>NC_133388.1:137474561-137780733 GCF_047511655.1 Castor canadensis
TTATCCATGGAACCTGGGGGCATGGAGGCTTCATAGAACGGTAGTCAGTGATGTTTCAGGCTTAACCTTATGGATTTTCCTAAGTACACCTGTTACTTTACAAATCAGTAGGAAGTATCTGTTAATCTGTTAACTCCTCTGGCTTGTAGGCTCTCAACTTTTGAATCCTTCACAAATGATAGAAAGACTTTGAGATCAAGTGGTTTCAATTTTACCTAGGGACTTGGGCAGTCAAGCCAGTCTCCTGTATCTTGGGGCACATTTCAATGGACTTTTTCTTTTTTAGAAAAAATTACTTAGAAATGTTATGCTTTAAAAGTTGAGAAAATGTACTGTGGCCCTTTTGCTCTACTTACACTTGCCTTTGAGGCTGAGACTACAGGTATCACTTAGAGTTTGTCTGTATAGAGCTTGTCCCTAATTCTTCATGTTTCTTTCTCTGATTAGAAGAGGGCCACCAGCCTTGGCTATGTGGAGAGTCCTTTACCCTGGCAGACGTCTCACTTGCTGTCACACTGCATCGACTGAAATTCCTGGGGTTTGCAAGGAGAAATTGGGGAAATGGAAAGCGACCGAACTTGGAAACCTATTACGAGCGTGTCTTGAAGAGAAAAACATTTAATAAGGTTTTAGGACATGTCAACAATATATTAATCTCTGCAGTGCTGCCAACAGCATTCCGGGTGGCCAAAAAAAGGGCCCCAAAAGTTCTTGGCACCACCCTTGTGGTTGGTTTGCTTGCAGGAATGGGATATTTTGCTTTTACGCTTTTCAGAAAGAGACTTGGCAGTATGATACTAGCACTTAGACCTAGACCAAATTATTTCTAGGGTTGTTGGTATCTGGTGGTAGTAACTCATCCAAGCATTCAGCTAAACCCGTGTCCACTCTTCCAGACCCAGTGAAGCATTATCCTGGGCAGTAGTAGAAAGCATCATTTACTTCACTCTTTGGTAGTTTATATGGGAAGAGGAGATTATGAAAATGGTTTTGTAGCTTGGTGAGACGACTTATTTGTAACCCTGAACTAATCCTGAAACATGTACAAGGTCAAGATATGTAAATGCTATTAGGTAGAGGATTGACCTTTAACCCAATATGTCAGTTCACGTTCTGAATTGTTTTTTTGAGAGAGGTCATTGTTTTGAACCGACAGTGATAATAAATGAGAGCTGCTCATAGCTTTTCATCTGGAACTGTCTGGATATGCTGAGTGTTGAGTAGTTAGGAATTCAGAAGCCATCTTTGTGGGGTTCAGACAGAAACAGGGCACAGCACTGCTTCATCTTACCAGTTTCAGGCAGAAGTAAGGGAGGCAAAAGGAAAAGGGAGAAGGAAAAACAGGAGAATGAAGTGTATATAAGATAGAGTAGTAGATTGTAACCTTCAGTTGCCTTCAGTGTCACTCATGTAAACGTCTCATTTAACTCCTTGTGGCCACTGCCCACACATGTGCTCCTTAATTGAGGACTCTTGGGGAGAGGGCTGGAAGTTACTGGGGATAGTGGGCTGGGGAGAACCCCAGGATTTACATATATAGCACCTCATTTGACCTTCATGAACCATATTCATTGATCTAATAAAGTTAACTGATTATATACTTGGTCATGAGATACCCATTAGAACATGCCTGGGTAGCATTTATATGAATCTTTTAAGTGATATTGAGATGGTTCCTTACAGTCCCCAACTTGACACCTTCGAGATATTATTCCTCACTCTCAGTGCCAAGTTCTGGGGGGCTTGGTCTCTATAGTCCTCTTTATGCACATAAATGGCATGTGGATGAATGTTCTAGGTAATCGGTAGCATCACATATGTTTAGGTAGTAGATTTCCTGATGAGAACCTAATACTCTCATTCTTT
Organism: Castor canadensis; assembly: GCF_047511655.1. Classification (NCBI taxonomy): domain Eukaryota; kingdom Metazoa; phylum Chordata; class Mammalia; order Rodentia; family Castoridae; genus Castor; species Castor canadensis. Next base: position 137,476,428 of record NC_133388.1, read on the forward strand.
ATTTGAGTACATTGGTGTACCAACACACAAACTGTTGTCCAAGCCTTGCATCTGTTTATGACTAACAAAGCCTTAAGAAGTTGAAGAAGGAGGAAAATGTCTAGCCTTAGCCCTTCGCAATTAATTTGGGGTGTGTGCGTGAAATATATAGCATATGCACAGGCATTTTGGGGGGCACTTCAATCTGTTTGAAAGAGACAGTTCTAGTGTGTCCCAGGAACAATCACGGGATTGCAATAGGAAAAATCTTTAAGGAAACAGAGAAGCAGTTTCCTTGCAACTGACTGTCAAGGTCTTAGGAGCAGTACCAGAGGTCTCGTGGTCAGCTTGTGCAGAGACCATGAGCTAAGATTCTAGGGAGTAACAAAAGCTTTCCTGGGCTGCCTCAGCTGGGCTGTGCAATAGCCAAAGAATGTACTGACTTTTTCATTAATAGGAAACAATGACTTTCTGATGGTAAAATTATTCTGTAATAACATTGTGATTCTACAATTCCATTTCATGATCTGGTTGTATTAGAAAGTCTTCATGAACTGGAATATGCCCCATTTATAAGAAATTAATAACACTCCAGAGTGAACTCAGATCAATAATAATAAATATACTTGCAGCTGTTATAATATCTTAATTTTGCACATCACTGTGTCATTATACGGAGTGTCTGGATCTGTTTGTTTCTGGGACATTCCAATCCATGTATTTATAAAAGAGCCTTAGAATTGATTATTCAGTAACTAATGTGTTTCAGATTTCTTTATGTTATTTTCCTCTATCTGTTAGAAACAAAAATTGAGACATGAAGAAATAAAAATTGGATTGTTATAATAATCTACAAAGGATATTTACCTATGAAAATGTTAAGAATAGATATTGGCTCTTCTTTTAACATATATTACTGAACTTGAGGGAATCTACTAGGACTTCTTATCCTTTTCTTATACAGTTTCATTGGAGATAGACTTGTGTCAATATTAAAGGTGAAACAGCTTAGCAATTTCACAGACACTTGAGTTTATTGCTTCTAAAATTTTTGTCTAGTGATACAATGACCAGTAGATGTCACTGTTCACCAGGAGTCTAAGACTGGGTGTGTGTTCATTAGGTTCAGCAAGCTTTCTGAAATGTTTCAAATGAAGATAAACATTAATGACTTTAGTTTTTGAAATTAGGGCATCTTTATTAGGATCATTCATCTGTGAAAGAGCTTGAGGCAAATGTAATACTGATTTGTGATGCTTTCTAAGTGATAACAGTACTACACGATGTCAAGCTAAAGTGTTCAACTGAACACTGTTAGGTAAATAGACACTTTTATATGTATGTATTTTTCATGGTCATTGGTGACTGACCAATGTGCTGCTCATTTCCCAAAATTTGTTTAAGTATCACAATTAGAAAATGCCTGAGGTACTAGTGCCATGCTGGCTATTTATGTCTCAACACACATCCATACTATTTTATGTTACTGCAAAAGGTTATGTTATATGCCTTTGAAACTCAAATAGTTGTAAATTGCTTGCTCAATTTTTAGTAATTGTTGTAGTGACACCAGAGTTGTAGATTTTTGGTGTTGAATGTCATAGAGAGATTCAAATACTATTCTGCCTGTAAGATCAATAAAGTAATTGGAAAATAAATATAAACCCTAAGACAAAGTACTAATTTTGTAATTGTTTTAGAAAAAATATATTTGTGTTTTTCATTTTAAAAAATCAAAGCATCATATGGTGATTAGAAAAGGTAAAATAGGCAGAAAGTTGATATTCAAGCTATTTAGCTATAGGACGTATTTTTTTATACATAAGTTACTGACTTCATTTAAATATTCATAATTTTATGGTTTAAATGAATGGCAACCTAAAGAATAACAAAATAGCTCTTTTGCAGCCCCTAGTAAGAGCATGAACACGAACACAGGAGTATTATTATCTTTGAAGAATAGTTTTGTCACATCGTTTGTTATTCTTATATTTGTTTTTCTTTTACTTTTTTGGTACTGAGGTTTGAACTCAGGGCCTTGCACTTGCCAGGCAGGTTCTCTACCACTTGAGCCATGCGCCTTCTTTTGTTGTTTGAGACAGGGTCTTGCTATGTAGCTCGGTTGGCCTTGAACTCACCGTATAGCCCAGGCCAGCCTGAAATTTATGCCTCATCCTCCTGAGTGCAGGGATTGCAGATATACAACACCACACCCAGCTTATTTATGTATATTTTTGACACATCTAGCTCTCTTTTTTTATTCCATATGGGTTATGAATGTACAAATTGCTATCAATGTTTCTAGCCTTGTTAAGCCTAATCATTATTGTAATCACCAAATAGAAATCAAGCACTATTTTTGTTTCACTCTGAACTAAGTGAATTAAGGGGAAGTCTAATTAGTCTAAGGGAGTCTTACCTCCCTTGAGTTTACAAACAAAAACAAAAGGCAAATACTCATGGAAAGTCTAGTGATTATATAACTCTGTGGTCTGCTCAGGAAAGAAAAAAGCACCATGGTAAAAACATAAAAGTCAAATCAGCATTCCTTTCATATTATTGTTGACTATTGGTCCATTTATCTTATTATCTCATTTATATAAAAATGTTTTGTTTTTCTAATACTCCAGAACAGGTATGTTTTAGTGAGGGTTTCAAACCAAGTGAGGAAATGTAATTTCTAGTGTGAGGATGATAGTTTTGTTTTAAATGTGTATAGCATTATGAAAACAAGAGGGAGAGAAAGTACTGATTTCATGGGTTAGGAAGGCAGTGCACTGATGAAAACCATATCCTTTACTGCTTGCACCGAGTTGAGAACAGATTTTTGTCTTAAGAGGGAGGAATGATTGACAGATGGTGACAAGGTAAGCGAGGTAGTGCAGGCTCTGAGGTAAAGAACAACAAAGCCTTTAACTTGAGACAAAACATGCCTATGATGGTGCATCTCATCCAGCATATCTTGTCATAAAGCTTTTTTTCCTTCTGCCTTTTTGCTTTGTTCATTACTTATTCATTTGTTCCTTGATTACGATGTACTGTCATTAAACTCTTACTGCAAGAGGCTGGTAATGTGGGTAAAAAATAAAGATGTTAGTGAAACAGAATGCAAAGTATTGGGTTTTCATGCTAACAACAACATCTCTCTCTTTTTCTCTCTCTCTCTCATCTATCTAATTTAATTCCTAATGAGATAAGTTTTCAGGCATATGGCAAGCATATGGAACTGTTTGTATCATCAGATTAAGCTTTCTCGAACTTAACCTGATATTCAATAAAATTACCCCCAGATCATTAAATATACATCCTAATAAAATGACATTTTCAGAGAATCCACATTTATTAAGTTCAGTGCACAAAAGAAAATGAAAGTTTGCACAATAAGTTTTTATCACTGAAGCACAACTGGTTACTTTGTAAAAATTGCCATGAATTAGTTCACACTATTTCATTAATTCCCTTGTAATATGATGTTACAAACCCTCCCATACAGAAATTGCATCTGCAGAACAAGACTGTAGGAGGCTTACCAGAGGGCAGCTTACTGGAAATGTTAGCCATCAAGTAATGCTGAAGGCCATTGGAGGTCCATTCCAGGCCTAGTGGAGGACCTCACCAACTTGTCAATCCTCCAGGCAGAAGAACAAGATTATTGGGGTTTTTAATCTTGGCACTGTCAAAACTGTAGGCCAGATAATTCCTTACTGTGTGAAGCTGTCCGTGTGTTGTAGGAGGTTTACTAGCATCCTTGGCCTCTACCAAATGCCATTAGTTATCTGTACCCTAGTTGTGACAAACCAAAATGTCTATATTGCCAAATGTCAGGGGGGGAGAAAATCATCTCTAATTGAAGATCACTGCTCTGTGCCCACTGTAACAGCCTTAAATCAAGCCCTGAGAAGCTCTGCAAAGGGCACATATTTTTAGAAGTGTTGACTCCTGCTATATTAGAGGTACTTGGGGAACATTTTGGGATTCTACATATTTTCCATAAGAAAACATAAACTCGACCTACCCAATTTAAAGGCAATTAGTAACTGAACTGCTTACTATAATGAGGATTAACATTCCTCAGAAGGAAGATAAAAGAATCTGGTCTCTATGATACATCACTAACGGTGTCTAGTAGACAATAAAAAAGTTGCCAGACAACCAAAGATACACAGCCATGCTAATAAAAAGGTAATAGTAGAAACAGAATGAGATACGACCCAAATGTTGGATTTGGCAAAGATTTTAACCTAGCTAACAAATAATACATACTTATAGAAATAAAAGAAAATGTAATCTTATTATTCTACACATAGGAAACCTCAGCGGAGAAATAAAAACCATTATAAGAAACAGAATGGAGCCAGATATGGTGGTAGAAAGCAAGCATGGGGGTTCATGCCTGTAATCTAGCATGCAGGAGGTGGAGACAGGAGGATTGAAAGTCCAAGACTAGCCTTGGGAAAAAAAAAAAAAAGGAAATCCTACAATAGAAAAGTACTGTACCTGAAGTGGAAAATTCATAGGATGGGCTTCACAGTTACTAGGTTTGTGAAGAGCAATTTGCTAAGTGTAAAAGTGATAGAAGAAGTAGAAATGAGAAAGGCACCAGAACTAAGACTGGAAAACAAATAGCAAGGTTGTGGATGTAAACACATCATAGCAATAATTAGATTATATGTAGTGAAATGTGAATAGCATTAAATGTAAAATGTTCTAGCTATAGATCAGAGATCAAAAGATCAAATCAGAATGGAAGATGCAAGTATTTTCATCTACAACAGATGCACTTAAAAGAAATGTGTAGGAAGCCAATGACTGGGAGACCAAGGTGGCTGATAGCTGATGGACCTTGGGACCTTGACCTGCACAATTTCAGAAAAATACTCCATATTTTCGTGGTAGCAAGGATTGGGTAGCCCTGCTTTTCCGCCAACTAAGATAGTGCCAATACGTAGCGTACACATAATACTCAATGACTGACTCTTAAATTAGCTTTTTATAACACCTGGGCACTGGAGCAGGTAGTTGCTGGTCCATTAGTCTGCCTGCTGGGAAGCCCCTTTAAACCCCCCCCCCCTTTTTTTCTTTTTCCTTCCTTTCTTGGTAAAGCAAAAACAAAATGCAGAGAACTGAAGAAAGAGATCTGCAAGTATCTGGGATGACCTGGACCTGTCATAATACCTGTGGACACAGAACCTCTGACTTCTGCCTGTAACATTCTGGAGCTGAGCCGTTTCCACCCAAGTGACTCTGCAACCCCACCAGGTGAGCATGACACATCATCTGCTTTAGAGGGAACCACACACTCTAGCACAGCTGGGGGACAGATTGTGCCACCCCTGGACAAAACTGGTGGCCAGATACACTGAGGGAACATTCCCCTACACCTGGTGGTAGAGGGGCAGAACGCTGAGCTGAACTAGTCTGTGTGGAGGTGGGGTGATCCACCAGCACTCTGGTGAACACTACACATTGGGAGTGAGCTGAAACTGACAGAGTTCCAAGAGAAAAGCAGTGGACCATAAAGCTCAATTCTAGCTCCCAGGCTTGCTATGTGGGTGGAAAGGGCTGGCTACTGCTCACATACCAGATCCTCCCAGGACCACTTCTGAGAACCCACCTGTACCAGAGGGTCCATCCCACTAAGGGAAGCCTAGGCTCAAACACCTTGAGCTGATCCCCCCTAAAGCTGGCCTATAGGGAGGGGCAACATCCATTACCCCACAGTCCAGCCTACCAACCTTAAGAAGGAACAGTGACATGCTCAAAGGTCCCTGTCAGCACAAATTTCAAATTTTAGGATTTGAAATCAGAGGAAAGAGTCCAGAACATTCATTGAACTGATATATATATAATTTTTATTTTAATTTTTTCTTCCATTTTATTGTCACCTATCTCCCTTTTCCATTCTGTCCAAATACCAATTTGCTTAGTCCTTTTTTGTTCCACTTTCCTTTCTCTATCCCATTTTTTCCTCTTCTCTTTTCTTCTCTCCCTTCCTTTCTTCTCCTTACTTTCCGCTCCTCCCTCTTTCCTTCCCCCACTGCCCTGACCTCCTCACCACTCACCACTCACTGAATAGTCTATTATAACAACTTTACACATTACCCCCATCCTTCCTGACCCTCTGCAATCCCAGACAATAGTACCCTCCCTCACAATGACTGAACTACACCTTAACACACATTAGGGACTTATTACCCTATAGCCCCATATCTCATACCCCTTCCCCCCACCCCATCCTCTCTTTCTGCCCCCTCCTCTAGTGACATTTTTTTAATTACCTAAGTATCTATCTGTATCCAAACAACTTATCCCTGCCCCCAATACCCACTGTTTATAGATAATATCACCAAGGGATTTTCTATATATTATTTAAATAACTGCTCTGGCATTGAATTTGTAAATTTGTTATTGCTAAATTATATCTCCAGGTCAGGGAACAGAAATAGTACAACAACCTAGCTAAAAACTAAGCCAGCCACAGCACAGAAATTAAGTCAAGGGAAAGATAGCAGGTGATTAAAACCCCCAACTAGCTAATCAACAACAGGAGCAAAGCACAAAATAGAAATATGGGGAGCAAAAGAAGGCAGGGGAATGCCTCTCCTCAAAAGACTAACAAGAACTCGATAGAGGATTTGGTGGAAAGCGAAGGAAATGAATCCCCAGTTGCTGACCTCAGTAGAATGATGATAAGATGTTCAATGAGCTTAAAGAGGAGCTTAAAGAAAACATATAAAAACAGCTCAAAGAATGTCAAGAGAACACGCCAAGAAAACTTGAGAAGACACAGAAACAACTTAAGGAACTCCAAAATGAAGCTAAGGATATTATAAAGAAAAGAGATATATGAAATAAAGAAGAGAGCACAAGACATGAAAGAAGAGTTTTTTGTTTTGTTTTGTTTTTTGTTTTGTGGTACTGGGGTGTGAACTCAGGGCCTCACGCTTGCTAGGCAAGTGCTCTACCACTTGAGCTACTCCAACAGTATGAAAGAAGAGTTTAACACAGATATGGAAAGTCTCAGAAAAAGTGATCAATCTGAAATCCTGCAAATAAAAAGTTCCATAAATCAAATAAAAAATACAGTTGAAAGCTACGCTAGCAGACTAGAACAAGTGGAAGACAGAATTTCAGGGCACAAAAACAACATAGATATTAAAGAAAAAACAGAATTCTTAGACAAAAGACTCAAGAACTGCAAAAAGAATGCACAAGAACTATGCAATTTCATCAAAAGACCAAACCTGCAAATCATGGGTATTGAAGAAGGAAAGAGGTGCAAGTCAAATGTATATGTAATATATTCAACAGAATAATAGAAAATTTCCCAAATCTCAAGAAAGAGATGACCTTTCAGGTACAGGAAGCCTCCAGGACACCAAACAGACATGACCAAAATAGAACTTCTCCATGTCATACTATACTTAAAACCACTAGCACAGAGAACAAGGAAAGAATATTGAAGGCACTGAGAGAGAAAAATCAAATAACATATAAAGGTTAGCCCATCAAAATAAAAGCAGATTTCTCAACAGAAACTTTAAAAGCAAGAAGGGCATGAAGTGAGGTATTTCAAGCACTGAAGGAAAAAAATTCAGTATTAGGATACTCTACCCAGCAAAGCTATCATTCAAAATTTATGGAGGAATAAATGTCTTCCACGATAGACAGAAACTAAAGCAATATATGACCACCAAACCACCACTAGAAAAGAGTCTGAAAGGAATCCTATACACGGAAGATGAAAACAAACATAACCATGAAAGGATGGGCAATATTAAACCTCAAGAGAAAAACAAATAAGTACCCAGTAGCATAGAATTACCTGCACACACACAAATCTTCAAACAATAAAAACAACTAAATATCAGGAATAACCACATACTTCTCAATATTAACACTATTAATGGCCTTAACCCCCCCAGAAAACACCAATTGGCAAACAGGATTAAAAGGAAGACCTGACAAGCTGTTTACAAGAAACCCACTTTATGGACAGAAACAAACATTGCCTTAGAGTGAAAGAGTGGAAGAAGATTTACCAAGCTAATGGTCCCTGAAAGCATGCAGGACTAGTAATACTTAGATAAAGTAGAGTCCAAACCTACATTAATCAGAAGAGACAAAGAAGGTCACTTCATACTAATAAAAAGAGCAATATAATAAGAGGAAATAACAATCATTAACTTATATATGCCCAATGTTGGTGCACCCAACTTCATTAAACATACACTACTCACCCCAACACAATGATGGTGGGAGACTTGTACTCCTCTGTCATCAATAGTTAGGTCATCCAGACAAAAAATCAGCAAATTCTAGAATTGAATGACACCATAGATCTAGTTGACCTGACAGATGTCTACAGAGTATTCCATCCTGCAACAGTACAATATACATTCTTCTCAGCAGCCCATAGAACTTTCTCCAAAACAGATCATATTTTAGGTCACAAAGCAAGTCTCAACAAATATAAGAAAACTGAAATAATTTCCTACACACTGTCTAATCACAATGCAATAAAACTAGAATGCAACAACAAAAGAACAGCAGAAAATAAACAAATGACCCACTGATCATTGAAGAAATAAGGGATGAAATCTAAAAGTTCTTGGCATTTAATGAAAATGAAAACACAACGTATCAGAACCTATAGGACATAGCAAGGCAGTTCTAAGAGGAAAGTTTATAGCCATGAGTTCATATATTACACAGAAAGATCTCAAATGAATGACCTAATGCTGCATCTCAAACTCCTAGAAAAACAAGAACAAACCAAACCCCAAACTAGCAGAAGGAGAGAAATAATAAAAATAATAATGAAATTAATGAAATAGAGACAAAAAAAATTGATACAAAGAATCAACAAGACAAAAACTGGCTCTTTCAAAAAATAAACAGGATTGACAAAACCCTGGCAAATCTGACTAAAATGAGGAGGGAAAAGACCCAAATCAATAAAATTAGAAATATAAAAGGGGAGATAACAACAAACACCAAGGAAATCCAGGGAATCATCAAGGACTACTTTGAGAACCTATATTCAAACAATTTGGAAAATCTCGAAGAAATGGACAAACTTCTAGATACACATGACCATCAAAAACTGAACAAAGAGGATATTAACCACTAAACAGATCTATAATTCACAATGAAATTGAATCAGCAATAAAGAGTCTCCCACAAAAGAAAAGTCCAGGACCAGATAGAGTCTCCATTGAATTCTACCAGACCTTTAAAGAACTAATACCAACAATCCTTAAACTGTTCCATGAAATAGAAAGGGAAGGAACACTGCCAAACTCATTTTATGAAGCCAGTATTACACTCATCCCAAAATCAAACAAGGACACAACAACAAAAAAAAGAATTATAGGCCAATTTCTTTAATGAACACAGATGCAAAAATCCTCAATAAAATATTGGCAAACCAATTCAATAACACATCAAAAAGATCATCCACCATGATCAAGTTAGTTTCATCCTGGGGATGCAGGGTTGGTTCAACATACACAAATCATTAAATGCCAGCACAGCATATTAGCAGAAGCAAAGACAAAAACCACTTGATCATCTCAAAAGATGCAGAAAAAAAGCCTTCGATAAAATTCAACATCCTTTCATGATAAAAGCTATGAGGAAACTAGGAACAGAAGGAATGTACCTTTTAACATTTGATGTCCTCAATGCAAAGGAACTAATGCAGAAATTTTAAAGTGACAATAGGAGAAGGGGACCAGGAACTAGAGAAAAGGTTAATTCGAGAAGAATCAACTTAGAATGCAACACATATGTACATGAAAGCAATGTGAGGAATCTCCCTGTATAGCTATCCTTATCTCAACTAGCAAAAACCCTTTGTCTTTCTTATTATTGTTTATACTCTCTCTTCAACAAAATTAGAGATAAGGGCAAAACAGTTTCTGCCTGGAAGCAAGGGGGTGGGGGGGAGAAGAAGGGGGTAGGGGGAAAGGTAGGAGGTAGGGGGAAGGGGGAGAAATGACCCAAACATTGTATGCACATATGAATAAAAGATATATTTTTAAAAAATAGAAGGAATGTACCTCAACATCATACTAAATGGGGACAAACTGAAACCATTTCCTCTAAAGTCAGGAATGAGATAAGGGTGTTTACTCTCTCCACTCTTATTCAACATAGTCTTGTAATTCCTCACCAGAGCAATAAGACAAGAAGAAGAAATAAAAGATATACGACTTGGAAAGGAAGTAGTCAGACTATCCCTATTTGAGATGACATGATCTTATACCTAAAAGACCCAAAAAACTCCACCCAAAACCTCCTAGACACCATAAATAGCTTCAGCAAATCAGTAGGATACAAAATCAACCTACAAAAATCAGTGGTATTTCTATACACCAACAATGAGCAGATTGAGACAGAATATAGGAAAATAATTCAACTTAAAATTGCTTCAAAAAAATTAAGTTCCTAAGAATAAACAACAAAGGATGTCAAAGGCTTCTATAAGGAAAACTATAAACCATTGAAGGAAGAAATAAAAAAAGACCACAGAAGATGGAAAGAGCTCCCATGCTCATGGGTTTACATAGTGAAAATGGCTATATTATCAAAAGCAATCTACATGTTCAATGTAATTCCCATCAAAATTCCAATGACACTCATCATAGAGATTGAAAAATCAATGCTAAATTTCATTTAGAAGTACAAAAGACCATAAATAGCCAAGACAACACTGAGCAAAAAGAACCACACTGGAGATATCACAATACCTGATTTTGAATTATACTACAGAGCCATAGCAATAAAAACAGCATGGTACTGGCACAAAAACAGATATGAAGACCAGTGGAACAAAAGACTCAGATATGGATCCATACTGCTATGCCCACCTAAATTTTGACCAAAAACAAAATGGAGAAAAGACAGCCTCTTCAATAAATGCTGCTGGGAAAACTGGATATCTGCATGCAAAAAACTGAAACTAGATCCATGTCTTTCACTCTGTATACATATCAATATTAAGGATTAAGGACCTTAATATAAGACCTGAAATTTTGAAGCTAGTACAGGAAAGAGCAGAGAATGCACTGGAAGCAATAACCATGGGCAAGGACTTCCTCAATATAACTCAAATGGCTCAGCAAGTAAGAGAAAGGATTGACAAATGGGACTACATGAAATTAAAAAGCTTCTGCACAACAAAAGAAATGATTTCTAAATTGAAGAGGCAACACACAGAGTGGTAGAAAATCTTTTCCAGCTGTACATGTGACAAGGAATTTATAACCAGATTATATAGGGAGCTCAAAAAACTGAACTCCCAAAAAATTAATGACGCTATGAAGAAATGGGCAAATGAACTGAACAGAGCCTTTTCAAAGGAAGAAGTCCAAATGGCTAAAAACATGAAAAAATGTTCAACATTCCTGGCCATAAAGAACATGAAAATCAAAGCCACATTAAGATTCTACCTCACTCCTGTAAGAATGGTTACCATCAAGAACACAAACAATAACACATGTTGGCAAGCATGCAGGGAAAAAAGCAACCCTCATACACTGCTGGTGGGAATGTAAATTAGTATAACTACTATGGAAAACAGTATGGAGGCTTCTCAAAAAAGTAAAAACAGAACTGCCATAGGACCAGCAATTCCACTTCTAGGGGAAGGAATTAATTCAGGTTATTGCAAAGGTACCTGCACACCTATGTTTATTGCAGCATTATTCACAATAGCTAAGTTTTGGAAACAGCCAAGATTCTCCACTCTGCTGAATAGATTAAGAAAATGTGATATTTATATACACATTTTTATGGAATTTTATTCAGCCAGAAAGAAGAATGAAACTTTGTCATTTTCAGATAAATGGATGGAACTGGAGAACATCATCTTAAGTGAAGTTAACTGATTCAGAAGGCCAAAAGCCATATGTGGAATATAGACCTAATACAAATATAACAATTTTAGGAGAAACACATCACACCAAGAGGAGGTCACATATGAGACGGGTAGGCTAAAGAAGAAAATTACAAAGGTGAATATGGTTGATGTACTTTCTATACAAGAATGAATACAGAATTTTTAAACCAGTTGAAACCACCATAAGAAAGGGACTAAGGTAGAATGAAGAAAAATAGAGGAGATGTACCAATTTGGGTATAATACATATATACATGAAAATATCACAAGGAAACTCCCAGTGTTGCTATCTTAAACAAGCAAAAATGTCTTTTTTTCTTCTTCTACAAAATCAGACAGCAGGAGGGCAGAACATCAGGTCCTGTGAAGGGAGAAGGGGGAAAGAAGGGATTGATAGCAGTGGGAGGGTGGAGGTGGTGGGGAGGTGGTGTAGGAGGGTGAATATGGTGCAAATACTGTGTACTCATGTATGTAAATGTAAAAGTGATAACTGTTGAAAGTATTCCAGAAATGGGGGGAGGGGAGAATGAAGGAGAATGATGTAAGGACTTTTGAAAATGCCAGTACAATAGGAAAAAAATGTGTAAATTGAACATAAGAGTATGGCCAATGATATACCAGACAAATAGCACAAGCAAACTCATGTGGCTATATTAATTTTAGAAAAACTAAACTTTAAGACAAACAGATAAAGAGGGACATTTATAAATCACAAAAGGAGCAATTCATTAAGAAGACATAATAACCACAAATACAATTCATCTAATAACAAAGCTTCAAAATTTACATAATTAAAACTGACAGAACTAACAGAAAAAGTAGTTGGAGATTTTATTGCCATTCCCTCAGTAATTAATAGAGAAATTGACAAAAAATCTACTCATTAGATATAGAACATCTGCGCTCACTCACAACTAAGTTGAGATAATTAACATTTACAAAACATTGTATAGCAACTTTGGAATAAATGCTCTATTCAAGGGCATATGTTTATCAAGATAGACATAAGTCTCAATAAATTCACAAATGATTTCATACTACAGAGCATATCCTATAGTCATAGCAGAATAAAATTTAAATTCAGTAACTAATATATTGGGAAAGTTTCCAAGTATTTGGAAATTAAATAACACCTATCCAACTAATGGCTGAAAGAAGAAATAATAAGAGAATAAATATTCTGATTTGAATGACAATTGAAAATACATTTTGGGATTCCAAGATGGTGGCTAGAGGGAGGAAGCAGAAAGCGAGCCTCCTAAAGTGAAATCTTGGAGAGACGCTGGAGACACACCTTGCAGGCAAGGCCACCAAGAAGAGGCAAAACTTTGATCCCTCCACACCTCCAACCTGCACAGAGCATCACCACTTCACATTGAATGGAGAAACCAGGAGGGCCTGCGGCCGCCACCAGACACCAGTGCCCAGATGACTTGGAAAGACACGGACCACAAGGTGAGCTAAGTGGTACATAGTACTCCCACAGACGACCCTGGGCCAGACCAGCATAGCCCCCTGGACAGACCAACCCCCACCCAGGGAAAAAAGAGAAACTGAGTAATAAGCAATAAGAACAATAAAGATATGTAGCAAAGAGGGTGGGGCGCCCTGAGCGCTGAAGAGGGGGGGAGAGAGGAATCCCTCCCAGAACTGTAAATAAACAAGCTGGGCCTGGCCGGACAGGGCGGGAGCAGCAGGGCACACCCAGCAACCAGGAGCAGGAAAGCTTGTGAGAGTGGAGGAGGGAGGAAAAACACACAGGCCAGAGAAAGCGGGTGCAGTGTCACCTCCCTCAGTGTGCTTGGAGAGGGGAAAGCTTGTAGCAGCGGCTGGCGCACAGGAGAACTCAGATTAAACAAAGCCTACAGGCCAGGTGAGTGCTAAGCTCACCCCAGAGATCTGCATAAATAACGCCTCCAGAAATAGCAGGCTGACAGCAGTGGGCAGGCAAGCCACAGCTGCAGATAGCCATTCACAGACCTGTCTCCAGACCCTTTTTAAATCTCTCTTCCTACCTTTGATGAGAAAACAACTGAACTACACCTGCATGCTGAAAAATTTACTGAAACTGTATTGCATTTGAACTTGGGACACTTGGTGGGTTTTTTTTTGTTTTGTTTTGTGCAGTTTTGTTCTAGTTTATTTTCCCCCTTTGATGAGACAACTACAGAACAACATCTGAGGCACCATCTCCAGGATTGGAAGATATAGGGAACTTAAAAAACTAAATTCTCCCAAAACTAGTGAACCAATAAAGAAATGGGCAAGTGAACTAAACAGAACTTTCTCAAAAGAAGAAATTCAAATGGCCAAAAAACACATGCAAAAATGCTCACCATCTCTAGCAATAAAGGAAATGCAAATTAAAACCACACTAAGATTCCACCTCACCCCTGTTAGAATAGCCATCATCAGCAACACCACCACCAACAGGTGTTGGTGAGGATGCGGGGAAAAAGGAACACTTTTACACTGCTGGTGGGAATGTAAACTAGTACAACCACTCTGGAAAAAAATTTGAAAGCTACTTAAAAAGCTAAACATTGATCTATCATTTGATCCAGCAATACCACTCTTGGGGATATACCCAAAAGACTGTGACACAGGTTACTCCAGAGGCATCTGCACAACCATGTTTATTGCAGTACTATTCACAATAGCCAAGTTATGGAAACAGCCAAGATGCCCCACTACTGACGAATGGATCAAGAAAATGTTGTATCTATACACAATGGAATTTTATGCAGCCATGAAGAAGAACGAAATGTTATCATTCGCTGGTAAATGGATGGAAGTGAAGAACATCATTCTGAGTGAGGTTAGCCTGGCCCAAAAGACCAAAAATCGTATGTTCTCCCTCATATGTGGACATTAGATCAAGGGCAAACACAACAAGGGGATTGAACTTTGATCACAAGATAAAAGTGAGAGCACAGAAGGGAGATAGGAGGATAGGTAAGACACCTAAAAATCTAGCTAGCATTTGTTGCCCTCAATGCAGAGAAACTAAAGCAGATACCTTAAAAGCAACTGAGGCCAATAGGAGAAGTGGACCAGGAACTAGAGAAAAGGTTAGATCAAAAAGAATTAACCTAGAAGGTAACCCACATGCACAGGAAATTAATGTGAGTCAACTCCCTGTATAGCTATTCTTATCTCACTTGTTCCTTCCTATTATTGCTTATACTCTCTCTTCAACAAAATTAGAAAGAAGGGCAAAATAGTTTCTGCCAGGTATCGAGAGGGTGGGGGGGAGAAGGAGGGGGCGGAGTGGGTGGTAAGGGAGGGGGTGGGGATGGGGGGGTGAAATGACTCAAGCATTGTATGCACATATGAATAATAATAAAAAAAGAAAATACATTTCAAAATTTATGGAATATAGCATTGCTGTTTTCCCTGTAAGCAATGTTTATAGGGAAATTTATAATTTTAGATGCCTATATTAGAAGAAAAGGAAGGTATAAAACTTAAAATTGACAATAATTTTACCTATTTCTGGGATATAGTATGATAATTTGATGCATGAATACGGTAATGATATTTTAATGTAAGTTTCCATTTAAAAGCTACAGGAAAGAGTAAATCAAATCCAAAGTAAGCAGAAGGAAAAAAAAATCAACACAGGAAGAGAAAGTGGAGAGGATGAAACACCTCAGGACTTAATACATATATACACAGAAATATCATAATGAAACTCCTTGTATAGCTATCCTAAAGAACAGAGAATTTTTTTTTTCAAAAATGGAGGACAGGAAGGTTAAACAGGACCTGTCTTGGGGTGTGTGTATGTGTGTGTGTGCTGGTATCAGTGGAAGAGGGGAGGTTACAAGGAGAGGGTGTAGAAAGGTGAACGTGGGGAAATAGTATGTACTCATGTATGAAAATGGAACAATAAGACCCGTTGAAACTACTCTAAGAATGGGGGAAGGGGAATAAAGAATAAAGGAGAATGATGGAGGGGGTAAATCTAAGTAAGATATATCATAAGAACTTTTGTAAATGGTACAATGTATCCCCAGTACAATAATATGATTATAATAATAAAAATAAAAAAGAAATAGAAAATTTAGTAAAGCTCAAAATTCATTCTTTGAAAGACATAAAATTGATAAACCTTAACAGGACAAATCAAGAAACAGAGAAATATAAATTTACCAATATCACAAATAAAAGAAGGAATATCATTGCGTAGCCTACAGATTTTAATAGAAAAATTTAAAAAATGTTATTAACAGATTGTGCCAATAAATATAGCAACTAGGTGAAATGGACAAATTAATTCTTGCAAAGTGCAGCTTCTCAAGGTTGACTCAAGAAGAAATGAGAAATTGGATTAGCCTTATATCTATTAGAGGCATTGAATTTGTAGTAAGTTTTTTTTCTACATAGAAACTCAAGGTCCAGGGGCTTTCATTGGTAATTTCTATCATACAAGACGTAAAAATTAATACCAATTATACATAGTCTTTTTCAGAAAATATGGAAGGTATGAGGCTGGAGGCATAGCTCAGCAGTAAAGTGCATGCTTAGTATGCATGAAACCCTGAGTTCACAATTGAAAAAAAGAAAAGAAAGAAAATAGAGAAGAGAGTGCTCCCAAAATTATTTTATGAGACCAGTTTAACCCTGATACCAAAGTCTAACAGAGATTTATAAGAAGAAACCAGAGACCAAATATCCCTCATAAATATGGATTCAAACTGAATAAATATTGGCAACTTGAATCCTAATATGTAAAAAGTATACATCATACCTCAGGGCCAATTATTTAAGGAATGTGAGTGTGCTTTAATGTCCCAAAAAACTCACACAATGTAGTTGCCATATTAATTGAATAAAGATGAAACACATTACAAGCATCTCAGTAAATGAAGAAAAATTGTAATAAAATTTAACACATTCAAGATAAAAATTCAACATAGTAGAAATAGAAGGAAACTTCTTCAGTCTGATAAATGTATCCATGAAAAATACAAAGATACTGTACTTTGTGGGGAAAGACTGGATTTTTCCCCTAATAGATCAGGAATAAGGCAGAGATATCTATTCTTATAATTTTTGTTCATAATTCTACTTGAGTTATAACCAGTGCAATAAAACAGCTAAGAGAAACAAAAGGCATAAAATTGAAAGAAGATAAACTTTCTATTTGTAATTGACACAATTGTCTCTATAGAAAAATCTTCTAACAACACTTAGAAAGTTTGCAAGCTCACAGAATGCATGATCAATGTTCAAAACTCAATTGTATTTACATATACTAGTATGATACAATTGAAACTGAAATTAAAAATTTACAGTATGTCAAAAAAGATAAAATGCTTAGGAATTATCAGTGCAAGACAGCTATACTGAAAGTTTAAAATAATCAATAAAAGGTTTTTAAAAAGACCTACGGGGAGAGATATACAATGTGCATAGTTTGGAAGAGTCAACAGTTAAGTGCATTCCCTCCCAATATACCTATAGATTTAATGAAGTGCCATTTCTCATCCCAGCTGCTCCCTTCTCTTTTGGAAAGGAATTGACAGCTTTATTCTAATATTTATATCAAAATGTAAATAACAAAGAAGAGCAAAAACAATTTTGAACTAGAATAAGATTGAAGGAGTTACATTATTTCATTTCAAGACTTAGAAGAAAGCTATAGCTTTCAATTTAGTATAGTATTGGCATAAAGGTAGATATAAATGGTACAATATAGACAATTCAGAATAGAGCTTATATGTATGGTCAATTTCTTTTTTAAGCTTAAGAACTAATTAATTTTATTGGAGAAAAAGAGTCTTTTCAAAAAATGGTCCTAGAACAACCAGACACCATGTTAAAAAATATATACCTCAACATTAATCTCAAACTATACACAAAAATTACTTTGAAATCTGCTTTGCACCTAAACACAAAAAATAAATCTACAAAACTTCTAGAAGAAAATAAAAGAAAGTTTTTTTTTACTGTGGGACTGGCAAAGATTATTAGAGAGGCCAAAGAAAATTATCATAAAAGATGATAAATTAGACTTCACCAAAATTTTATTGCCTGCTCTCTAAAAGACAGCATTAAGAAGATGAAAAGGCAAACCACAGAATGGAAGATAAGACTCAAAATACATGTTTCTAACATAGGAAGGACTTATCAAAATATGCATTTTATGATTCAATAATAAAAAAGCAACCCAATCAAAAATGTTTATAAACTTCAATAGATGCTTCACACAATAATTTATGTTGTACATAGTATTTTTCATATAATTCACCATTTCACTTCTGGGTATTTAACCAGGAGAAATGAAAGCATCTTCCATGCAAAGTATACATGAATGTTCATAATAGCTTTATTTGTAATAGCCCCACTCTGGAAATGACTCAAATGTCCATCAATAGGTGAATGGATAAACAAATTTTTGGGGCATGTAAAACACTATGATTTAAGCATATTGTCTTTATTATCTTACTGATGCTTCAGTTGTCCTATGTTTGGCCTATAAGCCTATTCAAGATGGCTGCTAAGTTCTTTTCTTATGTTTCTAATATAGTTTCCTTGTTTTATATTTCCTGTCCCAGACTTGGAGTCAGCTATTTTTCCAAAGACTTCTGAGTCTTGTTAGTGGGACATTGATGTGCAGGTGGCCCATTGCTACTTTGTTGGTCATGTTCTAAATATTCAAAAGCATGAAGTCACCTTAGGACCTCCCTAGGTAACATTATTGAATACCTCAGGCATAAAAAGGATATAGAAAATATTGTCACCAGTCTTCAGTAAATTTATAATTTTTGTTGGAGTTAATAATTTTATCTAAGAACAAAAATATTGAGTAGCTTGCTTTTAATTGATCCCTGAGTTGATCATTTTTTTTCCCTTTGGTGAATACTATAGTACTTCTGAATTCTCTTTATCAGTGCTGGTTCAGATGATTACATCAAATAAATCATTAGGACTTTAAATGAATCTGTTTAGAAAATTAACTAATGAGGAGCAAATGGTATGCTGGTACTTTGGTTGTCATCTCAAATCTAGGAAAATTTGTTACAAATTTCCTCTTTAAAATTCTACTTTTTTCATGTCATACTAGGAAGTTTGAATTTTTTTAGATGGAGAATTTTTGGATTATTATGTTTACCTTTTATTTCGATTATTCTGTTTTTGGAATCTCTTCTTCTCAGGAGGGCTAAGCTTTTTACTCCTTGTTGTTGGGTCGAAAATTTAGAATTCATGGAATCTGAGTGACATTTAAACTAAAAACAAACTTCCTCCTTAATTTGCTTGCAAATCAGTCAGTTTGTGAAATGTTTATAAACGTTTCCAACACGTTTTATAAACCCAGGTCAAGCCTGGGTCTCTTCAGGATATAGCATTCAAATTTTTAACCAAATTTCCATGGAGCATGACATTTTGTTTCCTTGGGTGTTTGCGTACAAACTTATTTAAAAACCCAAATTGAGAACAACTTTTCAAAGTACCTTAGTTGGCTCCTTCACATCTGGGTTTTGGGAAATCTTAAAAATCAACTAAAATCAGTTTGCTTTGTTGAATGTTACCTGTTTGCAGGTTTTTGATGACTTTTGCCTCAACCTTTAACTCAATACAGGTTTATTTGAAAACCAGACTGCACTGGCTTTAGAATTGCCCTGGTCTTGTTCCACATGTATCCCACTGAATTGCAGCCCTGTTTAGCATAAAATTCATTTCTAGAAATTTCTTTCTTTTTTTTCTCTTGAGAGAGAAGATCAAGTGGTAGAGTGCCTGCCTAGCAAGCATGAGGCCCTGAGTTCAAACCCCAGTACCACCAAAAAAAGAAAAGGAAAGTCTCCTGAGAAAGAAGAATCTGGCTGTGTTTGAAGTAGTAAAACTGATTTATTTGTTTTTCTTTTTTTCGTTGCTGTGCTGGGGGTACATTGTGTCATTTAGAATTGTTATTACAATACATCATAGTCCAATGGCTCAAGTTGTAGGGCGCCTGGCCAGAACTGATTTAAAAGTGTTAGATTCAATAATTTCCTTTGAATTTCTGTAAATATTTCCATCCTTAACTTAAAAATGTGTTTTTTCCCTAGGAAAAAAGAGAACTCAACAATGTACATAAACCATGGTGGAAATCTCACTTTCAAATCTTTCTTGTCTTCTTTTGGTCTGGAGCTTCATCACCTCTTTCACTATATCCTTTGACCTTCACGATCTGTACCTCTTTTCTATGTTCTGCATATGATTGGGGGGAAGTTATTTAGTTATTTTTCTCTTTGTTTGTCAATTAGCAAGTTTAAGTTCAACTTCTTAACAGATTCACTTCTTCCACAAAATCTTCCAATCAAAATTTATGAAATGCCAAAAAAGAAAAAAAATAAGCTTATAAATGTAATAGTCAGATTTTTCTTCAACTCAATGTGTGAATCAGCACACATCTTGGTTGTCGTGCGTGTCTGAGCATTAATTAAATAAGTTATTAGACTCGCCTTGTTACAATGGACTCAAAATTCAACACTGAACACCATGTTGCAGATTTCCTGCCTCTGAAATGATGATGGCACAGATTTCATTACTTATTATTTGGAATATAGTTAGCTGAGTTCAGACACCGGACTGATAAGCAACCATTTTCTTTTTCAAACATTCTGTTGTTTATTTTTAAAACAATTTGTAGAATTTAGTTCAGTAAGAGATGACTGAGGTTGACATTCTCTTCTCCAAAAAGATCGTGTGTTCCCATACCTGTTCTATTTTCTGGGAATTCCCTGTGAAAGGGAGAATAACAACTGACTGTCACATACTGTATTACACAATTTCTTTAAATTCCTCTCAGACGACCTCTTTTCAACCACTGTGCTGTGTTCCAGAGCCCATGCATGAACCATTTTTGTATTTTTCCAAAGTAAAAGTTGTTTCCTTCAGGTCTTTTTTCACTAGGAAGTCATGTTTTCCCTGTGAATGGAACTTAAACCCCAATTGTTCAATTCTAAATTCAAAACCCACTGAAGTTGGTCTAAAGTAAACAAAGCACACTTATTCTCTTGTTTCTAATTGCTTGAAATTCTATCCAGGTTTTCCAAAAGTTGATTGAGTCTTACCAACATTTTCTATGAACCACACATGGATTTCAAGTTTATACAGAAACCTCAAACCTCTAGAAATAAACCCCACATCAAGAACGTTTCATGTTTCACTACAAAAATTCAATATAGCTTCATTAAAAAGCACTAAGCAACCCTGGAAGAAGATGATCTGTCACCAGAGAAATGCCACGTCTATGTATGAGTAGCTGTGCTAACTTGCACCTTCAATCTTTTTTTTTTCCCTTTATTATTTATATGTGCATACAAGGCTTGGGTCATTTCTCCCCCTTCCTCCACCCCCTCCCTTACCACCCACTCCGCCCCCTCCCCCCCACTCCCTGAATTGCCATCAATAGAACTATGCAAATAGAACTATCCAATGCAGTACTGATTTTCTGTCTTAAATCCACACAAAATAATGTGTAAGGAATAACATTAGTGAATGTGAATCTATTCCAAACCACAGGTGAGTGATATGGCATTAAAAAGAACATGAAGTTCATAAAGAAGAGGTCAGTGCAAGTATCTTGGAATTGCATCACAATTTCAAATTTGGTAAAACCAAATGATATGGCTGCTAATTAACCAAATATTATTCTTTTAACTTCCAAGAGACCTGGAATTACAAAGTTGGAAAAAGAGACTTTAGGCATTTTTTTTTTACTCTGGTACTTCTTCTACAGTAGAGATTAGATACTATCAACTCAAAATCTCTTATTGTGTGGATAAAGAATAAAGTGTTAGGTGTTATGTACATCTTTTCCTACTGGCAGAGTTGGATAGTAATCATTTGTAGTTAATGTTGACATTACTTATTAATTTTGGCATCACGCATGATGTGAACTTAATAATATTTATATATAACAAAATATATAAAGGGGCACTCATTTTATTCACACCGATGGACATTAGGTACAAGGATTATAAATGGCTATATTTAATAATAATAATAGTAATAATAACTCACACCTGTAATCCTATCTACTCAAGAGGCAGAGATCAGGAGGATTATGGTTTGAAGTCAGCCTGGGTAAATAGTTCGTGAGACCCTATCTGGAAAAAACCTATCACAAAAAGGGCTGGTGAAGTGGCTCAAGGTGTAGGTCTTGAGTTCAAACCCTAGTATTGCAAAAAAAAATTATTACAAAATCGGCTTCAGTTTATTAGTTTGTTTAATCTGCCACATTATAACACTCTTTTATCCATAAAATGATTTAAATGATCACTTTCCAGATTTATTAATGTGGTAGTCAAAATATTCCATATCACCTTATACATCTTACTTTGAGATTTTAGCAATAAAGGTAACACTTTTTGATGTCAATAATTTAAAAAAGAAAGTTAAGGAAAATGGGAGTAGAAAATGAAATCTAAATCTGTAAATTTCTCTAGCCCATATGACAGTACAAGTCAGTAGCATCTCAGGGGAAAATGTTCGTGTTTTTATCCATGGTGTAAGATCATTCAACATTTTAGTTTGTAGTATTTGTTTTTACAACTGACCATGTGGTATTGAAGGCCAGTAATCCACTAACATTCATGTTTCCTCTTTGATAAAACAGAGCAGTTTCTGAAAGTAGATACAGAGTTAAGAGCTAGGTGTGGTCTCATGACACAATGAGAGCACAATGATTTGTGTGATTAAGCGTACATTCGCTTTCTACTGGTGTAGACACTGATGTCAAGGCTAAGGGAATGATACAGTCAAAGGATAGAAGGAACCTAGCATGGAGAATGTTGCCTGGTGACTGGGACCACCAACACTGAACTTACTCTAGCAAGAAAAATCAACAGTCAAGACGTTTGGAACTTTTTGCAGAAGCTATCATTGTCTTTGCTATTGTAGAAAGGATTTTATATCTATTTTTTGTGTTATTTGTATCACTCAAAAATATTTAGACATTAGAAGGAAGTTTAAGCGTATAAGTAATAAGTTTAACATATTCAGCAGTGCCTTGCAATTGCATCATGTGGGGCAATATTTTCAACAACAATGAGATTTATTATTTAATCCAGAACACCTTTCTCTTATTTTTAAATTCTTATTTTTGAATTAGCATACATTGATAATATGAGAGGATTTCACTGTAATAATTCCATGCATGTAAACAGTGTACCTTATATTTCCATTCCCTTCCTTTTTTCTTCCCTCTTTTTCAAACAGTGTTTGGTGGGTTTCATTATACTGTCTTCATATGTGTATATGTGGCATACTTCAAACCTCTTCACCCATCAGTATCCTTTCCTCTCCCCCTTCTTCTAATTTTCCCATAGATAATTCTCCATGTTCATTCATGTCCTATCATCATCACCATCATTATCATTTTAGGTGTATGTTCCACAAATGAGTGAGAATGTATGCTATTTGGCCCTTTGAGTTTGGCTTATCTTGCTTATCATGATGATATCCAGTTCCATTCATTTTCCTGCAAATGACATAATTCCATTTTTCTTTATGGCTGAGTAATATTCCATGGGGTGTATGAATAGATAATATATATTATATAATGTATATATATCCATTCATCAGTTATTGGGCACCTTGATTATTTCCACAGTTTGGTGATTATAAAGAGAACTGCAACAAATATGGGTATGCAGGTATCTCTCTTGTATATTCATTTATACTCCTTTGCATATATTAAAGTGGTATGGTAGGGTCATAAAGTCAGTTTATTTTTAGTTTTTTGAGAAACCTCCATACTGTTTTCCATAGTGGTTGTACTAGTTTACGTTTCCACCAAGGTTCCTTTTTCCCCTGCGTCCTTACCAGCATTTGTTGTTCCTTGTTTTCTTGACAATGGCCAATCTGACTGGGGTGGAACAGAATCTTCCAGTGTAGTTTTGACTTGCATTTCCTTTATGGCTAAGGTTGTTGAACATTTTTTCATGTATTTATTTGTCATTAGTATTTATTCTTCTGAAAACCATCTGTTCAATTCATTTGTCCATTTATTAATTGTATGCTTTGTTCTTTTGCTCTTTAGTTTTCTGAGCTCTTTGTATATTCTGGATATTAATCTCTTATCGGTTGAATAGCTGGTGAAGATTTGATGTGTTGTCTCTTAATTCTGGTAATCATTTCTTTGATGTGCAGAAACTTTTAACACAGTTCCATCTGTCAATTCTTAATCTTATTTCCTAGACACTTAGAGTTTTATTCAGAAAATTATTACTTATGTCTATATCTTCCAGTATTTCCCCTATTTTTTCCTGCAGTAGTTTTAACATTCTGGGTCTTACATTAAAAGAGAATGTAGAGAGTAAATAATCTTGAAAAACAATGTATCTGTGTATAAAGGTAGTATCTGTGTATAAATGCAATGCACTGCAAGCTGTTGAATAATGTAGCAGCAGGGCCAAAAAGATGTAAGGGATTTTAATCTGATGAAAATACTGTATATACATGTATGAAATACCAAGGTGAACCCCCTTGAACAACCAATATTCACTTGAAATGATGAAGGATAGGAAGGTAAAAGAGATCCTGTCCAGGGTGGGGACCAGTGGAGGGGGGAGGGAAACGGAGAGAGTGAACATAGTGGATGTACTTTGTATACATGTATGAAAATAGAACACTGAAACATGTTGAAATTGTTCTAAGAAGGAGGTTAGAGGGATGAGGGAGAATTACAGAGGAGGTGAATCTAATTAAGATATATTATAGCACATATGTAAATGTCACAATGTATCCCCCCTGTACAACTATAATATGCTAATAAAAAAGATCTTTGATCCATTTGGAGTTAATTTTTGTACAGGGTGAGAGAGGGGAGTCTAGTTTCAGTCTTTTGCTTGTAGATAACTGGCTTTCCCAGCACCATTTGCTGAAGATGTTGTCTTTCCTCCACTGTATGACTCACTCTTTTGTCAAAGATTAGATGGTTATAGTTGTGTGGTTTTATTTCTGGGTCTTCTATTCTGTTCCACTTGTCTTGCTGTCTGTTTTTATCCCTGTGGGACAAAGTTTTGAACTCAGGGCTTTGCTCTTGCAAAGCAGGCACTCTACTGTTTGAGCCACACCACCAGTCCATTTTGCTGTGGTTATTTTGGAGAAGGGGGTCTCATGAACTCTTTGCCCAGGCTGGCCTTGAACCCTGATCCCTGTGATCTCAGCCTTCCAAGTAGCTAAGATTACAGGCATGAGTCACCAGTGCCCCAGCTGTGTCTGTTTTTGTGTCAGTCCCATGCTCTTTTTGTTACTATGGATCTGTAGTATAATTTGAAATCTGGTATTGTGATATCTCCAGCATTGTTTTTTTCTGCTCAGGATTACTTTGGCTATTCAGTCTTTTATGCTTCCATGTGAATTTTGGTATTGAATTTTCAATTTCTGCAAAGAATGACATTGGGATTTTGATGAGCATTGCATTGAATCTATAGATTGCTTTTGGCAGTATCGTCATTTTTGGGATATTAATTCTGCCAATCCATAGAGAAGTCTTTCCATTTTCTGGTGCCTTTAATTTCTTTCTTCAAGGTTTTATGGTTTTCACTGTAGAGACCTTTCACCTCCTTGGTTAAGTTTGTTCGTAGATGTTTGTTTTTTATTTGAGCCTGTTGTGAATGGAATTGTTTTCCTGATGTTTTACTCTGCTTGTTCGATGTATAGAACAAGTATGGAAAAGCTACTGATTTTTTGTAAGTTGATTTTATATCCTTCTATGTTACCAAAAAGTGTTTATAAGATCTAGGAGTTTTTTTGGTGGAATCTTTGGGGTCTTTTAAGTATAGAAGCATATCATCTTCAAACAGTGATAATTTGAGTCCTTTCTATTTTAATTACTTTTATTTCTTTCCCTTGCCTTATTTCCCTGGCTAGGAATTCCAGTACTATATTGAATAAGAGTGGGGAGGGTGGACAACTTGTCTTATTCTTGACTTTGGAGAAAATGTTTTAAGTTTTCCCTCATTTATTGTGATGTTGGCTTTAGATTTCTCATATATAGCTCTTATTATGTTGAGGTGTCATCTTTCTATGCCAAGTCTCTTCAGAGCTTTGTGTTATGAAAGGATGTTGAATTCTAAGAAGGGACTTTTCTGCATTAATTGAGATGATCATGTTATCCACCCCCCTGCCCCTTTATTCTGTTTATGTGCTTTATTTGGATATGTTGAACTATCCTTTCATTTTCTGGAATAAAACCAACTTGACCATGGTGTATGATCTTTTAAAAGTGTAGTTGGGTTCACTATGCAAGTATTTTATTGAGAATTTTTGCATCTATATCCATTAAAGAGATCAGTCTATAATTATTTTTTGCTGTGTCCATGTCCAGTTTTGGAAGAAGCATAATAATACCTTCATAGAATGCATTTGTTAGTATTTCTTCCCTTTCTGTTTCATGAAAAAGTTTGAGGAATACTAGTGTTAGTTCTTTTTAAATGTCTAGAAGAATTTGGCAGTGAATTCATTGAGTCCTGGGCTTTCCTTTGTTGGGAGAACTTTATTACTGCTTCAATTTAATTGCATTTTGTAGTTATATTTATGTGGCTTATGTTCCCTTGGTTCAATCTTGGTAGGTCAAATGCATCTAGAAATTTATCCATTTCTTCTAGATTTTCCAGTTTGTTTGAATATAGGTTTTTAAAGTATTCCTTCATGATTTTCTGGATTTCATTGGAATTTGTTAAAAATCCCTCTTTCATCTCTAATAAAAATTAATTTTTATTAATTTGGGTCTTTTCCCTCTTCCTTTTAGTAAGATTGCCTAAGAAATTATTAATCTTGTTTATCTTTTCAGGGAATTGATTTTTGTTTTATTGATTGTGTGCATGATTTTTGGTCTTTATTTCATTATTATCTGCTGGAATCTTTATCATTCTTCCCATTTGATAATTTGGGGCTTAGTTTGATCTTGTTTTTTTTTTTTTTTAAGGACCATTAAGCTGTTTATTTGAGCTCTCTCTTTTTTTTTTCTTTGATATAGGTACTCATAGTTAAAACTTTCCTCTTAGCACTACCTTTGTTGTATCCCAAAGACTCTGGTAGGTGGTGGTTTTATTTTCAGTAGATTCTAGGAACTTTTTGATTCCTCTCTAGTTTCTTCAATGACCCACAACAATGTGTTGTTCAGTCTACATGTGTTTGAATATTTTCTGTAATTTCTTTTTCTGTTGAGTTCTAGTTTTATTCCATTACGGTCTGATAGAATATGGGGAGTTATTTCAACTTTCTTACATTTGCTAAGACTTGCTTTGTGTCCTAGAATATGATCTGTTTTGGAGAAAGTTCCATGGGTTGCTGAGAAGAAAGTATATTGTGCAGTAAGTGGGTGAAATACTCTGTGGATATCTATTAATTACATCTGGTCTACATTGTCATTTAATTCTTAGGTTTCTGTGCTGATTTTTTTTGGTCTGGATGACTTATCTCTTGGTATTAAAGTCTCCTACTATCATTGTGTTGGGGTCTATCCATGCTTTTAATTCTAGTAGTGTTTGTTTAATGAAGTTGAGTGTACCAACATTTGGTACATATATGTTAACAATTGTTATTTGCTCTTCATTGATTTTTCCCTTTATTAATGTGAAGTGACCTTCTTTGTCTCTTCTTACTAGTTTTAGTTTCAAATCTACTTTATCAGATAAGAGTATAGCTACTCCTGCCTGCTTTTGGGGTCCATTTGCTTGGAAGGTCTTTTCCCATCTCTTTATCCTAAGCAAGTGTTTGGGTTTTTTTTAGTGAGATGCATTTCTTGTAGGCAACAAATAGTGAGGTGCTGCTTTTTGATCTAACCTTCTGTCCTATGTTTTTTGGTTAGAGAATTAAGACCATAAACATTTAGTGTTACTCTTGAAAGATATGTTGAAATTCATGCCATTTTGTTGTTTTTATAGAGTTTGATTCTTTTCTATTCTTAATTTGCTTATGTATTCAGCTAGTGAGATTTTTTTCCCCATATCTTCATGGTTACAAGTATCTTCCTGTTCCTTGTGTAGGATTCCTTTAAGTATCTTTTGCAGTATGGGTTTAGGGTTATAAATTGCTTAACTTTTGTTTATCATGGAAGGTTTTTTTAATCTTTCCTTCGGTTGTGAATGATACTTTGCTGGACAGAGTAATCTAGGCTGCCAGTTATTTTCTTTCAGTGCTTGAAACACTTCATTCCATGTTCTTTTTGTTTTTATGGTTTTCTGTTGTGAAATCTGGTGTTATTCTGATGGGTCTGCCTTTTATGGGACTTGTTGCTTCTCTCTTACAGCTTTCTCTATTCTTTTCTTGTTCTACATACTTAATTTTTCAACTATGATATGTCTTAGTGTGGTTCTTTTCTGGTATTATCAGGGGAAGCCTCCTTTCCCTGAATGGCTCTCTCTTTCTCAAGATTTTGGAAATTTTCTACTATTACTTTATTGAATATGTTTTCTATCCTTTCACCTTGTACCTCTTCTTCTTCTATGCCCATGATTTGTAGGTTTGGTCTTTTAATAGTGTACTAGAGGTCTTGCATGTTCCATTGTACTTCTTTGTTTTATTCCCTTTTTCTTCATCTGACTGTTCTAATAGATCTTCCTTGTCTTTGAGCTCTGGTAATTTGTCTTTAGTTTGATCCACTGTACCAGAGAGACTCTCCATTTAGGTTTTTATTTGATGTATTGAGCTTTTCATTTTTAGAATTTCAGTATGAGTTTTTCCCCCAGAATTTCTGTATCTTTATTGAATTCCTCTTTCCTGTCCTGCATTGTTTTCTTAATTTCATTCAGTTGTTTATTTGTATTCTGTTTGAGTTCCTACAGCTGTTTATTTGAATCCTTTTTTAATCATTCTTCTTTTTATACATACTCTCATTTTGTTAATCATTCTTATGATCATGTTTTTTAATTCTTTGGGCTTTCTTCCTCTTTACTATCTTTAGTGTCTGTTACTGTGTCGTTGCTGACCTTTGAGGGAGTCAGATTGCCTTGTTTTTTCATATCTCTTTTATTTCTGCATTGAAATTTATGCATCTGATGCCAAATTTGTTTATAGGAAGTTTTATCAGCAGAGTCTTGCAGTCAAAGTATTATCAGTGTTTTGGCAGGACTATGTAGTGGGAGGGTGGCAGTGTAGTTTCTCACCATCAGACTGGGGAACAGCTCCATACATAGGCAAAGTTTTGCCTTCTTATCCAAGGCACCAAGCCTGATTCTCAGCACCAGTCAGATAGAGGAGAGCTAGCTAGAGTCTCTTGTGTTTCCTTGTGCATGGGTTGGTGCTATATGGGTTGAAGGTGGGGCTGATGAAGGGTCAGTTGTCTACTTCTGTGCTGTTTCCACCTTAGAAGCTTCCCTTCTTTTTATATTAGAAACCACTGCTGGCTGCAAGGTGCTTTTTAATCTATAGACCAGGCAAATTCACACTTGCTGCACAGGTCCCCTCTGAGGGAATACATGTGCAACCCTCAAGATGTCACCCACATGTGCTTGATGATTGGAGGAACAAATAACACACTCAGCTCTGCACTGGTAGAGAACTGAGGGACTCAGGCAGTCAACTTTCAGGTCTCAATTCCTTCAGATCCCACCCAGCAGTTCGCTGTTTTGTAGAAGGAATGAGACTGGGGGATATTGTGTGATTCCAGGCTACTGTGCTCAGAGCTTTCAGCCCTGCCTGGCAGCAAGCTCAAAGCTACCAAATAGTTTCTGGATGCTGAGTAATGTGCCAGCTATGGGTTTAGTTGTGTTTCTTCAGTGATCTGCAGGCATTGGGGCTTGCTGTAGCCAGGACAGCAGGACCACTAATCACCAGGCCCTTCACTGCCTGGTGCTACTTTAATTTCTTTTCCTGTGTTATCTCCTCGACCACTTCTCATGGCTTTCTCTCTCTCAACACTATGACCAAATGTCCAAGAACTCCTGTGCTGTGATTGTTTCTTGATTTTCCAAGTCTCCTGTGTGGCTCAGTCTCAAAGCCTGCCTGGTCACCAGCAGCTTTGGGAGCTCCTGTAACTTGAGCTGTCTTCCAGCTCAAGACTAGGTGTTTTGTTTTTGATATTGTCTTCAGGCAATGAAGCTGTTTTCACTGGGTGGGTAGGTGGGGCCACCAATCACTGCCCCTTTCCCAGCTTTCTGTAACTTCTCAACTCACTCTGAGTCAAATGCTCTCCCTCTCCACAGGCTTCTTGGGGCTGTCTCCTCTCATACACTATGGCCAAGTGTCTCAAGACACCCTAAGCTGAACTTGTTCCTGTTTTTCAAGACCCCTAGAGTACCTCAGTCTTAAACAGGAGACTCTCTCTCAAGGTAGTGCCTTGCCACAGCAATCTGAGGTATTAGGAATGAAAGGTTGTCTTGCCAATGAGAATTTATTACTGTATATAAACCGCCTTTGATTTCCTGGTTGAGTCTACTGTAACTGTGTCTTTCTAATAAAGAGATTAACAAAAACATGAAAGAGAGCTTGATAATTTCTGGCTTGTGCAAAAAAATGAGAAAAAACTGTCTTTCAATTCTCATTTACCACCTCCTTGAGTTTTGAAATACTGGTCTACTGTTTTCTTCTTCTTTTTCTGGGTAAACTTAGATTTTCAAGAAGGACCTAGGAGCATAAAGTGTGAATAATAAGCCTTGGGGTACTTCAGATGGAAATACCTAACCCCAAATTGTTTTTAATGTGTATAAACTATATAAATTATCCTGGATCAAAATGTTCTAAATGGCTTAGAAAGGTAATGATTATCTCAGGTCATTTTATTGTGTTAGACCAAGGAAAGGAAAAATAAGGGGCAGAAATTTTAACAAGAAATTTCTATGAGCTTTGTCTCATGTTGTTTCAGGAAATAGCAAAATATACCTTAAACTTGATTCAGAAATTAAGTTGTTGCTAAAACAATGGAGATCACTTAATACTACAGTAAGTAATATAATAACTATTGTTATACTCTCAAGTATAATAAAAATTTTACTCAAGTAAAACTAATGAGGGTCAATATTCTTTTATCGAACTTTAAAAAATTAGTGTATATTAATTGCACAAAATAATAGATTTCTTTGTGACATTTTCATGTATGCAGTGACATACTTTGATCATATTCACCCCCATTACCCATGCTTATCTTGCCCCCCATCCCTTTTTCTTCCTAATAGTTGCTCCTATTGATTGGATTGTTTGTGCTTTTGGTATTAAATTTTTTGAGTGCTCCATATATTCTGGATATTGATTCATTGTAAGATGAATAGCTGGCGAAGATTTTTCCCATTCTGTAGGCTGTCTCTTTACTCTCTGTTAATTGTTTCATGCCCCAGTCCTGTTTGCTTTTCGATAAGGTCTCAAGCTTTTACCTGGAATGGTCTTGGACCATGATCCTATCTCTGCCTCCCAAATGAGTAGGTACAGAAATGTTTTTTGTGTTTGTGGTACTGGGGTTTTAGCTCAGGGCCTCATACTTGCTAGGCAGGCATTATACTACTTGAGCCATATTCCAGCCCTTTTTACTTAAGTTACTTTCTTGAATAGGGTCTTACATTTTTGTTCAGGGCTGGCTTTAGGTCTTGATCCTCCTCCCTATGCCCCCCATAGTTGGGATTACAGATGCATACCACTGCCAGTTTGTTTGTTGAGATGGGGTATTGTTGATTTTTTCATGGATTGGCTCCAAACTATGATCCTCTTACCTATGTCTCCCAAGTAGTTGGGATTACAGGAATGTGCCACCATCCTTGGCCTGTGCAGAAGGTTTTTAATTTGATGCAACCCCATCTGTCAATTCTTGTTATTATTTCCTGAGCTACTGGGGTCTATTTTGATGCTAATGTCTTTAACAACACACTTGTATATACAAATACTTTTCAGAGATTAATAATGCTTCAGCTTCTGAGAGCTATACCCAAAGAAAATGGAAATGTCATGGAGATATTTTACAAGATGTCGATTTTTCTCCCCATTTTATGTAACTCTGCTGTTTCAGTAGCAGAGTCCAGTAAAATCCTTAGGTACACTTTTGCTTTGAGTGAGGAGACATAATCAGCCACCTTGGATAGAACCTTCTAGTAGTTGTCCCTCCAGATACATCTTCTGATAACTCATGGAGGAGACACACGTCCACAACTCCTGCTTCTGTACTTGCTCTGTTTTCCATTTGAAATACTCTTCTTCTTCTCCTTTGCTTTAATGGTCAGGTGAAATGCACTTTTTAGTTTACCTGGGCAGAGTTAGTTATTATTCTGTTTCTAAAGCATTTAATTCATACGTTAGCTCTAGTTACTCTCTCCCAGAAGACATCATTCATTTATTTTAGAGATGATATAACTGGGGGCTGCTCAAAACTGTTTTCATGTTTTTTTTTGAGACAGGATCTTGCTAAGTACTAAGGCTGACTTTGAACTTGCTATGTAGTCCAGGTTAACCTTGACCTTGAAATCCTCCCACTGCAGCCTCGTGAATGCTAGGATAAGAGGTGTGCACCACCATGCCTGGCTTGATCAAAACTCTTAAGCATGTTAATGAGTATGGTCACAGCTCTAATAATCTTTCAGTTATAATGTGGTACAATTTAGATACTTTTAAGTACAGGGGTCTGGTTGTGTTCCATTAGTATACATTATACCTGATTTACATGTAAAGGCTCCACTATGAATTAGAGGCAGATTAAATACACAGAAAACAGCATTCTAATTTAATGCCCTCTGTCTTATAGAGCAATGAATTAGCTGGATGAAGAGAATGGATTAATCCCTGCTGTACAGAAGATAGTTTCACTGTAGGGGAGTCCTAAGCCCATGTTGCTGGGTGCATAAACATACTACTTTGAGGTTATCCTACTTTCATATGAATGATACTATCTCATTGTCTGATGCACTGTTGCAAGTGGGTATGTCTGCAATGCAGTTAATTACAACACTGTAGTGGGTTTAATGGCATCTTCAGTTAAACCTAAGCAAAACAAACTTTTAAGATCCCGTACTTGTGTATCTAGTCATTTTCCTCAGGCTTAAGGGACCTATGTTAGAATCTTGCCCTCCATTTACCTAATATCTAATATATGTAACACATTGTTTTTGATTTTATAGTAAGATGGAAAAGTGAGTTCAAAGAATTGAAAGACACAGTGAAAACAATAAGGCAATGTTTTCAAGCTATTGGCAACAACACATAATGGATGGATAAGTGTGAAGTTAAGAAGGAAAGAAAGGAAGCAGTGTAGAATACAGCAGAAGAGTACATATCAGAGTGCCTTGCATGTACTAAGGAGAAGTTGCTGTCTGGGTATTTGTTTTTCCATATGTACACATGTGTGCTCTGGGTCCTGATGTAAAAGATAATCCTCTGTGTATCATAATCAGAAGAGTTTAAGAGCCACTGTCTTAAGAAGTTGTGGTACAAAAACAGTGGAGTTTATATTATGACCTTTTGGGAACTAGAAAGTCTCTTTCATCCAAGTTTTTATTTTTGAAATTTCTAAGACAGGATTTTTTAAAAAAAAATCAGGAAAAGTCAAACAAATCCCCATGCAATTATTGTTTTTCATAATTCCAAGATAATGTTAATTCAATAAAAATTATAAAAGCTTTGAATTTTTTCCATTGAAAGCAAAAATACTTTTTCCTTAAATACAAATGAATTACTTTTTAGATATATGAAAGTTTTAAAATTAATCTATAAAACTTTTAATTTAATAGGAGTTAATCCATAAAATTCTCTATCAAGACATATCTGAACAGATCTACCATTATTCTCCACATTCTTTGTTAGTATTATTGAACTTGGCCTATGTAAAGACAATTTTAGTTTCAACATAATCATTCTTTGAAAGTTAATCAGTTAATAGTAGGTTAATAGTTAATAGGTTACTAGGTTGAATATATAGACACTTACATGAGTAGAAATACCTTGATAATATAATAATGGACATTTGTGTGACAAGCACAAATTTGACAATAATAGTCAAAGAATCTGATGTTAAAGTGTGACCTCAATTTATAGCTTGACTTGATGGAAGAGTCATTGGGTATATTTGGTTTATTAAAAATACTTGAATAATTCAAATTTGTTTATACTTAGATTTTTAAAAATGATATAAGTGCTTTACTTTGATTAAGGTTTATTAATATTCATACCATTTTCACTATAAAGTATTGACTATATTTTATTATTTTTTTATTGTTTTTACATTTACTCACATGTGTATACATTGTTTGGGCCACCTCCTACCCCTCCCTCCCACTTCTGCCCTCTTGTTCTCCAATTTTGTTGAAGAGCAAACATAAGAGATAATAAGGAAGACATAGTGTTTTTGCTAGTTTGAGATAAAGATAATTATCCAGAGAGATTCCTAGTGTTGTTTCCATGCATATGTGTATTACACCCACATTGGTTCATCTCTAACAGGCCTCTTCACTACTTCCTACTCCCCTTCCCATAGTGGCCTCTGCCAGTTTAAGATTACTTTATTCACTCCTCTACAGTGAGCACATCAACCACATTTAAGTTTTAGGTTGAGAAAGAATTATAAGAAGGCAGAATTACAGACAGATTAAAAAGTTTAATTTAAGTTTTTTTTCCACCCAGTCAGAGAAGAGTCCAGGACATATTCACATGTTTTATTTGGGTGTCTATCTTAGACTAGTAATTCTACATGGGATTTACTAAAATTGCAAATGAACCCAGATGGTGGAATTTTCCTTTATAAACAAGTTAGCCAAAAATTTCCAAGGTTTACATGCTTACCATTTAGCTTTTGCTGATGAAGTGTTTCTGAAGTATTTTACTAGAAGTTCCAGCAAAAGTGTGTGTACTATAGTCAGCTGTATTTGGGTAGGAAATTTGGGCAGGTTTCTCCAGTTGCGCTATGTCTGTAGTGCATGCTTTAGTAGCTTCTGCAGACCATTTGGTAGAACAGCAGGATGAACTGTAGTCATCTGCAGGGTGCAGCCTATGTTCAAACCTGAAACTTGATGGAACTGCTTTTTTGTTTTGCCTCAATTGAGGTCTGAAAACCTAGTCCTCTAAGTACATTTGGCACTGTGTATAAGGTTTTGAAGGTTTATGCCTTCTGGAAAATTTTGTTTTTATTCTCTGAATTGAGCAAAATATATGATGCCCAATCTTTAAATATGGGCCCTTGAAAAAGAAAATAGAATAGTGTTTTGAGTTTATTCAGTACAATTATCTCAGAGTGTTAGAAATCTCTATGATAATAAAAAGATTGTGAGAGTTATTAGCTTCCCATGTACAGGAAATATATTAAGTCATGCATAATACTCTCATCTGATCATTTAGTGTGAATTGCTTACTTTGTGCATGAACTAAAAAATTCCTATCTTAGATTTATTGATAGCTTCATTCTAATAATGGCTACGAGATGCTACTAGCTATTATTTTCTAGATTGTTACTATGTACTGGGCATTTTTATGAATTAACATTTTCAATCATGACAAAACTCTTCAAGATATACACCATTATATTATTTAAATACATATTTAATGTACATGACCAAATGATTATCATTTTTAAAACATGAACACATTGACATGTGGAAGGTTAAGTACTTACTTAAAGTCCCACGACTAGTAAGAATGGAGGGAAGGCTCCAACAGTGACTGTGTCTGATTTCCGAGATCCCATTTTAACCACTATGCTACATTGCCTCTCAAAGCTTAGTATTGTTCCAAAGAAAGAGTAGAAACTATTCTCTAGGGAGAATTTTCCATTTCCTCTGCAACTTTTACACCTATATCAGAATTATCTCTCTTCTTCTCTCACCCACTGAGGATTTTCTTGGGAAGCTGAGGGTACAGAGTCAGTGTGTCTTGAACTGAACCAAATTAAAATTTACCATTGCCCATATTAGGCTAGGGGCCCTCCTTTATGATATTGCTAGTATTCTCTTCTTGTCTTTATTTGTCATACTTATCCAAAGTTTGCTGTTGTGGTATATGAACTTAAGTTTTTTCTTACATTTATAAATATTACTTTGAAGTAAATAGATGACTATTGTTTTCCAAATCACTAAATCAGTCTTTATAGTAAGTCCTGATATTAGCAAAGGAGAGAGATTGAGGAATGAAAACATGAGTGAGCATCTTGAGGTTAAAATCTGTCCTGAGGAGTAGGATTTCAGTATTTCAGCCCTGGAGGCAAGTCATTAATATAACATTGACAACATTAAGGGGAGCTATTGGAGTACAAAATGGCATGTTCTGGCATAGAATAGATGTTTGAGGAGACATTCTGAACTGTGAAAGTTTCCACATGGGACATTTTCCAAGGAACCAAAAATGTATTGGAATCAATAAATGTCAGTAGCTTGCATAGACTTTTAAGCCATTTTAATATAGGAATATGAAGTCCTTGGCATAAACAAACCTAACCATCCAGCCAGATCCACAGGCCTTGGATCATCCAAAACACTCACCTGACTTGTCTTAGTTTAAATCCTGTTTTTAATCACTGCTGAGTTGTAATTCTGAAATGCTGAAAGGCAGATGAAGCAAAAATATGTGCTATACATGTCTTTTCAGCAACATGGCAAGATGTTGAGAATATTTGTGGCTCAAATTAAAGTTTAGGACAGTCAGGGTCATTTAATGAATTCTAGGTTAGCAATGATAAATAAACAGTGACTCAGAACACTGTTTATTTTCTGTGCTTGAGACTTTACTTTGGAGCAGGCCCTATAAACACACATGCCCTTCTCACAAGGCTGGCATTTACATAATTCTCTGTGATACCAAGAACATAGTCTGAAACACAGGCTTTGCCTGAATGAACAGTTCTCATCACTTATTACAAGAAGCCATGGAAAACCATATTGATGATGGCAGACTTAATAGGAAATTCTGAAATTATTAATGATTAACTTGTTTTCTCCTAATTTTTTCTCTGTTTGATGATGCTTATGGTGTTAGGAAACACACCGCACAAAGAAAACTCAGAAGAAAACTCACGTCCAAGGGCAGGGTTTAATGGCAGGTACGAGGTAGTGCAGGAAGAGGGGAAAAAAGGGGGTGGTTCAAGCCAGGCATGGCCTTTTATAGAAGAGGGAGGATAAGGGGTTGGTGCATGCACTGGGGTCCCTGATGGAGGTGGAGCTTGAGTGGAGCTTGTTTTTGGGAATATGGGAAACCTTGTTAAAGGAAGGGGCTGTTTCCTGGGAATGGCTCCATTTTCCAAGAGGTGCTGCTGATTTATAAAATGGCGGCATTATTGTTCTATCATATGGATTATGAAGAAGTTTATATAGTAACTCAATACCACTTGATCCTTTACTTCTACCATAGGTTTCCATAGTGAACTGTGGCTTTTGACAAAAATTTTTCATGTTGGTACTAGTGAAATCCCAGAAGTTAATTCACCATGAGATAATTTTTCTTCCAAGTTACAGCAAAGCTTCCAGATAAAATACTTATTGTTAGCTGTGTGCAATTAACTCATAATGGAAGATTATTTAGAATAATGGCTGTTAATCAGGCACAGCAGAAGTATCTCAGCTGCCTATTATAATCACCATAGTATCATTTTGTCTGTGACATAATGCTTCCTTGTAGTTTGCATACTTAAAAACATTTCTATGGGATTCTGCATTAGCAATGATAAATAAGCACTTGTTGAAGGACTGAAGGACAGACAGCGGGAAGTCCCAAAAGGGCTATAAGTGGTCAAGGAGACACTTCTCCTCCCTAAGAAATGCCTGTTTGCATCTGAAAGGCATCTCCACCCTCAGGCAATGCAAATAGGCTATAAAACCCCACTCCTCACCCTGGCCCACGGGATCACCAGTTTCCGGGTCCCCCTGCATTCTCCAATATGCAGTCTTTCTCTTCTCTTTTCTCCAACTAAATTCTCTGCAAATAAAATCTTTCCGACCTCTGCTGTTGGAGTCTGCCTGTGCTTTCATTCTCAGAGCAGGCTCAAGAACCCTGAGCATCTGAAATTCCTGCATGTGTCATCCGTGCATCATATTTGGCAACCACGAAGGGACCAGCCTTCACTTGAGGTCGGTATAGGTTGTGCCAAACTGGGAAAGACTGCCTAGGAATGTGACCATGAGCGTCCGGCACTCCGGTGGAGTCTGTTTTCCAGGAGAGACCCCCCCACCACGGCCTAGCTATGGTGGAACTCTCAGGTCGACCTTTTCTCCCTCTCTCTCTGTCTAGTTAAGGAGGGTTTCTTCCTTGGGAAACTGAGGAAAAGGTCTGAGCCCACTACAGCTGTATGGCAGGCAATCTGAGGAAACTCGGAGGTCAGGCAGGGGTTTGTACTGCACTGCCAATGCTACGTGGGCGGAACTCGACTTCAGTGCACCAAGGCTTTTTCTTTTTTCCTCTCCTTAAACGCTAACACTCTCTTTCAAGATCTGACCAGCTTAAGGGGAGGTCCAAAAACAGCCAGTGGAAGGAAAGTTTGTCTTCAAGCCACAAGGTGTTCTGGCCAGGGCACTCCCCGGTGTCACCCAAAGGCTGGAGATGCAACTTCCTGACCTGCCCTGAGGCCCCAAAGGTGGCTAAGTCTTGGACCTCTCCAGCCATGTCCATGGCAAACAATCAGATCTCTCATGCTTTCTTCATGGTTTCCGTGGCCCGAGAGTGGAGGTCACCTCTTGCTTCCAGTGCTCCAGTACTGCCTTTGGGCAGGATCGACCTGGACAGCAGGGATGATCAATAATCCCTCATGCGTTGAGCCTGGAAACTCTCTTTTTCCCCAACCCTCAGCCTCTCTTTCCCCTTTCCCAGGCAGTTCAGGATGAGTGTCCCCCTCCCCACCTTTGCTGTAAATAGCAGTGAGCTTCTTTCTTCAGGGAGTTTGGGAAAATCCCTACAGGCATCAAAAAGTGCTAGTCTCCAATTTAGGCTTGACTGTCTGTCAAGCATCAGATTAACTGGTTAAACAGGTTCCGCAGCCTGCCCTCAGGGAAAGGAAAAAAAAATAGTTAAAAGACAAAAACCTCAGGTCTCTGTTTTTTGCCCCTTACCAGAGCAAAAGCCTCCAGATGCTCTCTCTCCTTTCATAGAAAGCATATATGCCTCATAGGATATATAGGGGAACAAAAGTCTACTTCATCAAGGGTCCCCATCCATGCCTCTAAAGGGGTCCTCCTTCTGGCCATGCAAGCCCTCTTGGTTACTTTGATAGAGTTACTTTTTAATTACAAGCGTTCAGCTGATAGAGGAGAACTAAGCCTACCTGGGTCGCAGGGCAAACAGGCAAGTCAAAATAGATGAGAAATTGGTCAAAGATCATCTCAGGGGGGTGGGTGCAACTGAGATATCTATCTGTAAATCCTCCACGACTCTACCCACTAGTGGCAGTGGAAGGAGCAAGGGAGAGCGGGACGCCCTCTCCCACTAGAGTTTCTTCTTATCTGGGGACGCTTAGATAAAAGGAGAAACCTCTGTTAAGGTGATCAATTTTCCCTTGTTTCCCTTTTTAGATGGGAAATCAAGCCCCAAGGATCCAGGAAGGATCCCCCCTTGCCTGCTTATTAAAACATTGGAAAGATCTTGATCCAGAAAGTCTTTAGCAAAAGCGACTCAAGTTTTACTGCACCCAGGCTTGGCCACAGTATCCTCTGGGAGATGAGGAAAGATGGCCAGAAGCAGGCAGCATTAATTATAATACCATTCTTCAGTTAGATATGTTCTGTAAAAAGGAGGGAAAATGGACCGAAGTTCCATAAGTTCAGTTGTTTTTTTTCCTAAGAGACCACCCAGAATGGTTAAACAAATGCAGGCTAGATACCCAGACCATGGTAACCCTTTACAAAAAGCCCCCAAACTCCCTTGAGCAAAAAAAAAAAAAACCCATCTAATGCTCCATCAGCATCCTCTTTTCCCCCTTACCCAGCTACCTCACACACTAGACACTGTCCCACAGGACTCTACCCGCTCCAGTTAATTCCCGGAGGGGACAGAGCTCATGTTCCTTTTACAGTGAGTGAACTTAAAGAAATAAAAAAGGATTTAGGAAATTACACAGAAAATCCAGATCAGTACATCCAGGCATTTAGAGAAGTCAGCCAAAACTTTGAACTGAGCTGGAAAGATGTAATGCTATTGCTATCCCAGACCCTCACTTCTCTGGAGAAACAGCGGGTTCTAGATCAGGCAGTCACAGCTGGAGACAATTATCACTTAGATAAAAGTGGCCCTACAGGCCTGTCTCCTACTGGGCCCTCACAGGAGGAGGAGGGGGAGGGAGAAGAAAGACAAAGACATTGGATACCTAGAAGGGAGCCTTGATTCCCAATTCCAACAGGAGATCAGGCAGTGCCTAGGTATGACCCTAAGTGGGACCCTGAAAATGACAAGGATGAATGGAGTCATAATCATTTCATCCACTGCATTCTTGAGGGACTAAGGAGAGCCAAAGTAAAACCTCTTAATTACTCCCAAGTCACAGCTGTACAGCAAGGACCCTTAGAAACTCCAGTAGTTTTCCTACAGAGACTTAAGGATGCTTTACAAAAGCATACCAACATTATACTAGAGTCACAGGAAGAGGAAATCATCCTAAAAGATAAATTCCTAACACAGTCAGCACCAGATATCCGTAAAAAGCTTCAGAAATTGGTGGCTGAAGGGAGCAGAGATCTGGACCAATTGGTCCGTGTAGCCACATCTGTATACTATAACAGGGACTTAGAAAAAGAAAGGAAGGACCTGGAAAGGGAAAAGAGAAAGGATAAACAGCAGGAGGCTCTGATCACAGCGCTCAGAGGCTATCCTGGACGAAGTCCAAACCCAAGGACATGCTTTCAATGTGGACAGGCTGGCCATTTTAGGAGGGAGTGCCCCAGGAGAAAGCTACCTCCGGGACCCTGCCCCATTTGTTGGGAAAAACACTGGAAGGCACACTGTCCCCGGTTCCCAGGGGAACCGAGGTCAGAGCCTCCCACCCAATGACGGGTCCCGGGGCCTCCCATACAGGCTTCTGTAACCACTGTAAAAGCAGAAGAGCCCCAAATTAAACACAAGGTCAGCCTCCTTATCGATACTGGAGCCAGCATCTCAGCTATTCCTTTCTCTCCCGGACCCAGGTCCTCCAAG
Organism: Castor canadensis; assembly: GCF_047511655.1. NCBI lineage: Eukaryota > Metazoa > Chordata > Mammalia > Rodentia > Castoridae > Castor > Castor canadensis. Next base: position 137,517,325 of record NC_133388.1, read on the forward strand.
AAAATTACTGTTCGAGGCATATCAGGCCAACCTCTAAAGCGTTATTTCACTCAGCCTTTAGCCTGCTCCTGGGGAGATTTCCATTTCTGTCACTCCTTTTTAATTGTCCCAGAAACCCCCACTCCTCTGCTAGGGCAAGGCCTTCTATCCAAATTGGGGGTACAGCTACTTTTACCCCCAGGAGAGTACTTTTGCTTGCCCCTAATAGAGGAACAAGTAGACCCCATGGTGTGGACGGATGGACACACTGTGGGATGGGCACAAACAGCTGCCCCAGTCCTAATTCATCTCGAGGACCCTGATGGTTTCCCCATCAAAAACAATGTCCTTTAAAGCCAGAAGTTAAGGAGGGGCTAATTCCCATAATCAAAGACTTAAAGAGACAGGGACTGCTAATAGAATGTTCCAGCCCATATAATACTCTTATTCTCGGTGTCAGGAAGGGACCTAACAAATGGAGGCTAGTCCAGGATCTTCGCCTGATCAACAAAGCAGTAGTGCCTCTCCTGTAGTTCCAAATCCCTATACGCTTTTAGCCCAAATACCTCTGGGTACTACTTACTACTCTGTCCTGGATTTAAAAGATGCCTTCTTTTGCATTCCCTTACACCCTAAAAGTCAACCTATCTTTGCCTTTAAAGACCCCACAAGAAAGTCTGGGCAGGTCACTTGGGGACTGTCCTCCCCCAGGGATTCAGAGACAGCCCCCATCTCTTTGGGTTAGCACTAACCCAAGACTTGGCAGAATGGCAATACCCACAAGCTACTCTGCTACAATATGTAGATGACCTCCTGCTCTGTGGACCAAATGAGCCTGTCTTTCACGAGCCACTGAGTCCTTAGTAAACTTCTTAGCGGATAGAGGTTATAAGATCTCTAAAGAAAAAGCCCAATTGTGTCAGTCTAGGGTTACATATTTAGGTCTTGTCCTGGAGAAAGAAATGAGGCCTCTAGGAGAAGACAGAATCCGTCCAATCCTGACATTTCCTTTACCTAAAACTCTAAAGCAATTGAGGGCCTTTTTGGGTGTCACAGGATACTGTAGAATCTGGATCCTGGGATATGCAGATCTAGCCAGGCCCTTATATCAAATCCTTAAGGAAGCACAGAAGGATACCCAGCCCTTTATTAAATGGGATGACAAGTCAGAAAATGCCTTCCACAAGTTAAAGAAGGCTCTTATGACAGCTCCTGCCCTGGGTCTCCCAATATAAGACAAGTTTCAATTATATGTCTATAAAAAGGGAGGACTGGACTTGGGCATGGTGACTCAGCTCCGGGGCATCACTCCCCAGCCAGTAGGTTACTTAAGCAAAGAGTTAGATCAGGTAGCCAAGGGATGGCCAGGATGCCTCAGAGCAATGCTACAGTAAGCCTTCTAGTGCCTGAAGCTCAGAAACTTATCCTAAACTGCCCCCTAACGGTTTATGCCCCACATGACCTAGGGGGAATTTTAAACTCAAAAGAGAACTTTGGCTATCTGACAGCTGTCTACTTAAATATCAGGCCCAGCTTCTGGGAGGAACAGAAATAACTTTAAGGACCTGTAAGAGCCTAAATCCTGCATCCCTTCTACCAGAGGCAGAGGGAAATCCTGAGCACTCATGTGAGGAGGTACTTTTGGAAAATTATGCTGTCCGACCTGACTTAACTGATCGGCCCTTTAAAAACCCAGATCTAGAATTATACACTAATGGCAGTTCCTTTGTCAAGAATAGTGTCAGACATGCAGGGTTTGCAGTGGTGACAGAATTTGGCATTCTCAAATCAGGTCCTCTTCTTCCTAATACAAGTGCTCAAATGGCAGAATTAGTGGCCCTAACAGAAGACCTAAGACTGTCAAAAGAACAGAGAGTCAACATCTATACAGATTCTAAGTATGCCTTCCTGATCCTGCATACTCATGCAGCCATTTGGAAGAAAAGAGAAATGCTAACTACAATAGAAACAGCTTCCCATAGGGATATAAGGGAGACTACTCTAATGGTTTTAGGGATAACAGCATTAGTTGCAGCCCTTGCTGAAATCAGCTATGGGGTAATTGCCAATCATGTAACTGCAAAAAACCTAACCAAAGTGGTAGAGGACATCTCAGACCAGGTAGGTCTTGCCTGTATGGTAATGGACCACCGCCTGGCTCTAAATTTTCTTTTGGTTAAACAAGGGGGGGGGGTATGTGCCATTGCTAATATCTCCTGTTGCATATATGTAAACACTTCAGGCATTGTAGAGGAATGTGCAGATTACATTCTCCAACAAGCTAAATGGCTCCGGGAGCAATCTCTTGAAACTCAGGTTTCTACTCAGGTATGGGAACAAATAAAATCCTGGCTCCCCTCCAGGACTTGGTTTCTACCCTTTCTGGGGCCTATAGTTGCCCTTGTCCTCTTGCTTGTGTTTGGGCCTTGTATTTTAAACTTACTTGTCAAGTTTGTTTCTTCTCGCCTAGAATACATCAAACTACAAGTGCCTCTGGTGGAGATGAAAATGACCTACTACCGCGGTCCCCTTGACAACCCCTCTCGTGGTCAGCCCTGATGCTGTGGGCCCCTTCATTGCCCCCTGTCAGCAGGAAGCAGTTACTGAACAGACTTCATCATCCCAGTCCCTAACAGCAGTTAGGGATACCATTGAGGGGGGGAATGAAGGACTGAAGGACAGACAGCGGGAAGTCCCAAAAGGGCTATAAGTGGTCAAGGAGACACTTCTCCTCCCTAAGAAATGCCTGTTTGCATCTGAAAGGCATCTCCACCCTCAGGCAATGCAAATAGGCTATAAAACCCCACTTCCCATCCTGGCCCAAGGGATCACCGTTTCCGGGTCCCCCTGCATTCTCCAATATGCAGTCTTTCTCTTCTCTTTTCTCCAACTAAATTCTCTGCAAATAAAATCTTTCTGACCTCTGCTGTTGGAGTCTGCCTGTGCTTTCATTCTCAGAGCAGGCTCAAGAACCCTGAGCATCTGAAATTCCTGCGCGTGTCATCCGTGCATCATTGTGGTTGTGAAATTTTTAGGTTTTTATTAACAGAAATTACCAAAGAAAATGAGTGCATGTCCCATTAATCAAAGAGTGAAGGACAGACCGCAGGAGGTCACGGAGACACTTCTCCTCCTTAGGAAACGCCTGTTTGCATCTGAAAGGCATCTCTGCCATCAGGCAATGCAAAAAGGCTATAAAATCCCACTCCCCACCCTGGCCCACGGGATCACCAGTTTCCAGGTCCCCCTGCATTCTCCAATATGCAGTCTTTCTCTTCTCTTTTCTCCAACTAAATTCTCTACAAATAAAATCTTTCCGATCTCTGCTGTTAGAGTCTGTCTGTGCTTTCATTCTCAGAGCAGGCTCAAGAACCCTGAGCACCTGAAAGTCCTGCGTGTGTCATCTGTGCGTCAAGAGAACTGTGGCTCTTAGGAGAAATACCAGTTTTTAGAGGAAGTACCATGGTAACACTTTGGAAATTGGAGGTCTGATTCTGTTCTCATTCTCTGCTTTTTTTTTTTTTTTTTTTCACACAGGCCAACTGGCCTAGACAACCAGAGAAGTAGTTATATTGTTAACTTTTTTCTTAAAATCAGACCTGATTGCCATCCTTAAATGTTCTGTTTTTCTCCTGGATTTTAACCTTATCATTTTCTCAATTTTTTAGCATTAAACACACTTCCCCAGACTGAAATATTCAAATCATCCAAATTACACTTCCATTCAGACATGACCTGGTTCTTTAGATTTTACAAGTCTTTTACACTTCTGAGCAACTGAAATCTCCCTGGTCCAGATCTTATACATAAAGCCTGTGATGTTTCGAAATAGAAGGGGGGAAGAAAAGGAAGTACATGCATTTTTTTCCCTATTCTCTGAAGATAAGATTAAAAAATTCTTCCTCACATCTCATCAATGTTATTTTTGCATCTCCATTGTGGTTTGAAATGTACTGTCTACTGGAGGTGGTTGAATTCTCCTGGGTGTTTCCCATAGGAGGTAAGTTGCTATGGTCTGCTCATGTTTTTCCAATAGTCTCAGGCTGAAACCTAATTCCCCAAGGTGATGTATTAGGATGTGGATACTTTGGGAAGTGATTAGGTCACGAGGATGGAACCCTTGTGAATAGGATTAGTGCCCTCACAAATGGGATAAGTGCCCTTATAAAAGGGATCTGATGCTGGCTGTGGTGGCTCCTACCTATAACTCTAGCCACTCAGTAAGCAGAAATTGGGAAGATTGCAGTTTGAAGCCAGCCTAATGTTAGGTAGCAATTAGTTATACATGAGGGATGAGATAGGATAGATACATGAGATATAAAAATTGTATTATTTTAGTAAATATCTAAAGGGCCAGATTCAGACATTGGAATAGTTATCTCCCTCCCTCCCATCTCCTTTTAGATGTTAAATTATAAGAATAGTGTTAACTGCATTCCAGAGCTGTCTGTATCCCCTTTCTCTCTTTGATATGTAAACAAGCTCCTAGGCAACTTGGGTGGATGGAGAATTTCAGACTTAGCAAAGGGAAGTTCCAAAGTATACCTGTTGCCCCTGTGTTTTGGGTAGGCCTAAATTTAGCAGCCATCACAGCTGCCCAAATGCACTATGTTTGACCACGTGTGTTCCCCCAGCTCGCTGAAAGTATAAGATTGAGAGATGTGGGCCACCATTTTGAGTCTCTTCTCCCATTCTCTGCATGAGGGACAGGAAATGTTTCTTTTTTTTCCCCTACTTTTATCTTGTTATAATAATTTTTTTTATTATAAACTTTGCTATTATTTTTACTACATTTTTTGCATCTTTGGCCTGGTGGAAGAATCAAGGTATTTTTCTGGCAAGAAGAGCAAAATGTTAGCAAGACTCCGTTTCAAAGCTGAGCATTGGTGGCTTACACCTGTAACTCTTGCTACTTAGGAGGCAGAGATCAGAAGGATTGAGGTTCAAAGCCAGCCCTGGCAAAAAGTTCCTGAGACTGTATATCGAAAACCCTACATAAAAATAGGGCTGGTGGAGTGGCTCAAGGTGAAGGCCCTGAGTTTAAGTCCCAGTACTGCCAAACAAACAAACAAAAAAACCCATTTCAACAAACAAGCTGGGTATTGCACACACTTGTTATCCCAGCTGTGTGGGAGGCAGAATTAGGAGAATCATGGTCCAAGGGCAGTCCAGGAAAAAGTTCAAGACCTTATCTGAAAAATAACTAAAGCAAAAAGGGCTGGAAGCATAACTCGAGTGGTAGAGTGTTTGCTTAGTAAGCACAAGGCCATGAGTGCAAACCTCAGGTCCCTGCCCCCTCACTGCCCAAAAAAGATGGTACTCCAAAGAGCTGACTTGCTTTTTCTGCCATGTGAGAAGTGAGAAGGACACAGTGAGGAGGCATCACCCATGAGCTAGGAAATAGGCTGTCCACAGACACTAGATCTGATGACACCTTGATCTTTGACTTCTAAACTCAAGAACTGTGAGAAGCAAATTTCCGTTGTGTACAAGTTACAGTCTTAAAGGATCTCCATAGCAGCCTGTGTTAGCTTTCCATTACTATAGTGAAATACCAGAGATAGTCAACTTAAAAAAGAGGGAAGTTTTATTTTGGCTCAGCTTTTGAGGTTTTAGTCCACGGTCATGGGTCCATTGCTTTTGGGCCAATGGCAAGGCAGTACATTATAGTGGGAGTGTGTGGTGAAGGATACTGTTCATCTCCTGGTAGCTGGGAAACAAAGACAGAAACGGAAGGGCAAGGGTCCCAATATCTCCCCCCCCCCATAACTTAATTTCTGCCCTTTAGGCCCCATTTCTTTTTTTTTTTTCTTTTATTATTCATATGTGCATACAAGGCTTGGATCATTTCTCCCCCTTGCCCCCCCCTCTCCCCCCACCCCCTCGATACCCAGCAGAAACTATTTTGTCCTTATTTCTAATTTTGTTGAAGAGAGAGTATAAGCAATAATAGGAAGGAACAAGGGGTTTTGCTGGTTGAGATAAGGACAGCTATACAGGGAGTTGACTCACATTAATATCCTATGTGTGTGTGTTACCTTCTAGGTTAATTCTTTTTGATCTAACCTTTTCTCTAGTTCCTGGTCCCCTTTTCCTATTGGCCTCAGTTGCTTTTAAGGTATCTGCTTTAGTTTCTCTGCGTTAAGGGCAACAAATGCTAGCTAATTTTTTAGGTGTCTTACCTATCCTCACCCCTCCCTTGTGTGCTCTTGCTTTTATCATGTGCTCAAAGTCCAATCCCTTTGTTGTGTTTGCCCTTGATCTAATGTCCACATATAAGGGAGAGCATACGATTTTTGGTCTTTTGGGCCAGGCTAACCTCACTCAGAATGAAGTTCTCCAATTCCATCCATTTACCAGCAAATGATAACATTTCATTCTTCTTCATGGTTGCATAAAATTCCATTGTGTATAGATACCACATTTTCTTAATCCATTCGTCAGTGGTGGGGCATCTTGGCTGTTTCCATAACTTGGCTATTGGGAATAGTGCTGCAATAAACACGGGTGTGCAGGTGCCTCTGGAGTAACCTGTGTCACAGTCTTTTGGGTATATCCCCAAGAGTGGTATTGCTGGATCAAATGGTAGATCAATGTCTAGCTTTTTAAGTAGCCTCCAAATTTTTTTCCAGAGTGGTTGTACTAGCTTACATTCCCACCAACAGTGTATGAGGGTTCCTTTTTCCCCACATCCTCACCAACGCCTGTTGTTCGTGATGTTGCTAATGATGGCTATTCCAACAGGGGTGAGGTGGAATCTTAGTGTGGTTTTAATTTGCATTTCCTTTATTGCTAGAGATGGTGAGCATTTTTTCATGTGTTTCTTGGCCATCTGAATTTCTTCGTTTGAGAAAGTTCTGTTTAGTTCACTTGCCCATTTCTTTATTGGTTCATTAGTTTTGGGAGAATTTAGTTTTTTAAGTTCCCTATATATTCTGGTTATCAGTCCTTTGTCTGATGTGTAGCTGGCAAATATTTTCTCCCACTCTGTGGATGTTCTCTTCAGTTTAGAGACCACTTCTTTTGATGAACAGAAGCTTTTTAGTTTTATGAGGTCCCATTTATCTATGCTATCTCTTAGTTGCTGTGCTGCTGGGATTTCGTTGAGAAAGTTCTTACCTATACCTACTAACTCCAGAGTATTTCCTACTCTTTCCTGTATCAACTTTAGAGTTTGTGGTCTGATATTAAGATCCTTGATCCATTTTGAGTTAATTTTGGTATAGGGTGATATACATGGCTCTAGTTTCAGTTTTTTGCAGACTGCTAACCAGTTTTCCCAGCAGTTTTTGTTGAAGAGGCTGATATTTCTCCATCGTATATTTTTAGCTCCTTTGTCAAAGACAAGTTGGTTATAGTTGTGTGGCTTCATATCTAGGTCCTCTATTCTGTTCCACTGGTCTTCATGTCTGTTTTTGTGCCAGTACCATGCTGTTTTTATTGTTATTGCTTTGTAATATAGTTTGAAGTCAAGTATTGTGATACCTCCTGCATTGTTCTTTTGACTGAGTATTGCCTTGGCTATTCGTGGCCTCTTGTGTTTCCATATAAATTTCACAGTAGATTTTTCAATCTCTTTAATGAATGTCATTGGAATTTTGATGGGAATTGCATTAAACATGTAGATTACTTTTGGGAGTATCGACATTTTTACTATGTTGATTCTACCAATCCATGAGCATGGGAGATCTCTCCACTTTCTATAGTCTTCCTCAATCTCTTTCTTCAGAAGTGTATAGTTTTCCTTGTAGAGGTCTTTCACATCTTTTGTTAGGTTTACACCTAGGTATTTGATTTTTTTTGAGGCTATTGTAAATGGAATTGTTTTCATACATTCTTTTTCCATTTGCTCATTGTTAGTGTATAGAAATGCTAATGATTTTTCTATGTTGATTTTATATCCTGCTACCTTGCTGTAGCTATTGATGATGTCTAGGAGCTTCTGAGTAGAGTTTTTTTGGTCTTTAAGGTATAGGATCATGTCATCTGCAAATAGGGATATTTTGACAGTTTCTTTACCTATTTGTATTCCTTTTATTCCTTCTTCTTGCCTAATTGGTCTGGCTAGGAATTCCAGTACTATGTTTCTTAAAGGTTGCAACATCTTCCAATAGCACCAAGGCTGGGGACCATGGGACTTTGAGAACTATTCCAGATCCAAACTATTGCACAGCTCTAACAGACTAAGGCATGGATAAGAGTATACCCATATATTGAGCCCCTGTATTGATTTCTGGACCCATTTGTTAATGAAACCCTGAAATCCTTGGATTCTCTTAATGTGGCCATTGGTATTCCCATTAGAATACTGAGGATGTATAGCACAGGTCCAAAACAAACCTATCCTTTATTATGGACTGGAAATTTGGTCACCATTCTCTTTACAGATGAACTGAGATAGAGCTTCAAGGGCAGTGTTTCTTGAAATGTCACCCCAACCACCTGCTTCAGCAATATTTGGGATGCTTATGAAAAGGAAGGATTTTGGCTTTAATCCTAGGTCCAGAACCAGGGCTGTGTTTTAAAAGTACAAGTTTAAAAAGTCATCCCCTGGGTGATTCTGATGTGTGATCAGAAGTTTGAAACTTCTATAGAAGCCACAATTAGAAGCAGATATGATTGACTACTTTAAATAATATTCTTTCCCTCTGGCCTTTGGTCTTTTAAGGTTAGATATACTTACTAACTTGGCAGTATCGCCACCTCTATGTAAGTGTGTCCACATCACTGCAAAGAAGAGTGTGAAAAGAGATGTAAGAGAGAATTGTCAAAGAGAGAATATGACATGATATAAGATCTATCTACTTTTTGAGTCCATTATGTGAAGTCATCCATGGGATAGTCTAATGACAATTCTGATGCCAATTCACCCATCAGGACCTGAAATACCCCAAATATTAGACATCCACAAGGAAGAGATAAAGAGGAGCAAGAGGAAACTCTGAACTGATTGAGTTTATGCACATTTCATATCAGAAATTAGTGGGTTTGGGAATGTTACATTTTTTTATTTTTGCCATCAGCATAAACATCTTGGGTGCTAAATTTGAGCCAGTAACAGAGAAAACTCAATATATGGACATGAAATATTAGGCTTGACATAATTAAAATAGTTATTTTAATTTAATATTAGTGTTTTCATGTGGAAATTTCTTCTGAGAATTTCTTGGGATATTTAAAGACCAGCTTTAAAAAATCCTGATAAAACTCAATATAGAAATGGGGAACACAGAAAAAAGGTGTCACAATTCTTATCAACAGTCAAGGCTTCACAATCATCATAGCATGGTCACTGGTCCAAAAGGATTCTACTGAAGTCAAGTCAAAGCAAGAGAAGGAAATAGTGACGTGTGTTAAGGTGGACAAGTCTGGGAACCTGGACAGCTGCCAACAGGAGAGAGGCAGATCTGGGGCCAGGATCCAGTGAATTAGTCTTACTTATAGCTGCTGTCATGTTGTGCGTGATTGCGGTACTGCATGGGTAACGATGACTTATTCTTCAAATAAAATAAATACTTGTATGTTTTTACACATAGTATACTTTATACAACTGCCACGAGTAGTGTCCTAAGAAATAAGTTTTAGGAGCAAAATCAGTCTTTGAATTGCCAATTTTGACTCATAATTCTCTGTAGCACTGTTAACCTTGCCAGGCAACCTGAATGTTATATTCTGAGACTATTATCCAGTAATATTTGCTGGAATTTTCCAGTGTTTAAATGTTTGTCATAGTGTATGTTAAATGTAAATACTACTAAAGTAAAATTTATCATTAATATTTATATGGCATTATTAATATCCTACAGAATAGTAAATTGGAGTAAGAGGATATTGGGAATATTTTAAGATTAACTAATGATTTTGAGAATGCCTAGGAATTCCAATTTCTTTCTTTTTTTTTTTGATGGGATTGGGGCTTGAACTCAGGACTTTGTGCTTGCAAAACAGGTGCTCTACTGCTTAAGCCACACCTTTAGTCCATTTTGCTCTGGTTGTTTAAGAGATGGGTCTTGTGAATTATATGCCTAGGCTGGCCTTGAGCTGTGGTCATCATACGATCTCAGTCTCCCAAGTAGCTAGGATTATAGGCATGAGCCACTGGCATCCAGCTGGAAGCCCAATTTCTTATCCTTGGATCCCAAACATAAATATCCATCATGAATTTGGAAGCACTGAGGCTTACTTTTTAAAAAGTATCTTTTAAAAACTGAGGTAAAATTTGGTACATTTTCTTGACTACATATTCAGTTGTAGATAAAGCCCCATAGAACATAAGCTCACAATACAAATTATAATAAAACAGGTGGATAGGTGTGAGGTTCAGACTGATTGGAGGGATTAAACAGCAGACAACAGTTAGCCAAAGGAAAAATAATTCTTGGAAATTGTGATGAGTGATGAGAAATATTAACGAGATGTGAAAGATGAGTCCATCATACACAAATCACATGGGGTTCCAGAAAGAGAGCACAAAGGGGATGGAGGGTAGGTGACATTTGGAAAGATACACCCCCCCCCACCGGAATTTCCAAGAGGGTTAAATTCACAAGTTCTCAGACTCAGGAAGCCAACAAGTTTCAATCAAAGAGAGATTAAGATTTAAAAGCAAGAAGACAGAAAACATTTACTTAAATGGGAATTACAATAGTCCCTCTTTTATCCTTAGAGGATATATTCCAAGATCTCCAGTGAATGGATGCTTGAAACTATAGACAGTACGTAACCCCGTGTGGACCAGATTGACTCCTATATTAACATATGTAGGGTAAAGCTTCATTTATGAATTAGGCACAATAAGAGATTGATAGCAACAATAATAAAACAGAACAATTTATAATAATGTATTGTAATAAAAATTATGTAAATGTGGTCTTCCTGTCTTTCAACATATTTTATTCCACTGTTCTCACCCTTGTGATGTGAAAGGATAACAATACTTGGATGAAGGGAGGTGCATGACAGAGTCATTGTGAAGCAGCTTCAGGCTGTTACTTGAACATGACTACTGTGAAATCAACCTGGTAAATAAGAAGGTCACTAAGTGGCACAGGACAGGTCACATATACAGCCTGGATATGCCAGACAATATGATGACCTATGTCTGGGGTGGAGCAAGAGGTGAGATTTAGTCACACTACCTGGAACTATTTAAAACTTATAAATTATTTCTGGAATTGCTCATTTAATATTTTTGGACTGAGGATGACCACAGGTAACTGAAACTGCAGAAAGTGAAGTTACAGGTAAGGGGAGACTACTGTATGTGGACTTAAATGAATTTGTCTCCTATTGGGAGAAGCAACTCCAATTACTCTTCTAATGGAGACAGAAACACTGTGCTGAAGCGTCTGATTTATCCTACTGTCTGTACAGCAAAGGCAGCAGTGAAAAATCTTGTCTTAAAATATAGTTTTATTTCCCAGGTTAAATGATTAAAATACTTGAAATAACTTAAAGCTCTAGGTTTTTCAGCAGTGGGTATAATAAAGTATGCCTTTTTAAGTTCTTTTTTTTTTTTTTCTTATGGAGTTTATCACATCCATTTCTTTCTGGACTAAAACTACACAAACTGGCGGAAAAATAAAGAGAAAGCAATCAGAGAACTCAGTTTTGGCCCCCCTTGCAAGCACTTTGGGACAAAGAACGAATACTTATCACTTTTGTCAGGAATATCAAGAAAGTCCTATTTTCTCCTGTCTCAAAACAAAACAAAACAAAACAAAATAAAAACCCTGAAAAAACACCTGTGACAGGAGGAGCTAAGACTCCCGACTGGGAGTTGAGTGAGAGTGATGGTTGGAAAAACTCCACCTAGGGCCAGCTAAGCAGTTCAGCCTCGGCCCACAGGGACTCAGTTTGGGAGAGGTCACTGTGTTAAGTCCTGTGAGTGGTGTCATTCCTCAAGGGGAATGATGTCATCTCTTAAGCCGTCTGCTGGGACATGACCACAGTGTGCCTGGTTCTGCCTTTTCCAGTCATCTGGCTGTGAGGTATGACAACTGATAGGGTGTTGGGCGACTAACTGCTAAAAACTGTTTGTTTTTTACCAGACTAGGCACTATTACTTTATTTTCCTGGCTTCTTTTGATAGCTGATGACTCATGTGATATTATAGTACAGATTTTTTTTATTATTAATATATTGCTTTTAAACTACTGTTACTAAGCCTCATCTTTTTAATTAATGTGTATTAATTGTACAAAGGGGTCTCATTGTGATATTTCTGGTTGGTCAAATTCATGCCCTCTATTACTTTCTCATCCTCCTAGCCTTTTTAAAAAAACAATTTTAATGGTTTTCATTTTTCTATTTATATACATGCATATAAAGTACCTCTGTACCTGCTAGTTCCTTCAAACAGTACCCCGTTTACATTCATTTCACTTTTTAGGTCTAATACAGCTGAAGCAGTGTAAGCCTTGTCTTTATAGTTGTGAGCTTCTAACATCTTGCTGCAGCTTAGTATATGTAAACAGAGTGGGAAAGCATACACAAGTTGAAAAACTTAAAATCCAATTAAAGCATACATCCAATGGTAATGTGAGATGACCAGAACATGATTACCTTTCTTCTTTTGTTTTTCTTTCTTTCTTTCTTTCTTTCTTTCTTTCTTTCTTTCTTTCTTTCTTTCTTTCTTTCTTTCTTTCTTTCTTTCTTTCTTTCTTTCTTCTCTCTCATGCTCTCTCTCTTTCCCCCTCCTTCCCTCCTTCCTCTCTCCCTCTTTCCCCTCCCTCCCTCCTCCTTCCTGGCCTCTTTTCTCCCCTCCTTCCTCCCTCCCTTTCTCTTTTTCTCTATTTTTGAACAAACAACTCAATTCATTAATTCAAATATGTGCAAAATTTTTCCATATTAGGGTCTTTGCACCATTTTGCTGAAGTCCTTTACCCCAAGGGTTTTGCATGGCTGGCTTGTTCACTTGATTATATTGAAGGACAGAGGTCTCCTTGATCACTCACTCAGGCAGGCTATTGCTCTGGCCCCATTCTCTATTTTATTAAAAAAAAATAGACACTATTTCTCTTTTAGGTATTCACTATGTTTTATTTTTCCCTTCTTATTTTCTTCTCACTTCCTGGACACACTAAACTTGTGAGAGTCACAAAAGACATGGAGTAGATTTGTTTAATCCAGGAATATAAACCTAGTGCTTAATATATCATTTAACCCAGATTAGATGTTTCAATAAGCATGTGAAAATGAATCAATGATATTATCATTGGTGATGACAGATGTAAGTCTCTACTTTTATAAGCCCTCTGGTTTTCACAAATCCAGTTTATATTTATTTAGATTATTCTGGATTCAAGTATGGCATTTTGCAATAAGGCAGACTTATTATTAATACTTAGACCAATAAGTACATTTGTTCCCATGATACAGTTTTCCCCCTTCTTAAGTGATTAGAGCCAATGGTCTCTGTCTATGCACAAAAGGGTTTGTTTTGCACCATAGGAGAGGATTGCTAATAAAGAGTATGGAAGCTTGTATGTCCTCTGTGCTCTTGAAAGCAGAATAAATACCAGATTTCCCTTCCTGGGAAGAGAAGGGGAAGTTTTCTGAGTTGTTACATTTTGGAAAATAAATATTTTTAATTTTGGTGTCAGAATAGTATGGGTCCCTCTGGGATAAGGCCCTGGAATATTTCCTTAGTTCCAGTTTTTACTCCTCTGTGAAGTATGAACACATACCTCCAGGAAGCCAAATAACTTTCCTGAGTTTGCACACAATCTAATAAGTCATCATTTAGCTTCCAAGATTTGTTCTTGAATATAGGTGCTGGCAAAGTTTACTCAGAAAGTAAGTTTTACTTAGAAAATATTGACTTCCTGACAAGTTGTTGCAGATACAAAACATTTATGCTCTTCCTTATTCACCCTGAGACCAAATCTTGATATTTAATGATTTGTAAGGGAATAAAAACATTGCTATACCACATTTAAACATATTTTAATAATTTTATTGCAATGTAATTGAATACAGTTCATTCAATGAACTGTAATTGAATACAGTTCATTTTTCATATTTGAGGTGTTCATAGGCTTTGCCAAACTGCCAATGGTCTATGACATAAAAATGGCTAACTCTGTAGTCTAAGTATTAGAAATGATGTCTGTGAATGAGAGAAAATCTTTGCCAGCTATATATCGGACAAAGGATTAATAGCCAGAATATACAGGGAGCTCAAAGAACTAAACTCCAAAAAATCAATGACCCAATGAAGAAATGGGCAAATGAACTCAACAGAATTTTTCCAAAGGAAGAAGTCCACATGGCCAAAAAACACATGAAGAAATGCTCAACCTCCCTGGCCATAAAGGAAATGCAAATCAAAGCCATGTTAAGACTCCACCCCACTCCTGTTAGAATGGTTACTATGAAGAACACAATGGCAAATGTGGGAAAAAAGGAACCCTTCCACACTGTTGGTGGGAATATAAATTAGTACAATCACTATGGAAAACTAGTGAGACTCCTTAAAAAAACTAAAAATAGAACTATTATATAATCCAGCAACACCACTCCTAGGGATATGCCTGGGAATGTAAGTCAGGTTTCAATAAAGGCACCTGCACACCCACGTTTATTGCAGCGCTATTCACAATAGCCAAGTTATAGAAATAGCCAAGATGCCCACTACTGATGCATGGATTAAAAAAATGTGGTATTTATATACAATGGAATTTTATTCAGTCACAAAGAAGAATGAAATTTTGTTGTTTGCAAGTAAGTGGATGGAACTGGAGAATATCATCTTAAATGAAGTTAGGTTCAGAAAGCCAAAGGCTGCATGTTTTCTCTTATATGTGAAATATAGATACCATACAAATACAAACAATATTATATATACATAGAAATATACACAGAGCATGTATCCCAAAGTTGGACTGGTAGAGAAGACCAAGAGAGGAGGAAAAGAAGGAAAGAAAGATAGTGAATAATAATGTAGGAACAAGATATAAGGAAACATGCTGAAAACAGCACAGGATGGGAGAAAGGGAGAGGAAGTGCAGTGGGGGGTTCCATTGTCTTAGGCACAATGCATGTACAGGTATAGTACCAAGGCAAAAATCCCACTGAACAGCAAACAGACACCTAAAAAATGAAGGACAAGAATGAAAACCAGGTCATATTAAGGGGAAGACACTATGGGGGTATAGATATCTTAAACAAAAATATCTCTTTTTCAAAAATGGAGGACAGGAAGGTAAAACAGGTCCTGTCTGGGGGTTGGTATCAGAGGGAGGGGCAAGGATATAAGGAGGGTGAACGTGGTGGAGATATCATGTACTCATGTATGAAAATAGAAAAATGAGACCTGTTGAAACTGTTCTAAGAATAAGGGGGAGGGGAGATAAAGGAGAATGATGAAAGGGCTGAGTTTAAGGTATAGTGTAAGCACTTTTGTAAATCACAATGTACTCTCAGTACAACAATATAATAAAAATAAAAAAATTCAAAAAACCATTTTGTTTCTGTGTGAAATTAATGAACCATTCAGGTTAAATCACTAAATAAAATGGATTTGATAAGTACTGTCAAATAAAATTTATAGTAGGCCATTGGTTTGGAATACAAAGCATTCTAAACTCAAGAAATGCCTGTAATCCCTCTACTCCCCAAGAGTTCCAGGCCAGCCTAAGGCAATACATGGAGATTTTGTCTCAAAAAAAAAAAAAAAGAGAATGGACATGAGGTGAGAGAATGTTTGGACTCATCTTACTTTGCTTTTCTTTAATCCTGATCACAGCCCACTCTACTCTAATAAGGATCAGAGAACATATTCCCAGACTAAGATGGGAACATGAGCCAGGGTAGGTAAGGTTGTGAACTCTGCCATGCTAGACTGGCTCTGAATTTACTTGCAGAATGCAAGTAGCTGCTTCCTCCTTCCCATAGACTTGCCCACTGAGACCATTCACTTTTTTTTTTATTGTTTTATTATTCATATGTGCATACAAGGCTTCTGTCATTTCTCCCCCCTGCCCCCACCCCCTCCCTTACCAACCACTCCGCCCCCTCCCTCTCCCCCCCATCAATACCCAGCAGAAACTATTTTGCCCTTATCTCTAATTTTGTTGAAGAGAGAGTGTAGGCAATAATAGGAAGGAACAAGTGTTCCTGGTTAAGATAAGGATAGCTATACAGGGCATTGACTCACATTAATTTCCTGTGCGTGTGTGTTACCTTCTAGGTTAATTCTATTTGATCTCACCTTTTCTCTAGTTCCTGGTCCCCTTTTCCTATTGGCCTCAGTTGCTTTTAAGGTATCTGCTTTAGTTTCTCTGCGTTAAGGGCAACAAATGCTAGCTAGTTTTTTAGGTGTCTTACCTATCCTCACCCCTCCCTTGTGTGCTCTCGCTTTTATCATGTGCTCAAAGTCCAATCCCCTTGTTGTGTTTGCCCTTGATCTAATGTCCGCATATGAGGGAGAACATACGATTTTTGGTCTTTTGGGCCAGGCTAACCTCACTCAGAATGATGTTCTCCAATTCCATCCATTTACCAGCGAATGATAATATTTCATTCTTCTTCATGGTTGCATAAAATTCCATTGTGTATAGATACCACATTTTCTTAATCCATTTGTCAGTGGTGGGGCATCTTGGCTGTTTTCATCAGTTGGCTATTGTGAATAGTGCCGCAATAAACATGGGTGTGCAGGTGCCTCTGGAGTAACCTGTGTCACAGTCTTTTGGGTATATCCCCAAAAATGGTATTGCTGGATCAAATGGTAGATCAATGTTTAATGTTTTAAGTAGCCTCCAAATTTTTTTCCAGAGTGGTTGTACTAGTCTACATTCCCACCAACAGTGTATGAGGGTTCCTTTTTCCCCGCATCCTCACCAACGCCTGTTGTTCGTGATGTTGCTAATGATGGCTATTCTAACAGGGGTGAGGTGGAATCTTAGTGTGGTTTTAATTTGCATTTCCTTTATTGCTAGAGATGGTGAGCATTTTTTCGTGTGTTTTTTGGCCATCTGAATTTCTTCATTTGAGAAAGTTCTGTTTAGTTCACTTGCCCATTTCTTTATTGGTTCATTAGTTTTGGGAGAATTTAGCTTTTTAAGTTCCCTGTATATTCTGGTTATCAGTCCTTTGTCTGATGTGTAGCTGGCAAATATTTTCTCCCACTCTGTGGATGTTCTCTTCAGTTTAGAGACCACTTCTTTTGATGAACAGAAGCTTTTTAGTATTATGAGGTCCCATTTATCTATGCTATCTCTTAGTTGCTGTGCTGCTGGGGTTTCGTTGAGAAAGTTCTTACCTATACCTACTAACTCCAGCATATTTCCTACTCTTTCCTGTATCGACTTTAGAATTTGTGGTCTGATATTAAGATCCTTGATCCATTTTGAGTTAATTTTGGTATAGGGTGATAGACATGGATCTAGTTTCAGTTTTTTGCAGACTGCTAACCAGTTTTCCCAGCAGTTTTTGTTGAAGAGGCTGCTATTTCTCCATTGTATATTTTTAGCTCCTTTGTCAAAGACAAGTTGGTTATAGTTGTGTGGCTTCATATCTGGGTCCTCTATTCTGTTCCACTGGTCTTCATGTCTGTTTTTGTGCCAGTATCATGCTGTTTTTATTGCTACTGCTTTGTAATATAGTTTGAAGTCAGGTATTGTGATACCTCCAGCATTGTTCTTTTGACTGAGTATTGCCTTGGCTATTAGTGGCCTCTTGTGTTTCCATATAAATTTAACAGTAGATTTTTCAATCTCTTTAATGAATGTCATTGGAATTTTGATGGGAATTGCATTAAACATGTAGATTACTTTTGGGAGTATTGACATTTTTACTATGTTGATTCTACCAATCCATGAGCATGGGAGATCTCTCCACTTTCTATAGTCTTCCTCAATCTCTTTCTTCAGAACTTCATAGTTTTCTTTGTAGAGGTCATTCACATCTTTTGTTAGGTTTACACCTAGGTATTTGATTTTTTTTGAGGCTATTGTAAATGGAATTGTTTTCATACATTCTTTTTCAATTTGCTCATTGTTAGTGTATAGAAATGCTAATGATTTTTCTAGGTTGATTTTATATCCTGCTACCTTGCTGTAGCTATTGATGATGTCTAGAAGCTTCTGAGTTGAATTTTTTTGGTCTTTAAGGTATAGGATTATGTCATCTGCAAATAGGGATATTTTGACAGTTTCTTTACCTATTTGTATTCCTTTTATTCCTTCTTCTTGCCTAATTTCTCTGGCTAGGAATTCCAGTACTATGTAAATAGGAGTGGAGATAGTGGGCATCCTTGTCTGGTTCCTGATTATAGAGACATTGTTTCAGTTTTTCTCCTTTAAGTATAATGCTGGCTGTAGGTTTGTCATATATAGCTTTTATAATGTGGAGGTACTTTCCTTCTATTCCTAGTTTTCTTAGAGCTTTTATCATGAAATGGTGTTGGATCTTATCAAAGGCTTTTTCTGCATCTATTGAGATGATTAAGTGGTTTTTGTCTTTGCTTCTGTTAATGTGGTTTATTATGTTTATTGATTTTCGTATGTTGAACCACCCCTGCATTCCTAGGATGAAGGCTCCTTGGTCGTGGTGAATAATCTTTTTGATGTGTTGTTGAATTTGGTTTGCCATTATTTTGTTGAGGATTTTGCATCAATGTTCATTAAGGAGATTGGCCTATAGTTCTCATTTTTGGAGGTGTCTTTGCCTGGTTTTGGGATAAGTGTAATACTGGCTTCATAAAATGTGTTTGACAGTTTTCCTCTCCTTTCTATTTCGTGGAGCAGTTTAAGGAGGGTTGGTATCAGTTCTTCTTTAAAGGTCTGATAGAATTCAGCAGAGAATCCATCAGGTCCTGGACTTTTCTTTTTGGGGAGACTCTTGATGCTTCTTCAATTTCATTTTGTGTTATAGATCTATTCAGGTGATTAATTTCCTCTTGGTTCAGTTTTGGATGATCATATGTATGTAGAAATCTGTCCATTTCTTTAAGATTTTCAAATTTATTTGAATATAGTTTGTTGAAGTAGTCTCTGATGATTTCCTGGACTTCCATGGTGTTTGCTGTTATCTCTCCTTTTGCATTCCTGATTCTACTAATTTGGGTTTTTTCTCTCCTCATTATAGTCAGGTTTGCCAGGGGTCTATCGATCTTGTTTGTTTTTTCAAAGAACCAACTTTTTGTTTCATTAATTCTTTGTATGGTTTTTTTGGTTTCTATTTCATTGATTTCAGCTCTTATTTTTATTATTTTGCTCCTTCTATTTGTTTTGTGGTTTGCTTGTTCTTGTTTTTCTAGGAGTTTGAGATGTATCATTAGGTCATTGATTTGGAATCTTTCAGTCTTTTTAATATATGCACTCATGGCTATAAACTTTCCTCTCAGGACTGCCTTTGCTGTGTCCCATAGGTTCCGGTAGGTTGTGTTTTCATTTTCATTGACTTCCCGGAACTTTTTAATTTCTTTTTTTATTTCATCGATGATCCATTCTTCATTAAGTAATGAGTTATTTGGTTTCCAGCTGTTTGCATGATTTTTGTCTTTACTTTTGTTGTTGAATTCTACTTTTACTGCATTGTGATCAGATAGTATGCATGGTATAATTTCTATTTTCTTATATTTGCTGAGATTTGCTTTGTGCCCTAGGATATGATCTATTTTGGAGAAGGTCCTATGGGCTGCTGAGAAGAATGTATATTGTGTAGAAGTTGGATGAAATGTTCTGTAGACATCAACTAGGTCCATTTGATCTATTGTATATTTTAGATCTAGGATTTCTTTATTGATTTTTTGTTTGGATGATCTATCTATTGATGATAATGGGGTGTTAAAGTCTCCCACAACCACTGTGTTGGTGTTAATATATGCTTTTAGGTCTTTCAGGGTATGTTTGTTGAAATTGGGTGCATTGACATTGGGTGCATACAGGTTGATGATTATTATTTCCTTTTGGTCTATTTCCCCTTTTATTAGTATGGAATGTCCTTCTTTATCTCGTTTGATCAATGTAGGTTTGAAATCTACTTTGTCAGAGATAAGTATTGCTACTCCTGCCTGTTTTCGGGGGCCACTGTCTGGTAAATCTTCTTCCAGCCTTTCATCCTAAGCCTATGCTTATTTCTGTCAGTGAGATGGGTCTCCTGTAAGCAACAAATTGTTGGATCTTCTTTTTTAATCCATTTCGTCAAACAGTGCCTTTTGATGGGTGAATTAAGTCCGTTAACATTAAGTGTTAGTACTGATAGGTATGTGGTGATTCCTGTCATTTAGTTGTCTTAGTTGTTTGAAGGTTTGATTGTGTGTACCTAAGTTGAGGTTACTCTCTACTGTCTTGCTTTTTCTTTTCCTGTGGTTTGGTGCTGCCTGTCTTTTCATGGTTAAGTTGGGTTTCACTTTCTGTGTGCAGAATCCCTTGAAGAATCTTTTGTAGTGGTGGCTTTGTGGTCACATATTGTTTTAGTTTCTGCTTATCATGGAAGACTTTTATTGCTCCATCTATTTTGGACCATTCACTTTCTAATTCACTTCCTGTGAACATTTTTGGGGGCCTTGTCCTTTCTCTTAAACTTGCTTGAAATTACCCTGTGAAGTTCCCAAGTATTGGAGTACTGAAAGAAATTTCATAAACAATGTAAAAAAATTCTTCTTTGTGGAAATGGAAAACTTTGTTCTCACTGAACAAGCAATCAAGCATTATTCTCCAAAGAGCCATTTCCTCTTTGTGAGGACAAAAGCCCATTTCGGAGTCTTCCTACATGCAACTGTTTTATAAAAGAGCCACCATCAGAAGGACTACTCCACCATTAAAAAATGGAAGCAGCCATCCAGGAAATAAGGGCCCTGGCAGTAATGGGACAATTTCTTTAGCTCCGAGAAATTGTCTATATTGCCTTTTAGGCTGCTTTTTTTTTCTTTTTTTCTTTTCTTTTTTTTTTTTTTGGTGTAGAGGATTTGTGCATGCTAAGAACATGCTCTACTGCAGAACTACACCCCTAGCCTAGAATGCATCTTAAATACCAGCCAATTCCAGATCCCAAATATTTTTTTAAACACTGCCCATGATTATTATTTATTTGTTTATTATTTTGGCAGTACTGGGGTAGGGCACCTTGCTAGGTAGGGAGCTCTACGACTTGAGTCACACTTCCAGCTCCCAAAGTATTATTAGGAGTTTTAACTATTGACAAAAATAATCAAACTGATTTAAATTTGTGAGGAAAAACACTGACTTAACAAAGTTAACTTATCCAGAAGAGCCAAGATGCAATACCTTGGGCTTCTGGCTGAGGCCCTGACAGCTAAGGCAGTGGCACAGGGTTCAGGGCCTGTAAGTGGTACAGCTTCTGCAGTGGGAGAAGTCTCTTCACCAATCTACTTACTTTCTCCATTGCCCACTGATATTCCCTGCTTCCAGCCACTATCTGCCCACTCGGGCCTCTGTTATCAGCTCAGTGAAGGTGGGCATGACCACTCAAGAGAAAGTCTTCATTGGGACTTGATGGACTTGGTGTTGTATCATGGGAAGGGGGGAGAAGGAGGCTGCTCACAAAGTGACTTGAGCAGCCTGCTCATACACACAGAAGAGGGAGGGATATGTTTACACCAATCATAGTACCGTCTGTTATGCAAATGAAGGATAGTGTTTGCACCTGTCTCAGGTATTCTGTTGGGGCAAAGCCTGCTATAAACTGCTTGCTGGGGTAGTATCTTCTCGAGCTAGAGTTCTGCTTTGGGTGTCATGAAGACATTCCAGCTGCCTGGTTGGCAGTCCTTTGCTCAAGGCAGCTGGCCTGGACAAAGGTCTAGCAGCTGTTAGCTAAGGAGTTAAATCTTCCCAGCCCCCAACATCTAGCACATTTAAAGGAAAAATACAACCTTTCAGCCTTTCAGAAGGCTGCTTACAACAAAAGCTTGTCAGTAACAATGCTTTAACAATATGTAACATGTTCTAACAATGCTTAACTTCTGTTCCAGTGTCCCAAGAAGAGTTGGATCCCTACCATCTGTTTCATGCATATATCAAAAAATCATGTTGTGCATTGTAAATATATAAAATGTTTTATTTTTCAACTAAACCTTAATAAAAATAAATATTAAAAAATTCAGCCCAGCTTGGTGCCAGTGGCTCATGCCTATAATCCTAGCTACTTGGGAGGCAGAGATCAGGAGGATTGAGGTTTGAGGCCAGCCCAGGCAAATGGTTTGTGGGGCCCTATCTTGAAAATACCCCCCAAAAAGGGCTGTTAGAGTGGCTCAAATGGTAGAATGCCTGCCTAGCATGTCTGAAGCCCTGAGTTTAAATCTCAATATCACTAAAAAAAATAATAAAGTCCAAGAGTTAGATGACCTAAGTTCAAAATCCTGACCAACTTTCCTTACCTTAGGCAACTTCCAAACCTCAAGTTTCTCCTCTGTAAAATTAAAATAATAATAGTAACTATGTAGTAGGGTTGTTGTGAGGCTTACAGTAGGACTTGGCACTTACACAGATCTTAATGAATGCTATCTATGACTATAATTATAGAACTCAACTATTTTGCTTTTTGGTGGAACTGAGGTTTGAAATCAGGGCTTTGCGCTTGCAAAGCAGGTGCTTTACTACTTGAGCCACACCTCTAGTCTATTTTGCTCTGGCTATTTTGGAGATGGGGCTCTCAAGAACTATTTGCCTGGACCGGCCTCGAACTGTGATCCTCCTCATTTCAGCCTCCCAAGCAGCTAGGATTGGACTATTTTAAAATGTGAGGGGTTTGGCTTTGCACAGACCTGGATCCAGAGGCTCAAATACTTCTCTTTCGTCTCCTCTGCTTTCTCTGTATTGGCCTCATTCTCCAGTCGAATCTCTCAACAGAAGTGTTTTCTCAGAAACCTGAATGAAAAAGCATGCCTCCCGAATGTCACCAGTTTTGAGTCTCTGCCTCTCTACTGTGCCCTGCTCTGAACCAGTCACTGGCCCAAGAAAATGCAAAGTTCTGGCTGGCTAAGCCTGGGACTCTGGGTGTGGGAGAGATCATTTTACCTAGGCATAGACAGGGACTGAGGGAGTGGAAAGACAGGGTCCCCTGAGAAAAATAAGCTTCCACACCTAGGAGAGACAATGGAAGCTGGGCAGAGAATCAAGAGAGGACCACCTAGCCCACGTTAATGACCTGCTCCAAAGATCAGGGAAATTAAAGAGATTCAGTAATTTTCTTCTTTATCCATTCAATGCTTATCAGTTCTGAATGTGAAGAAATTTCTTCATTAACTTTGCTTTGAAACCTTGAAATTAAACTCATTTTGTCTGAGACTTTGAAGTCATTCCTTTTCAAAAGGAAAAACTTGTGCCTACCACTCTGGGGTGTTTGGTATTTGTACTCTGTGGGTTTTGGTTACTTTGTAAAAAATGAGAAGGTTGACTTAGATGATTTCTAAACACCTGTGATGGCCTAACAGTGGGCTGAATATCCCCACTTAAATGCTCTCTCCTTCCAAAATCTTCCAACCTTCCCCAAATCAGGATATTATTTTTCTTTTCTTTAATTTTGTCAAATAAATATTTGAAACTTTAATTGATTAAATGAAGTTTCTTTATATCCAAAGGTATATCCAAAATAGCGAAAGAATCATCACAGCTCACTGTATTCAGGCAGTTCTCCAGGTCAACTACCTAGGGACACACTAAAGACTGAAATGTAGTCACCAGTGTAGAAGCCTTCAATCCTGCTACACACACTTTACCGCCACATAAACAAGGCTACAGTATAAAAACAATGAATTGAAGTGAGAAGACGTGCAAAGCTTGGACTTGTAAGAGGAGCTCTTAGAGAAACTCCAACACAAGGGGGCAGACAAAAACAAGAACACAAGTATCTTAAAGCCTCCGGCATCTGCACCTATGGCAACTCCTAGTCAGATAACATTAAATCTCATAGTAAATGTCTTGTGCCTCATTTCCTATCATCTGTTACCTCATGTCTGGCTTTCAACAACGCCCCCCAAACAGCAAATCATGCTAAACAGCAAGAAAATGCAGTTTGATAAGACAAAGCATCATCAGAACAGTCAGATATGACACTGATATTAGAATCACCAGACAGGAAATTTAAAGTTACTATAATTAATATGTTAAGAGCTATACAGAAAAAATGTAGACAACATGTAAGGACAGATGGGAAATGTAAGCAGAGAGATGGAAAGTCTAAAAAAGAATCAATGCTAAATGCTACACATCAAAAGCACTGTAACAGCAATGATGAATACCTTTGACAGGTTCATTGGTGAACTAGACAGGTCCAAAGAATTAGCAGTGAACTCAAAGATACATTAATAGAAACTCCTCAAACTGATAGGCAAAGAGATAAAAGAATAAGACAACAGAACAAAAGCTGAAATCCAAGAACTGTGGAATGCTTTGAGAAGATGCAACATATGAGTATTTTGAATATCCAAAGGAGAAAACAATAGAGAACAAAGCAAAAGAAATTACCCAAAGGAATGTAAGCCCATGTTTATTGCAGCACTATTCACAATAGCTAAACTATGAAAACAGTCAAGATGCCCCACTGCTGATGAATGGAGTAAGAAAATGTGATATTTATATGCAATGGAATTTTATTCAGCCATAAAGAATGAAATTTGTTGTTTGCAGGAAAATGGATGGAGCTGGAGAACATCATCTTAAGTGAAGTTAGCCAGGTTCAGAAAGCCTAAGGCCTCATGTTTTCTCTCATAGGTGCAGTATAGGCCCAATACAAATTCAAGCAATATTATGAAAAACAGGTTATGCTAAGGTGTAGTCACTAAAGGGAGAGGGAGGGTGAAAGAAGGAACTTAAGAAGGAGAGTATGGTTGATGTACCTTCTATAAAAGATTGACTACAGAATTTTAAAACTTGTTGAAGTCACCATAAGAAGGGGGCTAAGGCAGAAAGGAGAAAAATATAGGGGATGAACCAGTTCAGGTTATAATACATATACACATGTAAATGTCACAATGAAATCGCTGGTATAACTATCCTAAACAGACAAAAATGTCTTTTTGTTTTTCAAAAACAGAGAACAGGAAGGTAAAAAAGGTACTGTCGGGGGTTGGTTATAGAAGAAGGGGGAGGATATAAGGAAAGGGTGTAGGAGGGTAGATGTGATGGAAATCTTATGTACTTATGTCTGAAAATGGAAAATGAGACATGCAGAAACTATTGCAGAATGGGAAAAGAGGGGATAAAGGAGAATGATGGAACAGCTGAATTTAACTATGATATACTGTAAGGACTTTTGTAAATGTCACAAGGTACCCCAGCACAATAATAATATGACAATAAAAATGCAGAAATAAATAAATTAAATTGAATTGAAAAAAGAAATTATGCCTGTGGGTTCTATTGGGTAACATCCGTTTTACACATCCTTGATCATACCACACACCAATGTAGACTGAGCTCACAGGTTAACACAGGTTTAAAAGTTAGCACTTTTGCAGACTGCTAACCAGTTTTCCCAGCAGTTTTTGTTGAAGAGGCTGCTATTTCTCCATCGTATATTTTTAGCTCCTTTGTCAAAGATAAGTTGCTTATAGTTGTGTGGCTTCATATCTGGATCCTCTATTCTGTTCCACTGGTCTTCATGTCTGTTTTTGTGCCAGTACCATGCTGTTTTTATTATTATTGCTTTGTAATATAGTTTGAAGTCAGGTATTGTGATACCTCCTGCATTGTTCTTTTGACTGAGTATTGCCTTGGCTATTCGTGGCCTCTTGTGTTTCCATATAAATTTAACAGTAGATTTTTCAATCTCTTTGATGAATGTCATTGGAATTTTGATGGGAATTGCATTAAACATGTAGATTACTTTTGGGAGTATAGACATTTAAAATCGTATGTTCTCCCTCATATGTGGACATTAGATCAAGGGCAAACACAACAAGGGGATTGGACTATGAGCACATGATAAAAGCGAGAGCACACAAGGGAGGGGTGAGGATAGGTAAGACACCTAAAAAACTAGCTAGCATTGTTGCCCTTAATGCAGAGAAACTAAAGCAGATACCTTAAAGCAACTGAGGCCAATAGGAAAAGGAGACCAGGAACTAGAGAAAAGGTTAGATCAAAAAGAATTAACCTAGAAGGTAACACCCACGCACAGGAAATCAATGTGAGTCAATGCCCTGTATAGCTATCCTTATCTCAACCAGCAAAACCCCTTGTTCCTTCCTATTATTGCTTATACTCTCTCTACAACAAAATTAGAGATAAGGGCAAAATAGTTTCTGCTGGGTATTGAGGGGGGGAGCGGGAGGGGGTGGAGTGGGTGGTAAGGGAGGGGGTGGGGGCAGGGGGGAGAAACAAACCAAGCCTTGTATGCACATATGAATAATAAAAGAAAAATGAAAAAAAAAAATAAATAAAAGTTAGCACTTAAATTCTTTAAATTTCCCTCCTGTGTTTTTTATGGTCCTGAGAATTCGTCATCCTGTATAATGGTATGGGCCCATACTGGCTTCTTGCTCCATGGCACTCCATTCACATCAGCTGTGGGCCTCATTAGCAGGTGGAATGAGCACTGCAGGTGCACATACTTGGTTTGGTCCTCCAGAGGAATGGCCTGTTTAATGGATGACCTGGATCATGTCCACTTGAACCCCAAAGCAAACTGCACAGCACATTGTTTGCTCTGTCCCCTTATTTGCTTTGGGCTCTGGTCAATGAGGTCTCTGAATGATTAGCACCATATGCAATATCTGTTATAATATTATTTTTCTCTTCTATGGCCCAGAAAATGCTTAGGATTAACCTTAACCTTCTTCAAATAAGATGATGATGACCTTGGTTCATTTAACAGGCAGGGATTTGACCAAATATATTCGATAGCAACATGCAATAACTTACCAAATACATATTTTAACCCATAGTTAATCAAAAGATTAACTATGTTAGTTTGGGACTGCCATAGTTTGGATCTGAAATGTCCTTCAAAGGCCCATGTGTTAAAGGCTTAGTCCCCAGCCTATGGTGTTATTGGAGGGTGGTGGAACCTTTAAGAAGTAGGACCTAGTGGGAGGAAGTTAGGGAGTGTCTCGAAGGGGATATTTTGACCTCCAAGCCCCTTCTTCATTCTCTTTTTGTTTCCTGGCTGTCACAAAGTGAACAGGCTTCCTCCACCATGCACTCCTGCCATGATGTACTGTGGTGCCATAGGCCAAAAGCAATAGGGCTAAGTGACCATGCACTGAAACCTCTGCAACTGTGAACCAAAATAAATCTTTTCCTTTATTAAATTGATTATATCAGTATTTTGTTATGATGACAGAAAGCTGAAAATACAAGGACAAAGTAGAAAGAGAGAGGAAGTAGATTCAGTGGTTGCACAGGAAAAAAGCAATCCCTCTGGGAAACTATCACACAAAGACCTAGAGGACATCATTCTAGCAGCTGCAGTTGCATTGGCAGTATTGATTCAGATGAGAAAGTTAAGATTTCAGAGTTCATTTGATTAAAAGTGGAGATCCATTTGCGCCTTTGAGTGAGGAGTGACATAATGAGAACATAATTATGTTCCCCATCATGTAACAAAATATATCCTGCTCATTAACAGTTACAAAAGTATATTGGTCAAGTGTTAGCTAAACATCTCTGTCTGTGGGATATTGGTGAAGGCCAAAGGAAGGAATGTCTCTACCTTGACACTAATTTTCCTCTTTATTTCTCCTCTACTTTAATTTCTTCATTGTGCCTTTTGGATAGGTGACCCTAGACTCCAACCCACAGCTCTTCCCATTTCAATGCTGCAGTCTGATTTGCATTCTTCACTGCTCCTCCTTGGCTAGTGATTCTCTACTCCAGAAGTTGATATGCTAATTATGTAATAACCAGAAGAGCCGTAATAGCTTCTGGCTCTGCTAGTTCATATATTTATGAATGTATACTCATACAACTTAGTTTATTGACTATAAGCATTTTAAAACTTTTAAGTTCTGAAATAATATTAGGATGCTAGAGGAGTGCAAAGATAATACAGAGTTTCCACACATTTCTCCCATAACTTTCCCAAGTGTTAGCATCTTACACAACCATAGTAAGTGAGCTAATAAAAATTTAACAAATTATCAAAACATAATAAATTCTATAAATTAACATTTGTAGAATACTAATAATTAACCTAAGGCTCTACTCTGACTTCCACCAATTTTTCCATTGATCAGACAAGAAAGTTTAATATTTTAGACTTTGTCTTATTAAAAGTGGAGATTCATTTGAGCCTTTGAGGGAAGAGTTTTTCTTTTAGGATCCAACTCAGGATGCCACATTGCATTTAGACCAACTATATTTTGAACGCTCTTGCTAGCAATAGTTTCAATTCTGTGCATGATAGTCATAGTTAAAAATGTAACGTTCTTGTAACTGATTGCTGTTTTGAAACCAATTGCTGTTTTCCTGGAAAAGGTTATAAATTCAGGAATGGGAGTGCAGTTATAAAAATATATTGTCTTCCAGATTAAATGGTAGATGGGGCAGAATTTCCTAATACTTGGATATCTTTCTACTACTTCTATCACTATCATTGTGTTCTTCTTAAACAGATATCTCTTGATTGCTTGCAGTAAAATGCTGTCACATTCTCAGGGCTTAAAAAAACTTTTCATGTAGGCTATATAGCAAATATACAGGAAACAATTGTCTCAGTATTTTAAGTCTTTTCTCTGTTACTGTGACTTATTTCACCCAGAAATCACAGGGCTCTATCCAATGACTGTCATTAAACTTTGTTCCTCTCTGGTAGATTGTTATGGTAATGGCCACCTACAAATTATACTTCTCTGCATCCATTCCTGTATACAGTCTTTTCTTACATGGACTCTGGATTTGTAATGTGAAGTAATTTGACCAATGGAAGTCAACAAATGTGTTACAAACAGAGGGTAGAAAAATGCTTGTCCCAAAAGTCTTTTCCTCTTAGAATGCCATTGCTTCTTTGTGTTGGCCTGAAGGAGTCAGGTGGTCCTCTGGCAACCAGAACTCACCACCAGAAAGTGAACAACTAGGCCATTTTATAACAGGAAGCCCAGTTGAGAAGCAAATCATGCAACCACAAGAGTAAAACTAGTTTAGAAAATGCTCAGCTGAGCCCAACCCAGCCCAACTCAGCCCAGAATAATGAGAAAATAAAATCGTTGATTATCAAGTTGCAAATTCTTGGGATGGTTTATTATACAATAGCTGATAACTCTTAGAACCTACAAAAGCTTATTATACATGGCTCATTGGTGCACACATGTTTCAGAAGCTTTCCTTTTCCTTGGGTAATTATTCCTTGGACAATGTAGTTTCCTATAAAAAATACTTTTCATTCCAGTCCTATCCTAAAACAGAAAAAGTTTTAATTCTGTTTTGAACTCCACTTATCAATGATTTGATGTTTTTTACCCTAAAAGGAAAAACATAGGTCATTGCTAAAAAATACAATAAACAAAACATCCCTACTGAGAAGCAAGATAAAAAATGTAGACTATTGCACCAGGCAATCTGCACTTAACCTTTCTTTTCAGTGATTGTTAAGATGAAAATAGTTGGAAACTGGGTGGACAGATATTTAATTTTTTTCAGAATCCTTTCATAGTGTACTTTTTGAATTTTGTGCTGTGTATAAATTACCATTTACATTGTTTTAATTTAAAAATAATTTAAAAAATTAGTTCACATTAAAAAATTAAAAATAAAAACCCTCTCTATCTTTGGCAACATCTAATGACAAGAATATTGTTAAGAAGTGCTGTGGAATTCTATCTGCCTTTTTAATATCCAGAGGTAAGACTGCCTAAAGGTCAGTGCAATATTTATCACATCTTCAATTATGTGATCTTTCAATCATCCCTAAGAATAGCTGCCTAGAAAGAAAACTGAAAAGATTGCCATCATTTTTAAGAGAAGCTGCCCTAAAGAGCAGTGAAATTCAAAGGTGGTTTTTCCTGGCTGTCACAGGGGAACCAGAAGACTCCTAAGTGTGTAGGTGAAAAAGGTGTCTATGTCTCATGTGAAATTTGATCTAAGAAGCTTGTTTTGTTAAGACAATCACAAATAGGTGAAAGTCTAAGAGATAAATTGGTCATTATAGTGGCTTTCTTTTACATAAACAAATACAAAAAAGTCACCCTTCAAAATTGTAAGTAGCTTGTTAATTTGCTATGGTTGCCATAAAACTCCATAGACCAAAAGGTTTAAATAGCAAACACTATTCATTTCTTCAGAGTTCTGGAGGCTAGATGTCCAAGGTTAAGGTGTCAACAGGGTTGGTTGCTTCTGAGATTTTTTCTTGCTGTGTGATGGCTGCCTTCCAGGCTCTCCACATGATTTTTCTTCTGCATGTATCCGTGTCCTATTCTGCTCTTCTTATAAACTCATCAGTTATACTAATAGGACCTATCTCCTGACACAGTCACATTTGGAGTACTGGGGTTGGAATTTTTTTGGAAGGGGACACAGCTCAGCACATATTATGTGGTGATGTATGTATACTCAATTAGGGAAAGGATAAAACATTTTTGGTCATATTTAGAAAAATACAACTGCATGACAAAGAACATAATAAGTAAGGCAAAAAAAAAAAAAAACACCCAACAAAATGATGAAAAAGAAAAAGTCAAATGACATACTGGGAAAACATTTCCATTTGCATCACAGTCTCAGGGTTACCCTTACTAGTATATAGTTTTCCATAATGGAGAAGACCATCAACCACACAGAAGGATGTGTTAGAGAAATGAACATAGTTCAGAGAAAGAGACAGGCACAGGGCTTGTAACTATTGAAAAGATGCACAACTTCATTGATTGTAAGAGGAATGCAAGTTTAAAGTACAGTGAATAGTATTTTTCAACTATTAAATGGATGTATGTTGCAAATATGACAATATGAATAACACACTCAGTTGGAGAAGCTGTGGAACACTTTGATTGTTTGAGTGTGAAATGGTTTTGCAAACTTATATATGCATTTATCTTTTGACCAAGCAGCTCTACTTCTAGTAATTTATCCCATTGGAAAAAGACAAAGAGATGTATGGACAAGGATTTCCCTGGAGGACCATTTGAGTAGTATAAGAGTGGAAACAATCCCCAGGCTTCTCAGCAAAGAACTAGTTGAATTAAATAGGGTACATCCGCACTATGTGGTTCTATGCAGCTATTAAAAGGAATGAAGAATATCTTTAGGATACATTAAGTGGAAGAAAGACACGTGGAGACAAGTGTACATAGTATTTTATCATTTATCAGAGAAAGGCTGGGTGCACCTATGTAATGTTTCCTCTCTCTTTATAATGGAAAGGAATCCAGAAAATAAAAAGAGTTATTTAAAAAAGAAGGAGGAAATAGGATAAGAGGAATGGGAACAGTAGCTAGACTTTTTGAATATGCTCATATATTTGACTTGTATAAATATTTTATGTAATTGTAAAATGAAACATAATGAAGAAGCAATCCCTACAAACGCTGTTAGAAGCAATAACTTCACAGAAAGGAGCTCTTGCAAGTGGTTTTTAAGACAAAGTAATTTGACTATCCATTCTGGTATACAAAAAAAAATCTTAAACCATTTTCTGTATTTAGGATCCAAATCCAAATATTGACTCTTACACTTTTTTTAGTCTCTTAGTATCCATATTTCCCCCAACATTTCTTTTAATTTTTAAAGTTTTGTTCTTGTTTAAAACTGGCTATTCTATAGTTTCCCCACAGTGTGGATTTTACTGTTGCATCCCAAAATGTAAAAACAAAAATGATTTATGACATTCACAAGACAACTGAAAATGTGAATATGGGCTGGGGATGATATTAAGAGATTATTGTTTATTTTTAAGGGTGAGAGTGGATTGTGGTCTAAAAAGAGACACTGGAGTATTTATGGATAAAATCCAAGTGATGTGATGTCTGGCATATGCTTTAAAATAGCATGGGGGTTGGATTAGTTTGTGGATTGGCATAAATGGAGTTCAGTGATGAATACTGTGGGCATTTATTTAGTAGTTTGACTAGTTTGAATATGCTCAAAATTCTTTATAAGAAGAAAGTTAAAGTAAGGATGCTGGTTCTAGAGTCTACTCATAGGAGTTTGAATTCTGTTTCTGTCATTTAACAACCGTACATTTTACTTTTCTTTTTCATAATCTGAAAAGCAGGGCTGGTGGTGTATTTGCCTCATAGAATTTATTTTTTTATGCTGGAGATTAAACATCAGGCCTCACACAAGTGTTCTATTACTTGAGCTATATCCTAGCCCTTTTGTTTGTATTTTGTTTTGAGACAAGGTCTCACTAACTTTGCCAAGGCTAGCCTTGAGCTTGAGATTTTCTTGCTCTATCTCCTAAGTAGCTGGGATTGCAGGCATGAATCTAGCAAATTTGGTTCATATAAATTGCTTGGAGAGGCAGAGGGAAAGTATAAGGAAGAGTAATAGAGGAGGTTAGACTGACTAAGTACAGTATATTTACAGATAAAATATCAAGGCAAAATCCCAAAGAACAGTAACAGACACAACGAAGGACACGAATATAACACAGGAGAGGGAACTAGTGGGAGGAGGGTAAGTGAGGAGGGTAGAGGAGGGTGACTGTGGTTGAGGTACTTTCTTTGCATGCATGAATATGGAACATTGAAACTTTGAAGTCATTTTAAGAAGGCAGAGGGGAAGAAGCATAAAGCCCAACGTGATCTGGCTCCTTCCAGTTTCTTTGGCATCATACCTCACAATTATGCCCCTTGTTTTATATGCTTCCGTCACATAGGCCTTCATATTCTTCAGATGATCAAGCTTTTCCTGTTGTCGATTAGCTGTCTCCATTTGTCTGCCAGGCTCAGCTTCTAGATCCTTCCATGACTAGTGTTTGCTCATAATTTATGCTTTAGTTTTAAGGTGCTTTCTCAGAAAGGCTTTTCCTAGCTATTCTATATAAATTAGTCCCTTACTCCCCACCTGTAATCTCAATCACATTATCTAATATTCTTTTTTTCTCTCTTTTTCTTTTCTTCCTTCTTTCCTTCCTTCCTTCCTTCCCTCCTTCCTTCCTTCCTTCCCTCCTTCCTTTCTTCTTTTCTTCCTTCCTTCCTTTTCTCTCTCTCTCTCTTTTTCTCTCCTCTCCCTGCCACTTTTGTATGTCAAAATTGGTTGAACATTGCCAGTTTTCTGTGATTCAGCCTAGTATTTTAAACTGTTTTAGAAAGAACCTTACCTAGAAAGAATTCTGGCCTTTGCCTTTGGTCACTGGGAGCTGATCTCTGGATTCCTGGAATGTCCTTCCTTATAGTTGTGTCTTTGTGTGCTTAGAACATCACATCACTTTTGAACTTGGAGGAACTAGAGAGTAAAGGCATTCCCTGATAAAAGATCTTTATCAGGGAAGATCTGATAGAGGTCACTGTGTTAGTCTGACTTTTTGTCATTGTGACAAATACCCGAGAAAACAAAGAGAGGCAAGATTTATTTTGGCTTATGCCTGTGGTGAGACAGAATAGCATGACAGGAGGGTGTGGCAGAGGAAAGTTTCTCACCTTATGGTAGCCAGGAAACAAAGAATAGGACAGGAAGGGGACAGGGACAAGATATAGTCTCCCAAAACAGGTCCCCTAGTGACTTACTTCCTCCATTCAGTGTCCACATTTTCCTTTCCACTCAACTCCCAATAATGCCATCAAATTATGAATCTGTCAGTAGGTTAACCCATTTACGATATCACAGTCCTCATGACCTAATCATCTTCCAAAAGCCCAGCAGCTGGCAACCAGGCCTTTAACACATTGCCTTCAAGAGACATTTCAGATTCAAACCACAGCAGTGAATGGCATAGACAGTATGTGATCCATATGTGGTCAAACTCTCATAAAATCTCTGAATGCTACAGGCCACTGTACTTCTTGGATTAGCAATACTTCGAGGATATATATCATCATACTCTGATACTGGGAAAAGGAACCAGTCCGTGAATCCATGGGGGAGGATTGCCAGAAACTGCTTTGGAACCTCTCAGATTCTGCCCTATGCATTTCTTCTTTAGGCTGGTTTCAATTTGTGCCTTTGCCTACTACAGTAAATGTGACAGTGAGTATAACAGCATTCAGTGAGTGATTCTAGAAAGTCACCAATCCTGGGAATGATTCAAGATGTCTGTATTTTTTAACCATTGGTCTGAAGTGATGGTGACCCTAAGGAACCCTGAGCTTGAAGCTGGTATCTGAAGTGAAGGCAGTCTTGTGGGGACTATTCCCTTAGACTGTGCAGTTTGCCTTGCTCATTTAAATACTCATTGTCTCCAAATAAAGGTTGTGCTCATTTTTATTATTCCCCAGTGTTTCCTACAGTAGCAGACCATTAAACTCTGGAGACTTCCTTCTTGCTTCTGTCTGTATAGATGCTTATTGAAGTAGATTATCGAATTGCTCTTGTGAAGTAGTTAGAACCTTTTGGTAATTATTTAACTTTGAAAATGAAGTGCTAAATTGAATGTCACTAAATGATAAAATATATTGTATAGAAAATGCCATGCTAGGACCAGGTATTGCAGAGTAAGAACAATATCAAAGGAGATGGGCTTGGCATGATTCCAAACATAGTCAAAATGTGGCAGGAGTTTTCATTCCACTTGTTTTTTATAAGACAATAAATACCACAGTGCCCCACAGTTTTAGAGTCTACTGTTTGTTGACAGAACAAACTCTCATGGATGGACTTGCCCTCATCCTTCCCAATGGTAACCATAATTTCAAAAATTACTCCTGTATCATCTCTTGATACTTTTTCAGGTAGTAGATGAGTTAACAACTGATGGTTAAGTGACTTCACATAGAAGTTTAAGATGACTTCACATAAAAGTGAAGTGCTGATCTTGACACAGACTTGGAAGTAAACAGATATTCTAAATTCTTATTTTTTTTTATAATGGATGTAAATTTCCTCTCCATTTTTGTATTTCAACTCAAGCACCTCTCCTAAAATTAGATGCTTTTAAAATATACTAAGCAACAGTCAAATTCTTTGCATAATATCATTCCTATTTTACTAACATATAAGTAAATTTGAGTCAATATTACTTGTAAATAAAATAAATGGGCAAATCACCTATTCAAAGTCACTTCATAGACATCTCCTCTTTCAAGGAATTATGATATAGCACAGAACCTAAGATACTATGAGAGAAGTAATGACAAGATAGTCTTCAGTCCTAAGGAGTTTTAACTTTGAAGCATGCGAATGGAATGTTGTAAGATATTATGACTATGAATCCTGGTGCAGGTAAACTTGCACTCAAGAGCCTGTTTTCAGATAGGCTTAGAGAAACAGCCCATGGGAAAACACAGACGTATATGTTTAGTGGCAATTCAGAGTCAATATACAGAGTGATGAAAGAACTGAAGTTGTCTTTGATTCTTATTCCATACAATTCAAATGAGAATCTTGGATCATAACGTAAATAATTTGCAAAGTTGTAAAAATTCCTGGGACACACAAGAATTTTAAATCACACAACCAAAGTAAGTTGTATGGCTATATAGACAGAGCCATGTATTTCAGACAAATCATTCTGGGTCCCTAGAAAAATCAACAAATTGATTAACTTTCAAATCTAAGAGTAAAACTCTTACAGTGGCATGTAAGCATTGCATTTGGTTGTTATGGTTCTCATGCTGAGTCTCAAAACAGATGTTTAGACGTGACTTTGTATTTCCCAATATCATAAATCAATTCTTTGATTTCTTTGCATGTTTTCTTCAGTTTGTTAGGATATAATATAAAAGTTTATTGTAATCTTAAAACTGGATTGAAACAAATGTTTCTAGGCCTTGAAAGTTGCCAGTGGATTATGAGACCAATGGGAGAAAATACTCTAATTTGTGGCTCAAAATTTGCACATAAATATTAATGAGTTCAAATCATCCCCAGCATGTCATGAATAAGGGAAATATTTGGGAATATTTTCAAAATTCATCCTATTGTGCTGATTCCAGGGTGAAAATCTTAAAACTGTTAACAGAAAGCAGGCAAACATATCTCCTCATCTGACCTGTTGCCCTTAGAAGACTACTTTTGGGGTCACCTTCTTACTCGTAATTATTGTTTCCCGGAAACTTGCCTTAAGACTCAGGTGTAGACCCTCAATGTTTCTGTCTATAATACCTGTCTCTGTACACATAGCCAAATTGAATAAAAAGTAGATATTTGACCTAAGCTGGACCAAAGCTGTATCCTAGTAATAGAATTGACAAAGGGTAAGCAAAATACTGAAGGTATTTGGGGCTGAGTTTTGCAAGTGGTAGAGCTCTTGAGAGAAGGCTAATAAAATTTTGATGCAAAAAATCCTTCAAATCTTTACTTCCTAAACTATCTCTTGCTTTGCTTCCAAGAGATACTTAGAATCCTTCCAGTAATTATCTTTCTCCTGGCCTTTACTCACCATCAGTAAGAAAGAATCACTTCCTGTTTCTTGCACTGAAAGAACCTAAAAATTAAGCAGTGATTAAATTTGGACTCAAAAATTTTACAAAAACAAGAGATTACCCAAACATTTCTTACAATGCAGCAGAAGATGGGGTCTGCCCAGGCTGGGATTAGCTGCTGCTATAGCCGAAGGAGGGAGGGGTAGTTTTCTGCTAGGAAAAGAAGGAGTGACAGGACATCTGACACAATAATGACTACAAACATAGAGGTGAATCATTGGATAGTATAAGAAGTTACAGAAAGCTGTGTTTTGTGTTTCAAATTATATTTTAGCATTTAAATGACTGTTCATGCTTTTGTTACTGCCCTTTGAGTGGAATTTTATAGCTATGCAGGACCTTGGAGATGATCCGGTTCAACTTCCTCATTATACCGAGGAAGGCAAGTGAGGCCCAAAGAATTTAAATGATTTGACTTTAAAGATCTTTGGTTATCCACTGCAGCAAAGCCCAACCTAGTGCTTTCAATTACTTGTGAATTATGGTTCTCACACTCTGCAATTTGATTAATTTTAATTCGTATTCACATTGCTACTTATTTTAAATTAATATGGATTATCACTTGCTTTTATACTTAAAATTTTTGAAGAGAAATAATCACAGATATACTTGAGGGCTTTATATGCTCTTAAGTTTATTTACAGCTCTTCTTCCCATGCTGACTTTTCCTATTTATCACTCCTGACCCATTTTTGCCACATATGTATGCAATAAAATATGTAGTATCATTTATTTATTTTTATTTTTTAATAGCAGTTTTATGTGCTCAGCAACACTGAGTGTGAAGTACAGAGTTTACATATCCTCCCCACTCCCGCACACGCACTATCTTCCCTCCTAGCGACGTCTTACAACACAGTGGTGTATTAGTTACAGTTCATAAACCTACATTGATACATCTTGAACCATGTTTATTGGTATTAGGGTTCACTCCTGGTGTTGTACATTCTATGGATTTTGACAAGTTTATTTATTTATTGTTTTATTGTTGTGCTGGGTGGGGATACATTGTGGCATTTACAGAGGTTGTTACAATATATCATACTTGAATTCACTCTCTCCACCATCCTCCTTTATCCTCCCTCCAAACCTGGAATAGTTTCAACAGGTATCATTTTTCTGTTTACATAATGTGTACACAGTATTTATACTTGTAAGTTTAAAAATGTAAGTAAACCATACCATAATTCAACATTCAGAGATTTAATGATACATGACAGGAGCACTCACTTATTGTAATGATCTTGCTATATTGCAGTGCACCTACTCCATTGTGATGGACTTTTAGGTTGTCTTCAAGTGTTCACTTTCTCTACCATGTGTAGGAGTAGAAGGGCTGGGCAATGAAGAAGAGCACTTTGAAGCTAACTAGATTTTGTCAGAGTACTTGTACAACATTTTGTTTCTACTGGCTATGTATGATAATTTGCTTTGTGCAACTTAAAACTATCGGATTTAAAAAAAATTTGCCAATCTAATCTGCATGAAATGCTATTTCATTGTAGTTTTATTCTGTGTTTGTTTGAATACTAATGAGGTTGAGCATCTTTTTACCTGTGTATTGGGTACGATGCTTTCCTGACAGCCTATAAATTGCTCAAATTCGTTAGTTTCTTATTTACCTATTGAATTATTGTTGTTATTCTCATTTATTTGTAGGCTTTATTTACATATGACCTGGATGGTATATGCATTTTTTTTTTTTTTTTTGAGGTACTGGGGTTTGAGCTGAGGGCTTTGCATTTTTTAGGCAGGTGTTCTGGGGTTTGAGCTGAGGGCTTTGCATTTTTTAGGCAGGTGTTTTATCACTTGAGAATTTTTTTGTTCTGGTGATTTTGAAGCTAAGGTCTTGCTTTTTGCTGGGGCTGGTTTGGAGTGAAATCCTCTTGATCTTAGCCTCCTTATATAGCTAGGATTATAGGTGTAAGCCACTGCAGCTGGCTTAGAATAGTGTATACATTCTTTAAACATCTGGCTTGATTTTTCCTTCTGGTCGTGGTACCTCACTCTCTTTCTCATCTGCCACACACTCACACATACACACTCGTGCACACACATATTTATATGAAGTTTTTGTTCAGAAGTCTTACATTTTAATGTAGTTAATTTTATCAGTCTTTTATTTGTGGTTCTTGGTTTTCTTTTTTTTTGTGGTACTGGGTTTGAACTCAGGGACTCATGAATACTAGACAGCATTCTAGCACTTAAGCTATGCCACCACTGGTTCTTACTTAAGATATTTTTTTTTCTTCTAGAATGTTAAATGTGTATGCATGTATTTTTATAAATAGGTCTTTAATCTATCTGTAATTTTGTTGATGTTGTTTTCTTGCTTATCCATAAAGGTAAGGAAGGATGTAAATTCATTTATTTTCCCAGTGTAAGACAAATTGTTTTTAGAACCATTGACTAATTCATCTTCCCTCCCCCCCACCACTGGCTTTCAATGGCATCTCTGTCATATGTTGTTTTCCTGTGTGTATATTTGTGGGCTCTGTTCTGCTCCATTGTTTCATTTCTTACCTCTGAGTCAGTACTATAATAACATAATTACTGTACTTTGTAAGAGGTATTTATGTCCAATAGGGAAAAATCCTTCCAACATTGCATTTCTTTAAATTTGTCTTGAATCCTGGGCTATTAGGTTCATTTTTAAAATTCCTAATTTTGTTTTCATTAATGCCATGTCAGTTTTTACTGTCTCACTTTTTCTCCAAGGATTTATCTTTCATTAATTATGAAAACTCTACCCATTATGTTTTCAAATTATGCCATTCCTCATTCTTTCTATTCTTGTTGTCTTTAAACCACAAATTGAATTTAATATTATAATATAATAATGGCTTTAAAAATTAGAAATCTTACTTGGCTATTTGAAAAGTTCTCTGATGCTTTTATGGAAGTTTTCTTGTTTTATGTTTTGGATTCATTTCTTGGTATGTGACATTCTTTTTAAAAAATATATTTTAGAGAATTCAATATTGTTATTTTTTATACCTAGTGATACTTCATCAAGGTTTTTCCCCCTCATCTATTTTAAAATCTTGATTGCAAACTCCTTTTCAGAGAACTTTTCCTATGGTAATTTCTTATGGCCTGAATAGAAGCTCCTTTTACCCTGAGCTCACCCTACACTGAAACAAACAAGTGGTCCTGTTGTATCCCTGTGCCAGTATATATTTTCTCCTGTTCACATTATCTCTAGAAGTATGTCTTTTCCAGTCAGTTCTTGATTTACATTAAGACTACCAAATCAGGTGTGGTGGTGCATAGCTATAATCTCAGCATTCAGGAAACTGAGGCAGGAGGATCACAGTCTGGGTTACCTAGTGAGACCTGTGTCAAACAACAGCAAAACCACCCCATTTAATCATTTTGCAAGTTTTCTTGTCCTGTACAAGTAATAAAACTTGAGGGTCTCATATTATCCAACCAGCTCTATTTATAAACACATATTGTCAACTCATTTCAAAAACAATTGTTGGTGGATTAAATCATTCAAAAACACAAGTATTTACCTTTTAATAAAACATTAGGCTTTTATATGCTTTTTAAGAGGATGCTTCAAAGAATTTTCAAATTTGTGTTGCTAATACCTGCTTCTTAGAAGCTAGAATCAGTCAATATTTAAAGTAAACTAGTAATCTGTCAATATCTTTATAGTCTTTTCCAACTTAAAACTCACATTTTATTGAGTTCCAAGTCAGCCAGTGTGTATTTTCTGCATTGCCTAGGGTTTGAGCTCAATGGGTAAGGTACTTGATGCAAGGAGCTCTTAGATCTATAATTAATCTAATTGCATTTGTATTAAGTCTAATTATTTCTAATCATGAAATACTGACCATTTGCCTTCAGGAC
Source organism: Castor canadensis (assembly GCF_047511655.1). Taxonomy (NCBI): domain Eukaryota; kingdom Metazoa; phylum Chordata; class Mammalia; order Rodentia; family Castoridae; genus Castor; species Castor canadensis. The sequence goes on from NC_133388.1 coordinate 137,557,586, forward strand.
ATTGTGCCTTTTGTTTACTACTATGTTTCTATGTAAGTGGTAGATTCACAAATATTCAGTTTTATGGATCCTAGGTCCGCCATGAGTTTCGTTTAATCTGGTGTACCATAGATGTTAAACTGATGATGAGCGTAGGATTTTGCAGTTTGTAAACAAGCTGACTCAGTTTGTGTTTCCTTTTGTCTTAAGTCTTATACTGCAGGAGCATAAATAAAAAATAAGAAGATTGAGTGAAAAGGGTCACTGGAATTTTTCTTGATTTGTACTCATGTATTGAAGTGATTTAGGAGGATTAATGAGATGGGGCTTTTAACGTAAAACAAAATTGGCATAACCTTTGGAATAGTCCTCACGCTGAATGCCTCACGTTGAATCAGTGGGTTATCACAGCTTCCGCACTTTGTTATTCTAGCTCCAAGGTGACGTGATCCTTAACATCGCAGCTTTTAGGTATTCAAAACTTACAATTTAACATGTGAATTTAAACCTAAAATGGTTTCTCTGTTGCTAGGAAACTATTAATCTTCTTAAAGTATTTATGACTGCCTATGAGAATTTAATCACTACCACAGAATGTAGCTCTATTTATATATATTTCCTTCCTTCCTTCCTTCCTTCCTTCCTTCCTTCCTTCCTTCCTTCCTTCCATCTCTCTCTCTCTTTTGGGTGGTACTGGAGTTTTGAACTCAGGGCCTTTTGTGCTTGCTGGGTGGTCTACCCTCTGAGCCATGCCCCCAATCGTATTCAGCAATCTTTTATTTGTGCTGCCTCCACTCTTGCATTCATAGCCTCAATTGTTATTTAGACACAGGTAAAGGTACACTTTCCTATAGCTTTCTGTTCCATTTTCTTTAAACAAACATTCTCATAATTACTATGTGACTAGGACAGCCTAATTTAAGGAGAACACCTGATAACACTATACTAATTCTACAGGACTAAATCTATGAACGGGGCATGTGAGACTTACGGAAGCTAGGTGGGGGAATCTCTTTGGCTTTCAAACAGTTCTTCTCGTAGTACCCCAAGTCTACTTCTAGGCTTCTCTGAGAGTCCTGCACCATGGAGCTTTCCTCCCTCCTTCTATATTAACTCTGCTAAAGAGTTCATTGAGATGCAGAACTTTACAATTAGATTTTCTGTCATGCCTTCAACTCCAGTGGGTAGAATGATATTGAACTGTGACTTTTTTTCCATTCATTTTGTTTTATGTTGGGTTGCTATGCTACTCCTGAGGCCTGACTTAATTAAGGTCTAAAACCTTTTACTAACTGATCTCCAAAACTAAAAATAATTTGATTTATAAGCCTCCAATATATCCTTCTACAATGTCAAATATGTGGAAATCCAGATTTAATAAAAACCTGATAACCTTGGGGATGATTATTCATTTAGAGAAAAAAACTGAATGAGACTTCATTAAAACAGTGAATCATCTAGTGATTATAACTGAAGTCTTCAAGATTGAGAAAAGAGCAGCTGTTACACAGGAGAGCAAGGGTAAAGATTAAATATATAAAGAAAGGGTCCAGAAGAGGCAGTAGCAAGGGAAAAGTTTTTTTTTAAAAATAGAAACACAAAGAGTTCAAGTTTTAAAATGAGTTAATTTTCTAAGTGTCTAAAAAAAATGGCATAAGTATTCTAGAAGAGTTCCAAGTAGCAGGCACTCATCAAAATGCCCAGATTTCATCCATCCATCCATCCATCCATCCATTCTTTGCTAATTCATCTGTTGTAACAAACAGGACTCTGCCTTTGAGTTGGACACTGCTAAACACTAAAAGGATAGGCAACCTTTGCTCTTGAAAGGCTTTGAGACTGGCCAGGTCATGGGCTTTCAGTAACTGAGAAGCAGTAGCTGATGCCATCCTAGAGAAACTGGTGGGTTACTCCATAGGTGGGATGGGGTCCAAGTAGGAGCTTTGTAGGATAGTAAGAAAGGAAGATCCAGTAGACCTGGAGTGTGGGTTTATCAAGTGGAGAGAAAGCCCAGCATTATGAGTGGAGTTTGGGGAAGGTAGGGTCTGTCTGACTTGGAGCTTGGTTCCCCAATGCTCTTTCTTGGTCAAGAAAAATGCTACTGAGCATTTCTGTTAGTCCATACAACAGAATTCCATAAAGCAAATATTGTCAAATTTAAGGGACTGTTATTGCTTAAGATTATGTATTTTTCATTTTCTTTAAAAGATGATGGTAATAGGCAGGTTTAAAACATTCTTTGACAAATGAAAAAAAGAAGTTAGCCACTCTATCTGGATTACCTATTTCTCTTTCGTTGTGGTTTGTCTATCAAATACAAGTGTCTAAGGCCAGCACAGGACTGATTCAAGATTTAGACTTCATCTGCAGCTTGGGAGGCTTCCTCCCTCATTGTCTTCTTTCTCACTGTCCCAGACTCTTCCTCCATTGTTCTGTTACTTGCACTATTACTTTTCCTCCTAATTTCTGTGATTCTATCTTTTATTGAATCTTTTCCTTGCCTCTCTCACCCTTATTTACTGATTTCTAAAAACATGTGGAGTAGTCAGACACACTGCTTTTTCTCCTTTCTTCTTTTGCATACATTATTTCCTTCCTGTGCTTTAATTGAATCTTTAAAAAAAATCTGCTCAAGATGAATGTGTGGAATATTAGGCTAAATGAGATAAGGCAGACACAGAAGAACAAACACTGTATGATTTTACTTCTTTGTGGAATCTAAAAAAGTTAAACTCTTAGAAATAGATGGAGGGTTGTGGTGGGGAGTGGGCAGATGTTCAGCTGAATAAGTCTGGAGACTGAAAGTACAACATGGTTACTATACTTGAATGGTTACAAATTCTTGAAATTTGCTGAGAGTATATCTGATGTGTTCCATCACACATGTTAGAAAATGTCACTTTGTGAGGTGATTGATAAGGTAATTCGCTTGACTAGTTGTTATTGTACAATATTTACATATGTCAGAACATCATGTTGTAAATACATACAATTTTTATTTGTCAGTTATATGTCAACAAACCTGGAAGACAATCTGCTCAGCCCGACTAAGTGAAATAATAGATTTATCTTCCTTTTACTTTCTATTAAGTCTTTACATTACATTTAGAAAATGAGAAACTCTCAATTTCGGTAAAGATTAGAGGTAAAGTGACTTGAGATCATTTCATACGCCCTTTGAAAATTCCCGTCCTTAGCACTAGAGAGTGCTTGCCATGATATGCATTCCAGTATTAGAAGGCCGACCTAAAAACGTCCTTTCATACTGAGTCAACCCTCTCCCATATCAAATGAAGAGACTAAAATCTAAATAATTTAGGGATACCAAGGGGAATTGGGTCTTGAGTTGATCAAGATAAAATTTCCTCTACCTGGGGAAAGGGTCTTAAAAATGTTAATTACAGAAAAATGAGAAAATTTACATTTCTTTCATTTTTAGATTTGTATACAGACACACCCACACACTCACTTCTTTTTTTTTTTTAATTTTTATTTTATTCATATGTGCATACAATGTTTGGGTCATTTCTCCCCCCTTTCCCCCACCCCTTCCCTTAACCCCCCCCTTACCCCCACTTACCCCTCACTACCCGGCAGAAACTATTTTGCCCTTATCTCTAATTTTGTTGTAGAGAGAGGATAAGCAATAATAGGAAGGACCAAGGGTTTTTGCTGGTTGAGATAAGGATAGCTATACAGGGAGTTAACTCGCATTGATTTCTTGTACATGTCACACCTCTTATTTCTGCTGCTGATACATGGCTATTGTCACCTAAGTGACAATACCTTAAACACAAAGAGACTATATAACAATTCAGCACAGAGCAGTCTTTGCATAAAATGCTAGAAAATTTCTTGAGATTAGGGAGGATGTCTACATGAACTCTCTGGGTTGTCAGTGCTCATGGAACTCCTCATCTGAGTTCTAGGGCATTACAAGTTCAGAAGGAGTTATTAGTGAGCCAAAACTAACAGCTGTGGTCAGTTAATGGGGTAAGGATTAAACAAAGGAATTAGAAATTGATGATTATACAACTAAATAACTTCAGACTTGAATTTTGTTCACATTTATTTCAATTAAAGATCTGTAAAAGTTCCAGTTCTACATAATGTAAGAAAAAGTCAGCCAAAATTGAAGGGAAAAAACATGAAACAAAACATATGTTGACTTGCAGTTTTGCATCAGAGCTTTGAAATTAAAAGTGCTAAACAGTCTATTTTAAAGAAATTTGATTCCTTCTTTAACATCTAAATGAAGGAACTACTTAAATGAGATTACAAATTGGATTAATGCTAGAATTGCATGTCTTTGAGAACATCCTTCAGGGTAAGTATGTATTGCACCGCCTCTGCTCTTTTTTAAGGATTCTATTGCTCACATACCAGCAAGCTAAGTTTTCGATTTCTAGTAAAGGAAAATGAAATCTTGATTTGAATTTAGTGTTCCAGAGTTTTCCAGAGAAAGCAAGATACGTTGGCAAATTTCTCTTTGGTGTCATAACAAATTATCTTTTGTTTTCCTTTGTGTATTTTGGGGACGTCAAGTTCAATGTTTAGTCAAGAAGCAAGTCTTTTGGGGATCTATACTAAGCTGCAGTGAATCACAGGATCATAGAGTTGGAGGATCATCCAAAAGTAATCTAATTCTGTCTTCTGCTTCCAGGCAAGATACCAGAATCATGTTTCATCCTTTTTCTAAAATCTGAAACATGGAAATAGAACACTCTAGAATATAGTAACTAAATACTTATATAGCTAAGTGTTGAAGCTGTATCTCTTGTAATCTTCTTCACTGGATCCATAAGTAAATATAGATAAGATTGTTTTGCAAATTGTATGATTCTATTTAAAAACTAACATATTTAATCTATTTTTACCAGTTTCTTCCACAGTGTCCTAGTGTTCTGACAGTCAAAGGCAGTACTACCAACCTAAGGAAATACATTGTCACTGTTGTGACTGAGTAGTCCATATTCCTATCTACATAAACCAGATTTCCTTTAGATCATTTGTCATTTCTTTCAGGTACTGATCCTGTACACATGTTCTAATTTGTATACTACTTTAAGAAAGACTAACCATACTTTCTTGGTTGTTCTAGTCAATAGAGAGTTTGACTTTCCCTTTACTTTTTGTTTTTACTTTTTCTAAATCAATTAAAAAATAGTTCAGGAAAAGATACTATCTACTATAACATCTAAAAATCTATTATGCAAATAGATTAAAATACTTCATGTAGTCACTGCAGATTGAGGTTTGTGAAGACATCAAGTCAGACACAATTTTAACGCAAAGATGGTCTTGAATTATAAAACTCTTCTCAATGTCACATCTCAACATTTAGTGCAAACGGCTTGGTCAGAGGTATTAGGAAAGATTTTAATGGTATTTTCAAGCAGTTATTCTTTATGGGCAAGATGCTTGTCCTTAGGTTCAAGAAAACTTCACGTTTTGAATAATTTTGTCTAACAAAATGGCAAGCACTCCTTGACTCAGCTGATTGGAATAAAAGCCTGTTGCATTCCACCCTGGAGGTCTCTGTTCCTATCTCAAGACTGCAATCCAAGTTGTGGATTAGAGAAATGATTGCAACACAAATAGCCTGGAGTCTTTCAAGAAAGTTATTTCTTTTTCCTTTATACTTCAGCATGTAAATAGCATGGAAAAAGTCTTCATCAGAATTTCCTGGGGGAAACATGACCAGCACAGAATAATAAAGCGGTGGAAAATAATCCTTTTCTTTTTCTATTGTGATACTCATTTTGGCTGCTCAGAAAATCCAGAGATCTGGAATTTGTAATGCCAGCAATGCTGAGCTCTCTGTGATGGTTCTGGAGAACAGGCCAGAGAGCATTAAGTATCTATTTGTTCAGACCACAAAGCATCCCTTGAAAAATACTATTAAGAGCCATGTTCTTTTAGAAACAATTTATCTTATAATACAAAACCTCCTGAAATTGCCATTCCAGCACCTGTTTTATAGATCCAAGTGATATTCAACATTTTTTAAGTTACAGGTTTTAAAAAGTTTTAAAATTCAGTTTTACTTAAAACATTAAGCTGAAATCTAGTGTTTATTCAGCAATTATTATGTGCTAGATTCATATAAATAAAATGTGGTATATCTATTCAATGGAATATTATTCAGCAATAAAAGAGCCTAGCTCTGCTACATATTTCCATGTGGATGAAAGAGGCCAGACACAAAAGATGACACATTTCACAATTCCATTTGTGTGAAGTGTCCAGAATAGACAAATCCATAGAAACAGAGCATAGAGTTGTGATTGCCCAGGGGCTGGCAAAAGGAAGAATTGGGGAATGACTCTTAATGGACACTGTTTTTCTGGGAATGATAGAAATGTTCTAGAATTAGTGATGGTGGTAGCACAATTATGTGAACACACCAAAATCCACTGAATTATACTTCTAAAAGTGCAACAGGGCTGGGATGTGGCTCAGTTGTAGAGTGCTTACCTAGCATGAGTGAGGCCCTGGGTTGAATCCTCAGCACTAGAAAATACAAAACCAACGATACCTCCACCATATCTACATTAAAAATGCAACCTTTCCACGTGGTCCTTCTTAAATAAATGATTAGCCAGTATTTAAAAAAATTGTTTCTTATAGTTGGAATCAGTATAAAAATTCTATCAAACTTTTTTTGCCTTGTGTTTTGCAATTGCCTTTAATTTAACTAATAATTTTATTTCAGACGCCAATGTATCTTTCTCATTAACAGAACTATTTCATGAAATTGGCATAAGGTTGGTAATTATTGAAGCTGAGAAACAGTTAAATGGGGTTTATTATTCTATTGTTTTTATTTCTATGTCTGGGTGAAAATTTCTGTAGTACTAAATTAAAGATATTACCAGGTCGAGTAAGACATTATTTTCTTAAGTAAGTTGGAGTACTTTGTTCTTTCTTTTATTTTTATAAGGAAGATAAAATTGACATTAGTGATATCCACACATGTTAAGAATTCAATTCAAAGAGTTTTGATAAACGTCATCACTCCCTCACTTTAATGATTGCTCAATCACTCCTTTCCATAGGCAAGCACTCTTTCAATTTCTGTCAGCATAGATTTATTTTGCCTCTTTATGGATTTCATACAAATGGATATGTAGTGTGTCCTCTTTTATGTCTAGCTTATTTTGTTTCACATAGTATTTGTGAGGTTTCCTGTGTTATTTTTATCTGTAGTTCATTCTCTTTTTATTGGTAAAGGATACTTTATTATATGAATATGCCACAATTTGCTTATTTGGTCTCCTGTTGATGGACATTTGGACGTCAGTTTTGGTAATTTTGAAAATTGCAATTACTTGTTCTAGTACAAGTCTTTTTTTGGTGAACACATGCTTTCACTTATCTTGATATTTATAAAAAATAAAAAACGCTAACGATGACTTTTCTAAAATGTTATGTCCATTTACACTCCTCAGCAGTGAATGAGGGTTCCAGTGCCCAAATACCCTCTCTAACACTTGTTTAACTAGTGAATGTGAAGCAGTACTTATTTGTAGTTTTACTTGGCATTTCTCTAATGCCTAATGATTTTGAGAGTCCTTTAATGTGCTCACTGGCCACTTTAAATGTCAGAGGTGAAGTGGTTGGTCAGGTCCCTTGGTTATAATTATTTTAATAATGAGATTATGTGTTATTTTTCTGCAGGTGTTCTTTGTTTATTCCAAATATTTTCCCCAACACGTGGCTTGCTTTTTCATACCTTCATCTGTGTCTTTTAGTTAGCAGAAATTTTAATTTTGATAAAATTCAAAATAGTACTTGAAAAAACATTTAATGTTAAGTAATTTGTCTAACCTATGGTGGCAAAGACTTTTTTTTTTAAATCTAGAAATTTTCTAGTTTTATATTTAGATAAAAGTTATTTCAAATTAATTTTATATGTGGTCTGAGGGAAGCTCCAAGGTTTAGTATTTCCTATATGCTTATCCAGGTATTCCAGTATCATTTATTGAAAAGTCATTCCTTTCCCAGTGAATAGCTTTCATATCTTTGTAAAAATCAGTTGACTATGCATATTGGTCTATTTCTGAACTGTATTCTGTTCCACTAGTCTGTTTGTTTTTACGATCTTAATCTGTTGGGTTTGTCACTGTAGCTTAAAAGAAACTCTCAAAATCAAACTTGAATCAACTTTGCTTTTTTATGATGGCTTTGATATTCCAGATATTCTATGTATCTACAATTCCAATAATCAATTTATATTTTAGCAAAAATGGTACCTGTTGAAACTGTCCCAGGAATCAGGGGAGGGGGAATGAAGGAGAGCAGTGGCCGGGGGGACAGGGGTGGGAGAATTCAAGTGTGATATATTTGATACATTATAAGAGCCTTTATAAATGCTACAATGTATCCACACCCACCACCACAATAAATAAATAAATAAAAAAGAAAAAAAATCAATGTATATTTTAAAAGCCTGTTTAGATTTGGATAGGATTTATACTGAATATATAGAAAGATTTGAGAACTGACACTTCAAATTCATGAATGTGAATTATATATCTCAATTCATTTAAGTCTTCTTAGAATTTTCTCAGTAATGTTTTATAGTGTTTTGTGCATGTTTTTTGTTAGATTTATTCCTATTTATTTCCTATTTTTTCATTTTGATGAATGTATGGTATGAGTGGAATTTTTTGTAAATTTTATTTTTCAATTTTTGCTTCCATAACATTGACATATAAGTGATTTTTCTCTATTGGCTTTATATCCTGAAACTCTGATAAACTCACATATTAGTCCCAAATATTGTTTTGTATTTTTTAATGTACAAGATCATGTCATCTATGAATAAAGACAGTTTTTCTTCTTCTTTTTCCTTTTCAATTTATATGTTCTTTTTTTTTTTTCTTGTCTTACTAGTCTTGTTAAAACTTTAAATATAAAGCTGAATAGAAACAGTGGGACTTTTCTTCAGGAAAATCATTCAATATCTCATCTTTAAGTACGAGGTTAGCTATAAGTTTCTTGATATATCTTAGATTGATAAATTTCCCCTAAATTCCTAGTGTTTTGGGAGTTTTAAAAATCATAAATAGGTATTAAATGCTATTTTCTACTTGTTTTAAGAAATCATATGGCTTTCTGCCTGTTCTTTTAATGTGGTCAGAATTAAAATAATTTGTAACTTTCTAATTTTCTTTTTAATATTAGTTTATTTTATTACTATGTATTAATTGTACAAAGGGATTTCATTGTGATATTTCTAAACATGCATATTATGTACTTTGGTCAAATTCACCCCCTTTTACTATTCTTTTTATAGTCTATCCTTCAAAACATTCTTGAGAAAAATCTAAAAAGGACCTAAATAAGTGGAGATATATATAATTCATATTCATAAATTTGAAAAGCCAGTGTGGATAAGGACAGCTCTTCTGAAATTAAACATTTTTAATAGGTTTCATTGTTCTATTTTTATACATGGGTTTCAAACTCAGTGCCTCCTGCATGCTAGGTAAGCACTGTAACACTTTTGCCCCACCCCCCAGCTAGAATTTCCTATTTTTAAAATATAATGGCAATTATACACTTCCTTTTAATTATTACTTTATCACGATTCAGTTAAATATAGATATGTCTTGTTTTTATCATTATTCAGTTTGAAATGTTTCCTTTAATTTTTTTCTTTGACTCATGGGTTATTATGTGTATTGTTTAATTTCCAAATACTAGTTTAAAAATATACTTTATAATTATTTGTAAGGCAGTCACTGAACTACTTGAGCCAGGCCTCCAGCCCTTTTTGCTCTGGTTATTTTGGAAACAGGGTCTTGCTTTTTGCCTGGGTCAGTGTGGACCCTGGTCCTCCTATTTTATTTTATTTTTTTTCCTTTTATTATTCATAGTGCATACAAGGCTTGGGTCATTTCTCCCCCCTGCCCCCACCCCCTCCCTTACCACCCACTCCGCCCCCTCCCTCTCCCCCTCACCCCCTCAATATCCAGCAGAAACTATTTTGCCCTTATTTCTAATTTTGTCGTAGACAGAGTATAAGCAATAATAGGAAGGAACAAGGGTTTTTGCTGGTTGAGATAAGGATAGCTATACAGGGCATTGACTCACATTGATTTCCTGTGCATGTGTGTTACCTTCTAGGTTAATTCTTTTTGATCTAACCTTTTCTCTAGTTCCTGGTCCCCTTTTCCTATTGGCCTCAGTTGCTTTTAAGGTATCTGCTTTAGTTTCTCTGCATTAAGGGCAACAAATGCTAGCTAATTTTTTAGGTGTCTTACCTATCCTCACCCCTCCCTTGTGTGCTCTCGCTTTTATCATGTGCTCATAGTCCAATCCCATTGTTGTGTTTGCCCATGATCTAATGTCCACATATGAGGGAGAACATATGATTTTTGGTCCTTTGGGCCTGGTCCTCCTATTTTAAAGTTCCCATCTTGGCTGGGGTAATGAGCATGCATCACCACACCCAGCTTTTTTTCCATTGAGATGGGGTTGCACAAACTTTTTCCCACAGGCTGTCCTGGAACCATGATCCTCCAGATCTCAGCTTCCCACGTAGCTAGGATTACATGTGCCACCAGCACCCGACTTCTCCATTAATGTCTTGAAGTCTGCCTTTTCTTATTTTAATGTAGCTACTTACATTTCCTTGGCTTAGAATATTCTTCCAGGTATAAAGTATGTTTCTTTCAGTCATCAAAAAGTTGTGTGTATGTATCATTATGTTTAGTAGTTGTGTAATAAATTATATATATATAATCTAGTCTGTCAGCCTGTCTTTTATTTGGAGGCTTTTTAAAAATTTGCACTTAATGTAATTAAATTAAACATAAGGAGTGTTTTAAATACAGATTTGCTACTTTCTCCTCATATGATTTGGGACAAGCCAATTTCTCTCTTTAGCTCTCAGTTGCCTATGGGTAAAGTTAGAGAATTTTACTAGGTCAATGGAGCCTGATTTATTTTTAAAATTTGAAGAAGCTCCATGATCAGCAACAGATTTATCCTCACTGACCTACGAAGATCTTGAGAAGTAAATCAAAGGGACACTGATTATCATCTATTAAACTGAGGAACTAACACATGCACACATACACACACAAACACACACTCACATACAACTATGCTAAAGACACAAAGGAAAACTTCTCAAGTACCAATTGTGAATCAAGGTATTTATTAAGTATGCTACATGAATAAGAATTGTTGGAACCAACCATCTAATTGTATTTCTTTCCTATTATTTAAAAAAAAATCTGGTGAATATTTGGGACTGTAACTAAACTTTTTATAAGAGGTAGGCCAGGGAAAATGTTTGGCAACATATAGGCAACAGAAATAAACTAAGTACTTTCTAAATGTGTTCACGTGGGAAGAGTTTGGAGTAGTGAAAAAGGAAGTAAGATTAGTGTGGGTGACTCAAAACCAGAAGTATAGTTTGTAGATCAGCAATATGCATAATTTGGGTTTGGCCATTGGTTGTGTGAGAGAGGGGCCCGGTTAAGGGGAAGGAGTCAAAGTGTGAGGATTTAAATTAAAATTTAACCTAATTTTAGGTTATAGACATTGGCAATGAAAACATCCACAGTATTATATTAGTAAACCTGTTTTCTTCTGCCAGTTTAGAACTCATTTGAACAGAGAGAAGATAAGAAATGAAACTGACCTCAACCAAAGGTTAGGTGGTGGTGGGAAGACTGCTGTGTACTGCTAAAGGCATTCATGAGGTTGGTGTTCTTTCTGATAAACTAAAGGAAAACTGGTGATGTGTTTAGGGACATAAACAGGAAAGATGAATATAAGTTTCTGCTCAGTCACTGCTCTTGGCCCTAAAAGTTAGCTCAAATGTATACTATTTAGATTACATAAAATGTTTTTATCTCTACTAGAAGTTGGGATAAAAATATTTTAAATCAAGATGAAGTATTCTGAAAATATCTTCACATTATTTAGGTAGGATAGTTGCATATTTCATTTTTAATGTTGCTTTGTTTGTCTGTAGATTGGGGCTGGGATGAATATAGCACTGGCTGATCAACTTATGTGACTTATCAGTTATAGGTTGCATGAATGTGTTGGACTCTTCCTGTATACCCCATAAATTTACATAATTATCATATCAGTAAAAATTTTAGAAATAAAAGTAGACTTTAGTGAATCTGTTCTTGAGATAAAAGAAAAAAAAAGTAAGCCTTTGTTAATTGTGAGGCAATCCATTATTTTAGGTACAACTAGGAAAGAAAACACTAATTACCCATAGCACTGATAGGAAGATGCACCCGGATGTCACAATTGTTAATATGTGTGAAGATATGACCATAGGACTCTCTGAAATACAGAATATGATTCACATAGAGAATGTTCATTCAGCACATAATTAATGAGTATAACTATCTTACTGAGCTTCTGTTCATTGACAACAATGCTCAGGCTTTGAAGAGTTTCTGAATGATCTTTAATCACATTCTCTATTCTTCATTCTTTTCCCAGTGTGGCGTTTCCTAAGTTACCTCTTTTAGACGTTCTTACTCGATAACTATATATTTGGCTGTGCCGAATGTCATAGCTATGTGAACTATTCCTAGTCCAGTAGATGCACAGTCAAATAAATAATCACTACAATATACATGATATGCTGTTTCAGGGTATGAAGTGTATTGTGAGCTGCTAGACTTATTCACAAGGCTGGTGCTGTTCCTGAAAAGCTAGAGGGTAAGAGAGGATAGATTTAGGGAGCAAAATCTAAGTATCACCCTGTCTTTCTCAAAGAGGAATGCTGAAATTACTATTACTTCCTTTAGAGAACAATTTAACCACTTCTCAAAGACCAATTTTTAAATCTCTCTCATGACTATTTTCCTATTACCCCAGTGACAGACATTTTGTAAATTTTATGTTGATGCTCAAATTCCCTAGTTAGTACATTGCAATTTTTGGCATTGCAAAATACAAAGATACTAACTAACCTGAGGTGCTTCGTTGTTCTGTCATGGGGAGAGATTAGGTGGCACAGGATTATAAAGAGGCAACAGTGAAAATTTTTTTTTCATTGTTGTGCTGGGTAGGGTACATTGTGGCATTTACAAAAGTTCTTACAATATATCATACTTGAATTCACTCCATCTACCATTCTCCTTTATCCCTCCTACCCCCTGTTCCTGAAGTTTCAACAGGTATCATTTTTCCATTTACTTACATGCATACACAGTATTTGCACTATATTTGCCCTCCCTGACCCTTTCCCCACCTTCTGCCCCTTCCCACTGGTACCAACCCTCCCAAGCAGGACCTGTTCTGCCCTTCTGTTCTCAGAGTTTGTAAAAGAAAAAAAGAATGACATTTTAGTTTGTTTAAGATGGCTATACTGGGAATTTCCTTGTGACATTTCCATGTATAAATTTTTCAAATAAAACTCTTCCTTTTTATCTGAAAATCCCATACTCAAGCTATTCTGTTACATGGAGGTTTCATTACATTAGGACAATTACAATTTCTTTCCCAAGAACAGAATGTTTTAAAGAATAAATTTAAGCTTTTTTCCACTGCTTAATGTTCTTGGTACACCGATACAGAAGAAGTAAGCTTCAGGGTAAATGAACTGAAGATCTGGGTTGAGAAACCAGGTCATGGCCCCTTATCAGGAAAACTCCTTTTGGCCTCTTCTTTTCTAAAATGCCTCCATCTGATGGTGCCGACACTGGAATTAGAAGAGAACAGCAGTGATGCTCTGTGGAAATGTTAAGAGGTAGGACCAGGAGACATGGCCTTAGCTGCTTCTTGAAGATAGTTAAAATAAGTAATAAATGTGTTCCCAGTTGTTCATGTTGACACTGAAAACAACTGATAAGAAGTCCACAAGGCAAATCTAAAATAGTCATGATACTGAAACAGTAGTCTTTTTTGTGCCACAGGTTCAGGGGGAGGAAAGAATTTTAATATGCTTAGGATGGGGGTTTGAATTAACATTCTGATGTGTGACGAAGTTGAAAATATGTAACTTGGGATAAGAAAATGATCTGTAAGGAGAGGGAAGGGAAATTTGTGGCTTTTTCCATTTGAAAGTAATTATGGCTTCCTTTAGCCAACTCCAGGAGACTTAATAACATTTTGTATTGGAGAAGGAAGGTCCATGCCATATGGCTACTCCCGCTTCGGTGTCCAAACTACAAATAGCACAATTTGGAATCTAAGCAGTTTGTTCACTGTAAAATCCCTGCTGTAATTCTTCTTTATGTATTAAAATTATATTCAGGACCCCTTTCTGGCTCTTGAGCTATCTTTTAGCAAATTGGCAAGTGTCTGAGGGAATTGAGTGACCGGAAATGGTGTCTTTTCTATAGGCTATTTCAAAATAACCTTTGATGAGTCCACAATCCATTTCAATTACCTGTGCAAATATCCAATTTTTTATCTTGTGGGCAATGAACAGTTTTGTAACTGTTTAATTGCTTGGCGTATTACCACTTAGATGTAGAATGCTTTATGAGGGACACATATTCCATCACTGAATGACGAGGCAGAGTATTTTGAACTAAAATTCAGCCATACACCCTTGGATAATTGCAGGTTTTCTTTTATACTCTTTCCCCCTTTTTATATACAGAGAAGGAAAAATGATTTCAGGATGTTATCAGATTGTTTTAAGCAATTTGTCATGTTAATCAATTTGTTCAGGCAGAATAAACATTGATTTCGACAGAAGTAAAAAGCAAAAAAGTAGTGATGATATTCTGTTTAACATGTTGAACATCTATTTTTAAACAAAGCACATTGAAATAATTTTATAGCGATTTTTATTTTGTCTCTTTTTCAAAGTATATTAAGGGTAAATTTATGGTTACTTGGCAATTGATAAAAATGTTTAGACAATGAGTATAATCACCCAGATTCACTTTGATTCTGAGTGGTGTTTTAGCTTAAAAGTACTATAAATCAGTGATTAGAAGCAAATTCTTAAGCTATAAGTCTGTTAGGATTTATTTTTCTAATCATGTAATTATGAATACTATCAGATTATCTGCAAAATCCTTCATAGTCATTGGAAATAGTATACTATTTATTTGAATTATGGTAATTCTTTCTTCATCCTCCAAATGATAATATCCCTTGGTATTTTTAAGAACAACTGTATGTCATTCTTACATAAATTGCTATCATTACTCTTAAAACATAGAATTGAAGATATCTTATAGTTCTAATAGGGTATGAGAAACACAGTACTGAAATACTGAACTTTTATTCTTAAAAAAATCTAATAGCTAGCTGCAAACTGTTTACTGAGATGGTGAATTCAAATGAATAACTGCATTTTTAAACAATTAATCCACAATACAGATTAAGTTATTTTACAACAATGAAATATTAGTTAAGAATAAGTGGCTATGACCAAATCACTCGAAGATCACACCACCCAATATAACTGTGGGCCATTATGAATGACACAGGTGAAGTGAGGACAGTGTTTCCAATGGATGGCCCCATGCACAATAAATGGGTAACTTCATCAATAGGATAGAATGAGTATACTGGTTTGATCTGGCCAGGCTGGGTTCAATAGAATCCAAGTGAGGAAGAAGTGTAAAGCCTACCCATGACTCAAGATGGGTTGCAGGACAAGTGGGAAAAGACGCTTCTGGTAAATTGGGAGAGTTTGAGGAAGTTTGGTTTGTCTTGAGATTAATGGGATATTGGGGACAATTCAAAGATTAGTTCTCAAGTTGTTAGAAACTATTTGCACAGAGATGTTATTCTGGGTTAATAGTGTCCTCTCCAATTCATGTCTAACTGGAATCTGTGACCATGACCTTTTAGGAGCTAGGGTCTTTGCACATGTGATTAAGTGTAGGTGAGGTCATACAGAACTAAGGTGGCCCTAAATACAATATAACTGGTGTCCTTATAATGAGGAGAATTTAGTCACACATATTTGATAAGACACAGAGAGTTAAGTGATGCACCTAAAGCCAAGGAACACAGAGGATTGCCAGTAACCATACAAGGCTAGGAGGGAAGCCTGTAGTACATTTTCCCTCAGGGCCTTCAGATACCTGCTGGTACCTTGATCTCAGACTTCAAGTCTCCAGCCTTCTGTGAAAGAAAAAATTTTGGCTACATTGTGAATTAAACTGTTAAAAATATAGTTATTCGTTTGATTCATCATCTCAGTAAATGGTTTGCCATTAGTTAATAGATTTAGTTAAGAACAAATCTATTTGTAATTTGTTAAGCAAGTGCTAGGAAAGTATACAGATGATAACTAGTTCTGATAATGAACTGGTTCAGTAATGGGCAATAAAATAGTGATAGAAGAGGAGGATTATGATCAGAACCTTGTATGCTATGGCAATACTTTAAAGATGCAAGTTCAAGTGAGGAAAGAGGAAAAAAAAGCAGAAATAATGCAATCAATCTCCACTCTTGAAAGAGAGGGCTTAACAGTATCAGAGGTAATGGAGATAAGAAGGATGAGATCTACAGATATGGGACTGGTAAGATGTGAATTATTAAACACTTTAAAGAAAGCATTTCTAAAAGAACAGCACCTCTCAATCTTGAGCGTAGACGAGAACCACACACAGATCTTTTTAGAAATGCAGGTCCTAAACCTACCTTTGTAAGGGCTGACTCTGTAGACAGAGGGTTGGATCTAGGAGTCTGAATTTTGCCAACCATTCTAGATGACCTCTAGGTAAAAGCTTCTTGGACTTCAATTTGTGAAATGCTGCTGTAAGGGAGAGGTCAGGGGTGAATTCAGAGTTTGTGGAACATGAAATAAATACTGTATGGGAGACTTTTCCTAAGACCCCTCCCCACAAAATTGTAAATACAAAATTAAGAATAAAGTGAGTATTTAGAGTGAGAAAAGAATTGATGAGTTAAAATTAAAAAGTAATTTTCTTAACCTTAAAAGGCAGTTGAAAGCTTCTACTTTTCTTTCTTTTAGTTTATGTATTTTGCTTCCACTTGGAAATGAGAATCCTGATTTATTTAATTTTTTTTAATGTCAATTAAAAAGGAAAAATATATTCTGAATTTTTATTGTATGTTTCTTGTTGCTCAAGTACTTTTTGGTAAGAGAAAACATTCATTTTGACTAAACATCAATGAGAAGTGAATCTTTTATTTGTAACTTTACACAGGTTTCCTTCTGGCTCTGTACATTTCAAATATTGATTCTTCTTAGTATCAGTCTATTGCTGGTGTCTTGTGATAGGGTCATAGGAAAGGGTTCTATTTGTGGAGCTAATTTTTTAATTTGGGGACATGAATATATAGAGGAGATACAGAGAATAAAAAGAAGAAAAACAAAGAGGAGGAAGAGAAGGAGAAAGAAGAGAAGGGGGAAGGGAAGGAGAGAGTGAGGGATAAATGGAGGAAAGACAAAAAAAGGAGAACTAGGATAGCAGTTTTGAAGTTTCCAGTCACAGAGCGGTTCTTGCCCTTTCTCTTCCTTCTTTCTTGGAGTTGGTCTAATTCCCCAAAGGCTTTACATGTTGTCTATTAGGACAGGGTATCCTCCATCCTCCTGGACTTTGTCTAAAGAGTCTCTCCTGCCAGCAGCACTTGGATGTCAGTCTTTGTCTGCATCTGAGGTTGTTGCTGATACTTTGCCCTACTTTGACTTCTGGGCATCAGGACCCTTTCTGTTTTTCTGCTGCCTGCCACAAAGTATTTTTCTGTCTCACATCCATCCTGGAGAAGCCTCTGAGACAGTGAGGGAAAGATCAGAGACACTTAAAAACATTTGAAAAATGGGTTATATAGGAGCATGAAACAGTACAATACTGTTCTGCTCTCTAGAATCTATTGAACAAACTGACAGAGTCAGTAATGACTGATTTTTTTTATCATGATAAGCATTCAGTATAAGTTCCTCAACATGAGCAAGAAAAGACCATACAGTAGGTATTCTTTGGGTATTGAATATTTAGGTCCTTTAAGGGATTTTGGAACCCAATGTCTAAATGCAACAACACTATCAGAAGTGCCCACATTTGGTTGTGTGCATATGCACCAAAAACATTCAGAAGAAGAGTGAAAAAGTCACTCATTCTCTTGGATGTTTCCAAGTCTCCAGATGTTTGGCACATGTGGATGAAATGTTAGGTGACTGACTGATTGGGTTGCTCTTATTCCACGTGTTTGACATTATAGATAGGTCCGATTATGTTTTCAGATAGGGAAGTACAACGTGTTTTATGTGCTCACTTGGGACACAAAACTAATGGTGTCAAATGGATTTTTTTCTATTTGATCCCCATGGACACAGTTCAGTTTAATTTAGGATTTTTAGTCCTACAAAAATGCAGGTGCAGATATTTTATTGCCTTTAAATCTCATAAAGCACTAAAAGATTTGAATGAGAAAACAATTCTGTTCCAGCCGAAAGTGTTTCGTCCCAAGAAATAAAATTTTCCTCTCTTTATTCCAGCAAATGAACAATAAAAATATATGAAATCATAGTATCACTAAGCCTGAGAATAAACATCAGAAGATGACTGTTTTCTTTTAAGGAAGAACTAAGAGATGAGATTGAAGAAAGAAGAACTTTCAGTTAAATTGTATCTAATATACTTTATTACTTTTACATGCAAGATTTAGAAGAGTTAGTATGGCCAGGTAATTTTAACTACATATAGTGACTCTGTTTGCTTAGAGTGTTTTTTGTTGTTAGGTATTTCCCAGGTAGGCTGGGCTACTCATTTTAGTTGCCTTATTTTTTTTTTTTGGTCTTTTTTGTTTTGCTTTTTTTTTCTATTTTTTCCTTTTTTTTTCGGTGCTGGGGACCGAACTCAGGGCCTTGCACTTGATAGGCAAGCGCTCTTCCACTGAGCTAAATCCCCAACCCCTGGGCTACTCATTTTAAATTGATTGTGTATTCTACATGGAACTGTAATAGAAAACTGGGAAAACACATTGATTTAGGGACCAGAGAGCTACCACAGAAGAGAGATTCTCATTAAGAGATTCAGCCCTGTAAGCATTTCTTCAATATGTCTAATGACTTAATTCAACAAATATTGACTGAAGTGTTTCCATCTGAGGAGTTGTCTTAATACCTTGGGACACAAAGAAATAGAATAGGGTTAAAAAAAAATCATTCATTCTAGTTGATTATGAGTTAGGAGTAATTGGACAGAAGCAAACAATTTTATAAAAATACACTATAGTGAAGAAATGGTACCTACTAAATAGAAATTAATGACCCATTTCCAATATTTTGAGACATTGATATCTAAATGATTTACTAACATATTCTTTAGAAAAAGAATAGAAATTAGGAAACATTTAAAGAAACTTAATCCTTCCTGTTTCTGTTTGACACAGAAACCATCAAGGAGAGAAGATAGCAACACAAAAGTAAGGAATGAAGGTTATCGGTTTTCTGTTATACTTACATGATTCCAAAGTATATTACAACATTAAAACAAGCCAAGAAGAATTCAACTAAATAAGCAATTGAGTGAAAAAGTGCTAATAGTGCAGTAAATGCTAATCAATGCAAATGACAGAACCTGAAGTGTTGACTCATTCAGAAGAGGTCAAATTATTAAAAGTACTAAGAACAAAGGGGAAAAAAATCCATAAATACTGATGTGTCCTGATAAACAGACAAAGAACACATGACAACACAACTTTAGGGGAGATAACTATTATTGCAAGAGATACGTAATTGAGGAAATCAACTGTGGCAAATGAGTAAATGTTTCTAATATCGATCTTGATTGGGGGCTAAAATAAATTAATGTAGCACAATAAGCATGACTCCAGGAGTCTGTTAACAGAACGTGATGTACTGAGATGTACTCATGGCAGATGGAAGAATCCTTGCTGCAGGAAGTACATTCTGCTGTCCAGTTTTAATAAAGCAATGCAAGTTCCTCTCTCCCCTCAAGCTGGTTCAGTTTAATAGAAACAAGCATAAGAAATATGTAGCTTTAGAGGAAGGATTAAAAAAATTTAGAACCAGGAGCTGCAACATTAAAATGGCTATGACTCAGCATTTGTAATTGTAATCAAAGTCTTTCTGCATGATATTCATTTATACAAATAGAATTGGGTGTGCATCTGTGCAAATCAATACAAGTGATCAAACGTAGGATCGTTGGAATAAAAATACTAGGGAAAGTGCTGGTCAGAGAGTAGGTTCTTGAGATTATGGAAAGATTGTGGTTATTGGAAATAATCAGGAGAATGGTGGAGAAAGGATATTAGAAGAGTTGGAGGTCAAGCAACTGCAAAACCAGGGTGTTGAAATGATTATTAACTTAACAGTATTCGTTTTTATGATCCATCTCTGGTGTTTTGAGTCAGTCTTAGTTTTTTCAGACACATGCCTGTTTTAGAATCATTTATCAAATAGATTTTTCTTTTACTATTGACTAAATATCTTTAGCTGGGTGCTCTTGTCTCATGACTTTAACCCTAGCTAATTAAGAGGCTGAGATCCAGAGAATTTTGGTTCTAGGCCAGCCTGGACAAAAACCCAAAAAAGGTTGTGCGACCCCCCATTTCAATGTTAAAAAGCTGAGTATGGTGGTATGCAGCTGTCATTCCAGCAAAGGCAGGAAGCTTAAAACAGGAGGATCATGGTTCTAGGCTGGCCTGGATTAAAAGGAAGACCCTGTCTCCAAAATAATCAGAGCAAAAGTGCTGAAGGTGTGGCTCAAGCAGTACAGCACCTGTCTGACAAGTATGGAGGTCTGAGTTCAAATCCCAGTATTCCCAAAAAAATAACATCTTTATCATATATTAAAATCACATATGTATTTGTGCTTACATTTGGATTTACTGTTTTACTTTTTTGTCTTCTATTTGTATATTTGTGCCATACTCTTTAAAGTACTAAGGTGTTAGAATATATTTTTTATCAGGCTAATCTACCTCTTTGTTCTTCTCTTTCAGTGGCTTCTTGCCTGTATTTTTTTTTTTTTTTGAGATTGTAGTACCACTTGAGCCATGGGGCTAGGCCTTTTTATTTTATTTTTTCAATAGGATCTTGCTTTTATGCCCAGGCTAGCTTGGACCACAATTTAAATATCCCAGGTTGGCCTGGAACTTGTGATCCTTCTACCTTGGTCTTCTGAGGACTGGGATTGTAGCCATGTGCCACCATGCTCGGCTAAAGGCACAGTTTTATTTTCCTGATCTAATAAAGTTTTTGCTATATTTATTGAGTGTTATATATTTTTGTTGCAAATGTGAATGGGGTATTTTCTTCCATTATATCTTTTAACTAGTTGGCTTTTTATATGTGAAAACCACTGATTCTTATGTAATAATTTTTACTTCACTCAATTCTTACATTATTTGTAATATTTTTCTATCCTTTTGCATTTTAAACAATCATATCATCTCCAGAAAAGTAAATTATTATCACTTACTTCCCAAATTTTACATCTCTAAATTTTGTTCTTATTTTCAAGTGCATTGACTGCCAACTCTAGTACCATGTTTAATAATAGTACAGATACTGATCGTTTTTCTTTTGCTCTGTCTTTAGTGATTATTTGTCAGTTACACATAATCTTGGCTTTTGGAAAAAATATTTTCTTATACTTATTAGTTGTCAAAAGTCAAGACAACTTTTAAGTTTGTATTTTTAACATCTAAGGGGATGATCATGGTTTTCCTCCTCAGCTATGTTAATGTGATGACCTATGTTAGGAGAATTGTATCAACTGATCTTTGTTCTTTTTTTCTTTTTTTGGCAGCACTAGGGTTCAAACTCTGGGCCTCATGCTTGCTAGGCAAGTGCTCTACCACTTGAGCCACTCCACCAGCCCTCAACTGACTCTTAATCCTGAACTATTTTTTGTATTATTGGAATAAACCTCACTTATTCTTGGTAGAGCAGTTTTTTAATGTCCTGCAGATATAATATGTATTTTTTGTTATATATGCAAGGAAGATTGGTTTGTAAGTTATTTTTTTATTAATGTCTTCCTGATTTTGGTATCAATGTTCATTCCATTAAAAATAGTGTCTTCCTTTTTTTATTTTGTTGTACTGGAGGTACAATGTAGCATTTATAAGAGTTCTTACAATATATCATAATTGAATTTGCCCCTCCATTGAGTTTCTTCCTTTGTGATGCTCTGAATATTTTATGTGCCATTAGGATTAGTTACTCTCTAAAGGTTGCTAGAATTGTTCTGTGAAGCCATCTGAAGTTGGGCTTCATTTAACTTCAGGGGTAGAAAACTGAACTCTTGCCTTAATTTCTTCTATTGATACTGTTTGCAGTTTTTCTTCAGTTTTAGTAAATTATGTTTTCCTTGAAAAATTTTCATTCCATTCCAGTTTTCAAATTTATTTGGTTGGTGTTGAACAAAGTAATTTCTTATGATTCCTTCAATTTCCTCTGTTTTTAGTGGTATTTACTCTTTATGATTTCATTTAAAACTATTTTCAAGTCGTTTTTCTTTTTTCATCTTTGCCAGTGGGTTTTCTTTTTTGCTACTTAAAAGAATATTAATTTAATTGATTTGTTTTTTACTGTTTTCTAGATCAGAACAAAATTTCCTTTTTAAAAAACTCAATCAATTCCTTTTGTTTCTGGTGGTTTATTTTTATATTCTTTTTCTAAACTTTTGACACATATTTTAAATTTTTTATTACTTTTCATTGATATGTTTTCAATGCCAAAATTTCCTCTAAACAGTGTCTTAGTTGAAAAATAGAGATTGATGTGCAGTGTTTTCAATATTTTTCCTTTCTAGAAATTCTGTTCATGAGTTTTAAATTTTCCAGGTAGAAGAGCTTCCTGTTACTTTTTATTTAATTTCTACTTTTAGTGCTTTAAAGAGGATATTCTTTATTTTTAGGGCATATAGTTCAGTAAGTGTTATACAAGTCTCATATCATTTATATTTATATTATTTATTTATTAAAAACAAGTTGTCTTTTATGTAGGCTGGCCTCAAACTCATGATCCTCCTGCTTCAGTCTTTGGAGTACAGGGATTATAGGTATATATCGCCATGCCTGGCATGCACACACACACACACACGCACGCACACATACACACACATGTGTGTATATATATATATATATGTACCCTTATTTATTTTCTCCCAGTTAGCTTTCATGGGCTGATAAATGAAATTAAAATTTCACATGATGTCAATTCTGCTTCTTTCTGTTTTGCCAGAACAATTCACCAAGTTGTTCAAGACTGACATGGGTATACAAAATGGGGAAATAGTTTCTGTCTGTTGATGGATGGAACCACAAAGTATTGTAGCCCTTTTTGCAATCACACATATCAGCTGTGGGATTGGATTGGAGAGGAGAAGATTGTTTCCTGGAAGATGGGTCAAAGTTTAGGAAATATTCTATAGGCCTGAACTGGAGTAGCAGCAGCACAGGCAGAGAAATGAGTAGCAGTTGCATGGGGAAGTGAGGGGTAATGAACTAAAAACTCCTCGATCTGTGATTTCTGACTTGGTATATGTGAATGATAAAGCCATTGTAGGCTGTAAAAGACTGTGTTTCCCCATGGAATTTTCTGCCTCCCTCACTGTCTTCTTCTATCCTTATGGAACATAATTATAGAAGTATATCTAGATAAGCCAAATCTTAAATCACTTATTGAGTCAATTTCTGGTGGCTAATCTTTAATTGGAAGTGTAAAAGTATAATCTGAGCATAGGAAATTATACTGTCTCCTTCGAGCTCTGTCTGTCATGATCTATGGTCATTCTTCACACTGAAATAGTAGATTTCCATATTGGAGAGGGAGTTGGCATTACAAACCTTTTGTCCTATACTTGTGTTAAGTCATTCAAGTAAAGGAATTTACCCTTGATCCACTATAGCTCCCTGGGGATCTAAGACTGAGAACCCTGATTATGATGAAGCATTTTTATCTTGCTTCTTGATGAAGCCCATTTTATCTTGGGCTGAGCACTTGTAACATGTCTGGCACTTGTAACATGAATGATGCCATGTCTGGCATCATTCTCAGTACTTTATGTATTTTAAATAAATTTAATCCTTATGACAATCATATAACCTATGTCAGGTGCTGATGTTATCATTTTTTTATTTAACAGTTGAAGAAATCAAGACATTGAGAAGTTACCAACCTACTGAGCATTGAAATCAGATGAGATCGGGCGTGTTCAGGGAGGTATGGCCATAGACTGAACACTGAAATCAGAAGGCATGAGTTAGATTTTTAGCTCTAGCACCAACTAGCTGCATTTCTCTTGGGATGCCCAGTGCCTTGTAACTCCAGTGAAAATAAAGCAGAAGTAAGGGTTCCTGCCTCAAGACAGCACACTTGGCCAGGGACGGGCTAAGCCAAGGGAGTCCTACTTGCCCTCAAGGGTGGCATTTGAAATAGTTGTAGCATTGGCAGCTATAACATTTTACTAATAATATATTGATGATAAATCATTTTTATTATTCTAGTCCTAAAGTCTACTCTTTATTGATGTCATCCTTATCTGGTGAAGTCCATATCTCATTATAGATAATTTTCTTCTTTCAACTAAAAATAAGATAGGATTATTACCTGAATCAGTTTAATACATATAATGCCTTCTTATACCTCTCTTTTTGATAATGCTGCTTTTTGAACAAACATTCATTTTGAGCAATAATACCTCCCTTTCTAATAAATTGTTCATCCCTGTGGCTTTATTTTGGTTCTATTGGATCTAGTCCACAGTACAGATTTGCTCATTACTCTGGAGGCTAAATCTAAGAATTGGCTCTTCAGTGCATGATTAAATAAAAGAAGCTTTTCTTCTTTTGAATAATTTTCCTATCAATAATACAAAACATCAGTGAATAATAAGAAGGGGGGAAATCTGGAAAACCACTGGGAAAAGACCCAATCTTTTGTTTGTTATGGTTGGTGATGGAAACTGATTATATAACTTACTATCATTAGCTTCAGAATAGAAAAAACAATGAAAATTTAGACATGGGATCTTTACTGGGGAGTCTAGAAGAGGCACTTATTGTTATGGAGGCTATGTTTTATGTAGTAGGAGGTGGGAGGGGAATAAAGACACAAGACAAAGATGAATATTTGTCTTCCCAAGTGCTTCTCAAGCTAAGTTGTGACTTATTGGAGGTGTTCTTTCTTCCAGGATAAAGAAACTTAATATTGGCACTTACTATTTGTTTTATTTCTATTTTTGTGTAATTTTAAGCAGAAGCTTCAAACCCATGGCATTCAGGATTTCTTTGGGCAAAAGTGGTTGAAGAAATATTCCTCCATCTTTGACCCCCAAGAATGTTAGCATATGATCCATAGGCAGTGATCTAATAAGGCTGTCCACAGACATTTCTCCCTATTCCCTCTTCTGTTCTTGAGAAGTTGCTAGGGATTTGTTTCACTTACTTAGTTTCCACATTGTTTTCCAAATTCTGTGTCTATAGATGGATAGGACTAACTACTCGTGTAAGAAAATGCATTCTGTAGCCTGGTTAAAAGATAAAAAGGGAAGAGAAAATTGAAGTCAATATGCAATTGTGCAAAATAACATTTGGAATAATGTTGTTATTCATTTTAAATTACCGATTAAAGTTATAACTTTATGTAGAAATTTTGTATAGAAATTGCTTACAAAAACTGGAAGATTCTAAAAAATGAAGTAAGCTTATAATATGCTAAACCTTAGGCAGAAAATTTCAATTGGTAATTCCTTTTTATATGTCCAACACTCATGTTGAGTTTACGATGCTATTTTTCACTGGGAAACATAGCAGGTTTATTTGCATGAGTCAGCTCAGACATATTTAAATTGCTTCTTAGCTGACTAAGTGCTCATTCATTCAGGACCAGATCCTATGGTAGACACTAAACAAGTAAAGGCTTTCCATTGCACTTAAATTCATTATTCTAAGAAAATAAGAGAAGAAGGGCAGCTAAACATCACTGAGCACATTACTGGTTCTGCAATAGTCTTATGATGTGTATTTATGAAAGAGGGAACAGATTTTTGCTTGACTTCAATGAATGAAGTTAACCATGAAATGAGCTGAGACCATGAAATGTGAATATTAGTTTTCCATTTCAGAAGAACCATATCTGTCTCAGCGGATAATGTCTTGAAATATCTGATCGTAGACCTACATTCCTGCTGTTGTTGAGATTAGATGTTTCTCCTATTCTCATCTCCAAATATAGAAACTGGCAAAAAATGAACTTGCTAAGACAACAGATGGAGGAACAGACAGCAGTAAATGTCTGGTTTTTCTGCATTCTGCTCATAATTTCTGTGAGGTAAATCTTGCTATTCTGGTTTTTCCTTAAAGGCTAGAAACCTAGTCATCTTGATTACTTCTCTTTCACCCTCCATATAGTAGCTCTATCTCATTTTCCATTGCCATTGGCCAAGTTCAAGCCCTCATTATTTTTTAGACTATGGTAACAGTTGTCTGATATTTCCTTGCGGCCCTTTCAGACTGGAGTTTATCCTTTTCCACTTCAAATATACATATTCACATTTCTCTAAAGTTACTCCATTACTTAAAATCATCCATAACACTGTACCACCTGCAGAATATAGTTTAAATCATTGGCATGCAATCTTTGTGATACAACAACACAATGGATAAAAATTTATTCCAAAGATCTATAGAAAAAATTGTTTGTCCTTTGACAATTTAAGTCAACAAGCAATTATTAACCATCTGAGTTTTGTATTAGAGAATGTGACAGATACAAATGATATAGGACAACCATTAGTTCAAGTTTGCCAGGGACACTCCCTGTTCATGTCTGAAATCCAAGAATAATTACTAATATCCTCTTTTTTATTTTGAGTTTGGGTGATGAATTAGGGAGCCACCTACATAAGACACAGTTCTTGCTGTCATGCCAGTTGGACATACACTCAGGAGATTATTGGAGAACAATAAAGATCCTATGCAATTAACTTTCTGATAGGGCCAAAAAGTGTTATATTGTACACTTCAGGAAGGGAATAAAATCATTGGAAAAGGTTTTAAATGGTAAGAATCTGAAGGGTTAATCGACAGAGAGGGAAGCTTGTTATTGCAAGTAAGGGAGAAAGAAAGGAGAATCATAGGTGTGGGAATATATATGGCAATTTTGTGTTCTACTGAGGAAACCAGTGTGAAGAGAGTGGGGGAAATGGCTTCTTGGATGAAATATGGCCATTTGATGGAGAGGCACAGATTCTGATTGGATTATAGGAACTGTTGTGGTGTCCAGTGAATAAGAATGAGAAAATGTTAAAATCATGGTAATGATTTTGGAAAACTGACCAAAGGGTGGTGAATGGAAGGTGATCAGTCATTTCCTGCGTCAGTCAGACTTTTCATCACTGTGACAAAATACCTGACAGAAACAACTTAAGGGAGGAAGGATGTATTTTGGATCATAGTTTCAGAGGTTTCAGTCCAAGGTCATCTGGCTCCATGTTTCTAGGCCTGTGGTGAGGGAGAACAACATGGTAGAGAGCATGGTAGAGCAAAGTTGCTAAGCTCAAGGTGACCAGGAAGGAGAGAGTCTATGCCTGTGCTAACGGATTTCCTTCTTCCCTTTTTATTCCAACTGGGCCCCCAGCCTATTGGGTGATGCTGCTCACTTTCAGGGCAGTTCTCCTCTTAGTTAATCCTCTTTGGAAACACCTCATAGACATACCCAGACGTGTGCTTTACTAATTTTGTAGGCACTTTTTAATATAATCAAATTGACAATCAAGATTAACCATCATATCTTCTGTGGGGAAGGAAATTTGGGGTACTTAGCAGATTATGAATGCTCTCATCAAATAGTTTCCACTTGAGTAGAAATCCACTTTAGCAAAACTCAGTCTTAGAATATGCCACCCCAACAAGACTCAGTTGCATAATACAAACTGATACTACTCTGGTATCAGTGTTACCAATCAGCTGTCTGAGAGCCTTTTGTTCTACACAGTCCTTCCCCTGAGTACCCAAGAAATTGACAGCAGAGGCTGGACTGTAGTGTCAAAACTCCTGGATAGTTCTGAGGTGTTGAGACAGGAGCTACTATAGGAACTTCTCAACTCCTATGGAAGCTCTTGGCTCCAAGGTGTGAGATCCTTGGCCCTTAAGGCTCTGTAGCTCCTAATGGTGGTGGTGGTGGGAGGAGCAGTTTCTTGTGTCTGATCTGTCACATCTGCTCCCCATTGTTTTTGACTCCAGCTGTTCTCTGGAACTTTTCAGCCATCCTCTTGCTGCTACCTATGCTGCCACTACCACTGACTCCACCTTTACCATTGATATTGCTTCACTCTCTCCTCTTCATGTTATCAGCTCAGCCTTCTTTACAAATAATAAGGATCAAAAGAAAGCAAGAAAGAACCATTTGAGAGAAGCCTTTTATTGGACCTAACATTGCAACACGGGGGGCAGCACAGTCAAATGTCTCCCAGCCAACTTGAAAAGTGTGAGAAACATCTTGCCTATTAGAGCCAAAAGGTGGCATGTAGCAAGAGTGTTTGCACCAGTCAGAGGCCTTCTGTGGGCCACCAGGAGAAGTGTTCCTCTCTGGCTTAGATTAAAAATGGTTGCTAGAATTCACCAAGTATTGTGATGGCAAAATGTTCAGCATAGGTGTTGAAGTAGTTATGGCTAGAGTTGTGCCTTTTGGAGTCAGAGTTGTACTTCAACAATAAGTAGCTGTGGTTGCACTGTAGCTTTCTCAAGGTACCCATGAAGTGTTCAAAGCAGCTGGCTGCCCTCATGGAAGCCCTGCTGGCTGCCCAAGGAAGGGGGTTGCTTGGCTGACAGTCTTATTTTCAAGAAGGTGGGCACCTGAAGGGTGTCAAATTGTCTCCAACATCTTAAGAGGCCTGTCATCAACATTACCATGCGTTAGCAGTATTTAACAGTGCCTTAACAGTATTTAAAAGTGCACCACCCATAGCAAAATTCCTATGAGAAGAGTTGAGTCATTTTATCTGTCTCTGTAGTTAGATAGGAAATCATTGCCGGAAGAAAAATGTTCAATACCAGATAACATATCCCTTCACTGGGCCAAGAAGCTTATAGAGTTATTATTATCACTTTTATTTTTTTAATGAAAGGAAGAACAGATATGAAAATTCATTGTTATTATAACTGGTGTTGAAAAACTGCTTTTGCTAAAAATCACTGACTCACTTGGGTCCAGCAGTTAACTAAGAGCAGGATAAAAGCCTAACATCCCTGACTTTATTTTATGACCATCTCCTTTACTTTGAGCCATATTTCCGCTCAACTTTGCACATAGGAATTTTATTATTCAAGGATCATCTGTCTAAAAACCGGCATACCTAACCCATCTCATCCCCTTTCACGGCTGAAGGCATGAAGATAAGACTGAGTTTTTTTTTTTTTTTTTTTTTATGGCTTTTATAACATCCTGTTCTAGATCCTTGAAAAGACTCCTGAAAGTCTCTAGTCATTGTCATAAATCTGTAGTCAGATTCTAGGAACAGCAGAGCCTTGCAGATGGATCACCCCATGGTGAGATCACCCCTAAGGAAGAGCAATTATCTCATGGGAACTAGATTGTCTCCTCAAGTGATAAGGACTTCTGAGTCACTCACCTTCTGGAAACAGGATTGAGATGATAACCCAGCAGACCACATTTTTGACCAAGACTGCTTATTATGCATACTTCTTGCCCTTTGCCCCCATTCTTCCTCTATTTAAAACTAAAGCTCATGTGAGAACCCCAAAAACAGACTGAAGTGCTTGGTCTCTTCCTTCCCCAAATGGTCATTCTGATTAGAATCCTTTCCTGACTTTTCATCTGTTTTTTTTGTTTATTTGTTTTCTTTGGAGCTGGATCTGACATGTTGGAATCCCCAGAGCTGGGCCTCTGGCCTAAGACTGTAATTAACAATGTATTCTACATGGCCTACTGCACAATGTTTGACAATGCAGTCACAGGTGATCACTGATTTTTGCCTCTGAGCACCTCACGCATTTATCATACACAGAGGCAAGTATTTCCTTTACATATCTATCCTTCCTTCCAGACTGAAAATTCTGTGTGCAGAATCTTATTCTATTATTTTTATTTATTATTTTATCTACTTGACTGTTTTCTGTCTGATGAAGTTTTAAATATAACTGAAGTTGATAGTCAATTTGTTTTGGTTTGTTTTTCAAGTCAGGGTCTCATTATGTAGCTTGCACTGGCCTGGGATGAGTGATCTTCACACCTCAGCTTCTTAAATGCTGGGATTACAGCTGTGCACCATGTCCGCTCAATAAATTCTATAGTTTAGGTACAAAAATGTATCCTTTATTATTATCCCCTTAATGTATTTTTCATTGTTAATCGTAGCAGAAAGGCCACAGTAAACTTGAATGGGCTTTGAAATCAGATAGACCTGGTTTAAATTATTTTAACAAGTTGTGTGACTATACAAAAGTTATTTCTGCTCTTCACGCTTTCACTTCTGTAAAATGAAGATAATATAACATGCTGCATAGGGTCATTGTGATTGTCAAATGACAAATGTATTTTAAAGAACATTGTATGGAGCCTGGCATACACTAAACCCTCTATGTTAGTATTGTCAATATATGTGCAATCAGGCTGTTCCCAGAAAAATAAAATATTGGTTGGTTGACCTAGAAGTAGCAGTTCTGATATATAGCAATGGAAATGAAATGAAGGATATCATTTATGCAAAAACACATGTTAAGGCAGATGAATGCAAACTCAAGAGCTAGGGGACTCAGGAAAACTAAGATAGATTCTCGTTTTCCTAAAACATTAATTTTCAAACCCTTTTTCCTTCCATTCTGATTTCCAGTGTTCTGTGGAGTCAGGATATACTGCCTCTTTAAAGGGGATTAGGACTTCCCTGTTTAGGTTGGCAAATGTGGGCAAGTCCTCTTTTATCTGATCATGACTAGATCTATGTAGATAGCTGCTGGCTTAATATAAATGAGAAAAGAGAGAAATACAAATACTCAATAGTCATTGAAAATGATAAGCTTGACAATGGTAGACCTGAATGGCTAAGGCCAGATGTGAGGTCTTTGTGTTCCATTGGTGTTTTTGGCTTTCCTGGCAGGACTAGGAAAGTAATGTAGGTATGAGCAATTTTCTAGAGAATTCAAGTGGCAGAGTGATAAAAGTGGTCATTTTGGCCAAAGGATCTATTTTAGATTTGTCTCTTTAACTTAAACTTAGGTTTAAGAATCATCTCTGGATTGAGCTTTAGATGCACTGAGGGGAAAGGCATCCATGTTGCCTTTAATTGAAGGATGAAGGCCATAAATTGTGAGGTATTGTTGAAAGACTTGCTTGCCTAGGATGTTTCTAAGTTGGTACATCTCGATCCAAACATTGGGGTCTTGGATAAGAATGAACATTTGCATGCCAGATACCACATCTGAAGTAAATGAACTTGTAAATAGGTCACTATTTTCAACACTGCTAAAGAGAAAATACTTCTCTGTAATGTAGTGCTTTGTTGCAATTTTTCCAGCCCATATCTCCATTTCTTGTACATGCTAGCAATTTTACTGATAAAATATTAGAAGAAAAATATTAAAATCCAATAGTAAAATTAAAAATTGCTAAAATAATGCTTTAAATTTTCCATTCATTTATTTACTTCTTTTTATCCACAAATTTTTTGTAGAGTTAACCATTGGAAGATATTGTACCTTTTTAAAAAGAGAAGTTACTGGGAAAATATATACTTTTAACTATTAAGGTCACGTGTGAAATATCTATCTATTATTGTTGGATTTTTTTCAACCTCTTGGGGAATAATATTCTCAGGAATCCCTGACTCCTGACTTCCCTCCCCACAAAGTTTGGGAACTGGCCTGTAATCCTTAACTTTTGTGTAACTTTCTAATTATACTTAAGAAGAAAAATGACATTTCTTGGACTCTAAAGAAACAATTATGTCTGTGGTTTCCAATGGCAGTTGTTATGGGTAGAGTGAGTTAGTTGCCACCAACTCAAGTATTTTCTGTACATATGCATTAGGCTTATTTTGGTTAATGTGTTCTTACAAACTAACTAAATGTTTGAAGACCATGATTTATTTTGATGCAATTACCCAATTGATTTATTTCCCTTCTATTTCTAGCTTTTTCCATGTATCATACTGATATAAGAACACTTCATCTGGTGTCAAAGACAACAGAGGACTATGCAGAGTTGGCTTCCTTCACAGTAGCTGAATAGAAGAGTTATCTGGCACTTGACACTTGGTTTATTGCAGAAAACCTGCTATTAAAATTTTATTGATTAATGATGAATAAGTAAGTTTGTAGTCTTTCTCTCCCCTTTGCTGTCTTATTTTATATCATCAGAATTGTGTGGGAAATTTTTTTGTCCTTCTGATCCCACATTAGTATTTTCAAAGTAAAGCAATTAATAAATCTTCACAGTTAACTCACACTGTGCTAGGATCACAGGCCAGATAGAGAGGGTTATGGGTGAGTTTAAAAAAAAATGAGTATGAAGTCAATAAACTTAAGCATAAAAACTTTGGCCACATTAGGACCTGCTTAATATTTAATTGAAACTGAAGTAACTTGGTACTGGGGAGGTGGTGGCAATGTGTATGATCCTGATGGATTGCTTTTGAATACAGACTAACTGAAGTATTGTCATGAAACCTTTAAGCAGTTAAGAAGGGCATGTGCAATTATAGGACCTTTGGGTTTTTATAAGGCTGTGCTATGGAGGCATCTGATTTGAAAATAGGATGATGCTTCAAGTTGAGGTAGAGTTAGAACTCACATCATGTATATATTATAGTCCACCAAAAATAAGCACACCTTGCTTATTATGCGCAGCCAATAGGAAAGAAATACCTCTTCCCGCGTAAGAAGCATTTCAGATGGGATATTTGAACATAAGACATTCTAATGGTGAGAAAACCCACTATTAATGAATCTATTTTTATTTATGAAAACTATATGGTTTTGAGAGTGACAGAATTGAAATGGGGATGCTATAAAGAAGCAGATCATAGCTCAGGATCTTCCTACATTCTTTGATAACAATCATGTTAAAACACAAAACAAAGCATTTTTGTGTTGATTAGTTTCTGTTTGGGAAATATGTTAATAACCATTATTTGTATTATGTTTATACAATTTATCTCATTAGATTTTTATAGCTACCTTCTATTATTAAAGCCTATCAGTCTTAGGTGGTGTTAGTAGACTTTCTTTTCTTTTCTTTTTTGTCAGTATTATGGTATGAACTTGGGGCCTTGCATTTGCTAAGCTGCCACTTGATCACTTGAGCCACGCCCCTAGCCCTTTTCTGTTTTAGTTATTTTTCAGCAGGGTCTCATGATTTTGCCCAGGGATGGCCTCAGATTGCAATCCTCTTACCTGTGGTGTCCTGTGCAGCTGGGATCACAGTTATGCACCACTATACTTGGCTTATTGATTGTAACGGAGTCTTGTTAATTTTTTTGCTTGTGTTGCCCTTGAATCATGATCCTCCCCCATCTCTAACTCCCAACTAGCTGGAATTGCAGGCATGCACCAATACACTCAGTCACAGACTCATTCTTTAGACTTGTAAATGAGGCTTAGAAAAGTTAAATGACTTGCACAAGTGTGCAAGTCAGTGCTAGGTGGTGGTGCTGGGATTTGAACCCAAGTCTCTTAAAGGAACTTGTCTGATCTTTAGTGACTGCCTTTGCAGTCACTATTGTCGCATTGCCCCAAGAAAGGTTGTGAAAAATTATACCATTGATGACAAATAAGCACATGCTTTGAATCAGTCCTACATTTTTCTTTTACATGTAGAAACCTCATAGTCATTCAGAACTCCCTAAAGATGTCCTAGTGTACGAGGGTGGTTCTGGGAAGAGAATGTAGCTCTTCATCCAAATTTGTCTGTTATTATTTCAATCTTGCCTTGTGAGTTCATGAGACCATTTTCAACACTCCTCAAAGCATTTTCCATTTTCCATAATACTCCTAACCAGAGCACTTTAGATAAATGATCTTGGACATTTGTTCATTTAATCAGCTCTGTAAAGTTTCCTAAAAATCCTTTCTACCTACCATCAGCCCATCTATCTTTCTTTAACTTAGAAAGTAGACACTTTCTGAGGGAGAGCAAGTACTTCCCTGCAAGAAGAACCCTCCAGTATCTCTTTACTAATTCAAAGAACCAGGCACACACAAAAGTTCAGATTTTATCAAACCCATTTTGCTTTTCAAATGGCCACTGCATATGAAAAAGGACACATTTTTATTCCTTGTATGCTCTTCCTCCTTCCTCCCTCTCTCATTTATTCACTTATGAAATTTCTTTCTATTTGTTCCAGAAGAGGATTTATGGTGGCTTAATATACAAAATATAGCAAATACACAAAATATAGCAAAGCTGATATAATTAGAAGTAGGTGACAAATAAAAGAACATTAATAATAGGAAGAAAAATTATGCTATGAATTAAACACTAGGGCTAGGTGACTTGCTTGATAAAAGTAAGCACTCAAATAATCTTAGTTATGATCTCAGCATGATTGCTTTTAAGTGAATATCAACTGCTGATGCTGAAAGGGTGAAATACCATTTCATATATATATATAAGTATGAATATACACACACATGCACGTATCATTATGCACATTGTGTTGTGTATATTTTCTAACTTCCCATTATTAACTGCAAGCTCTGGTAATGTAGGACTTTGATTTACTTAGTGGGCAGATGGTGTTGGTGCTGCATCTGTGTCTCTGAGGACTTATTCCTTCAGGGCTCAATAGCTGACCTAAGTCTCTTTGCCTAAGAACTTTCTATCAGCCAATGTGCTCAAGTAGAGGAATTAACACCACCCCGTATCTCCCTTAATAAAAAAGAATGATAATTGTGTATAAATTCCTCAGCTCACTCACCCCTCCAAGAGTACACAGTTATCTAAGGCTCCCTGTGGGACTAAGTCTAGTTACCTATCATAGCAGGGACTTGCTTTTATTGTGCCTTCTTTTCTCATTTTCCCACTTCTCAACCAAATAAACGACTTAAACATTAATCCTTATTTTAAGGTCTGCTTCTGGGGGGGACCTAAATTAAGGCAATAACATATTCCTAGAGGCTACTTCAGACACAATACAATTAACTGAATGATATAATTTAAGACAAGTACATGCTTTATAAAATTACATTTGTTACTATCCCTTGAAGTGAATTAAAGTCTACTCTAACTTGTATAAGTGTGTGTGTGTGTGTGTGTGTGTGCGTGTGTGTGTGTGTGCAAGAGGGGGCGTCTGAAGGCTTGAGTGATGAGGCATCACACTTCAGCCTCTGAAGTAGTAAGTGCCCCATGTCCCCTTCACTCGCTGGCTTCACAATCAGAGAATCAAGAAAGCCTTGCATCTTAGAGCTCTTCGTCATTATTGGGTTAAGGAGTGAGGAATGAAAATCATTTTTTCAATAGTTTGGGTTCCCCTTTGCCAGTCTAATTACTTTATTCAGTTTTTGAAAGATACATAATATGAGACACTTCCATGGGCCTCACACTTTACAGTTCTGATCAGGGCTTTGCCTCCTTCTTTCCTGGGGACTAGAGGTAAACAGCTAGATCAACAGTGTGGGAAACTTGCTGTCACCTCTGTGCATCTTACAGCCTAGAGCAGATCCTCAGGAACAGCTGTCCCCCTTCCATGCTCTAGGGGGACAACTGGCTGTTTCAGACTCTCAAGGCCAACAGGTTCATCAAGATATGGATTTTTGGCATCTATGGGAGAATTATCAGGAGATTTAGAAACTGATTCTATATTCCCATGTGGCAAGTTGACTGGAACTGGGAAAGTACTGGGCTCTAATTCTCCAGTTTCCAAACCTGCCTGCCTCTCCCATTTATTCATTTAAGTTTGCTGTCCCTGGTGGCTCCATAAAGCAAACTTGTTCTGCTGTATGTCCTTTGTGCTGGAGGAAACTGGAAGAACAGATGGCATCCTCTTCTTGCTGTTTTTTCTCTCTGATGAACATCACTCTCCTTGGATAACCATTATTTAGACTTATACAGGCTCATGCCAAGGCTTAGGTAGAGTTTCTTTATAAAAAGGTAGGGATTGTAGAAGTCAGGTAGTGGTTAGGCTGAGTGGTATGGATATGACACATTCAAAAGGCAGGACACGCTTTTTAATTTTAGAATAACATCACAGTTTGAATGCCACTCCTACTCCTTCCTCTGTGAAACATAAAGCAGTGTTGCAGAACTGACAATCTCTCTGTTCTCTCCCTTGCTTCATGGAAACACCAAAGCCAGGCCAATTATGTCTTTTAAGTAAAGGTTGATCCAGCTGTCTCCAACTTCCCCCAGGGCATGGCTTGCTTGCCCTACCACAGAGCCAATGAACTTTGAGTTGCTTCTTAAATACCTCATCCTCTCTTTGTTTTATTTTAATGAAACAATTTTGACATCTGCATTATAATTTTAAGATACTCTTAAATCTTACTTTAGCTCTCCATATGACTTTGTGAAGAACCATGACCTTCTATATTCTAGAAGTCATGTTTTTGCCAGTGGTACCAGTCCATTGGATCAGAGAATGTAGTAGACCCACGTTACTTGGTTTTTGGATAATTTTGGCAGCACCTCTCATGACCTCTCTTGGGACAAAGTGAAAAAAAAAACTGGATGAGTTTTTCAGTTGCTCTGAAAAAGGGCCAATAAATTTACGTTAAATTGAAGGAAAGTTCTAATAGACGTTTCATGAGCAGTTATTTCAATATTATTGTGGTAAATCTTACATATCATGTGAACTGTTTTTATTAGTAAATAGCATAGTATCAGAATGGATATTTTATAAAATTTTCAGATGACATGAGGTCAGAAATACAGCTGATGTCAGAATCCTAAGATTTTGAGAGGGTGGAATGATAAGGTGAAACTATTAGAATTACATTTAAAGGGGAAGCTTATACTTTTCATATGTGGAAGGAAAAACATTAAAATCCAAAAACCAACACTAGAGAAGTGCTGTAAAAGTCTAACCAGAGAAGTGTAGAGATTTTATTGTAATCTAAAGTTAACCTGTGGAAAAGTTTATAGTTAGCTGAAAACTCAATGAGTTAGCAATTTGATGTGAGTGCCCCAGAGAAATGCAATCCTAAACAAATTAATAAAAAGGTTTTTGTCCAAAAAATGCAAATGATAGTCCTACTTTACTAAGATCACACCTGGAATCTGGTGTGCACTTCTTTTTTTGAATGGAAACTTTTTAGTGTATATTGATTATACAAAGGAGTTATCCTGGGGAGTTTCACACATGCATATATTGTACATGGATAAGATTAATCCTTTTTATTGCTCTGCTTTTTTCCATTATGTCATTTGCAGGTACATGACATAATTTCACTCTTCATTATGGCTGAATAATACTCTATTGTGTATATATAACACATTTTCTTAATCCATTCATCAGTTGTAGGGCATCACCTGTTTTCATAGCTTGGCTATTCTGAATAATAATAAACAAGAGTGTGCAAGTGTCTCTATTGAATCCTGAGTTATATTGCTTCAGATATATTTTAGTTTTTGGAGGAATCTTCATATTGCTTTCCATAGTAGCTACACTAATTTACATTCCTAACAATAGTGTAATAAGGGTTCCTCCCTCCCATCCTTACCTGAATTTGTCATTTGCTATCTTGATTATGGCCATTCTGACTATGGTGCAATGAAACCTCAATGTATCTTGATTTGTATTTCCTTGATGGCCAGGGGTTTTGAACATTTCATCAGGTATTTGTTGGCCATTTTGACTTCTTTCAAACTCATTTTCCCATTTATTAATTGGCTTATTGATTCTTATGGAATTTAGTTTTTGAGCACCTTGTGTATTTTGGTTGTTAATCCCTTGCCACATAAATAGCTGGCAAGGGTTTTCTGCCATTTTGTGGGCTGTTTATTTTGTTGATGGGTTCCTTTGCTTTATAGTTTGATGCAATCCCTGTAGTCGGTTATTGATCTTATTTGCTGAGCTATTAGAATCCTACTAGGGAAGTTGCTGCTTATGCCTATATAGCGCAGTGTTTTCTTTGTTTTCCTGTAGTAGTTTCAAAGTTTAAGGCCTTCCATTAAGGTCTTTAATTCACTCTGAATTGATTTTAGTACAGGATGAGAGACAGAGATCTAGTTGCAGTGTGATATACAGTTTCCCCAGCACTATTAAAAGGCTCTCTTTTCTCCAACATATGTTTTTGGTACCTTTGAAAAAAATTATACTGGCTATAACTGTGTGGGCTTTTTTCTATAATTTTTTTTCTCTTCCATTGGGGTACATGTCTATTTTTGTGAAAGTACCGTGCTGTTTTTGTTACTATGACTCTGTAAGATGTTTTGAAGTCAGATGTTGTTGTACCTCCAGTGTTCCTCTTTTTGGTCAGGATTGTTTTACTATTTGAAGTTTTTTGAACTTCCATATGAACGTTAAGATTAATTTTTATACCTCTGTGAAGAATGCCATTAGAATTTTGATGGGGATTGAATATATAGATTGCTTTTGGTAGGATAGCCATTTCTACAATGTTGATTCTGCTGATCCACAAACATGGGAGGTCTTTCCATCTGCTCTTTTATTTATTTCTTCAGTGTCTTATAGTTTTCATTTCTGTGGTCTTTTA
The DNA here is from genome assembly GCF_047511655.1 of Castor canadensis. Lineage (NCBI taxonomy): Eukaryota > Metazoa > Chordata > Mammalia > Rodentia > Castoridae > Castor > Castor canadensis. The sequence continues at coordinate 137,596,139 of NC_133388.1, forward strand.
CTTCCTTAGTTAAATTTATTCCTAGGTATTTTAATTTTTAGGGGCTATTGTGAATGGCATTGTTTTCCTGATTTATTTCTCTACCTATTCTTTGGTGGTGTACAGAAAAGCTACTAATTTTGTATATTGATTTTGCATCCTGCTAATTTGCTAGAGGTGTTCAGGAGATCTAAGAGTATCTTGATGAAGTTTTTAGGATCTTTTAGGTATAGGGTCATATCATCTGCAAATAGGAATAATTTGACTTCTTCCTTCCTTATTTGAATCCCTTTAATTTCTTTTTCTTGCCTTATTGTCCTGACTGGGAATTCTAGTTTTATATTAAATAAGAGTGGGGAGAGTGGACAACTTTGTCTTTTTCCTAACTTTTGAGGAAATGGTTTCAGTTTTCCCCCATGTAGGTTTCATTTTTTCCCTGTTTAGTATGATGTTGGCAATAGGTTTTTCATGTATAGCTTTTATGATGTTTAGGTATGTTCCTTTTATTTCTAGTTTCTTCAGAGCTTTTATTGTGAAAGGATGTTGAATTTTGTCAAAGGCTTTTCTGCATCTGTTGAGATGGTCCTATGGTTTTTGTCCTTAATTCTGTTTATATGTTATATTACATTTATTGTTTTGTATATGTTGAGCCATCTTTGTATCCCTGGGATGAAACCAACTTGATCATGGTGTATGATTTTTTTTTTTTGGTATTGCAGCTTGAACTCAGGGCCTTCACCTTGAGCTACTCCACCAGCCTTATTTTTGTGAAGAGTTTTTCGAGATAGATTCTCATGAACTATTTGTCCAGGCTGGCTTCAAACTGCGATCCTCCCAATCTCTGCCTCCTGAGTAGCTAGGATTACAGGGGTGAGCCACCAGTGCCCAGCGATGTATGATCTTTTTAAGGTATTGTTGGATTCTATTTGTAAGTATTTTATTGAGAATTTCTGAATCTATGTTCATCAAGAAAATTGGTCTATAACTTTCTTTTTCTGTGTGTGTGTGTGTCTTTACCTGATCTTGTTATTAGGGAAACATAGGCTTTGTAGAATGAGTTTGGTAGTATTCCTTCACTTAGTATTGTTTTGGATAGTTTGAGGAGTGTTAGTATTAGTTCTTCTTTAAAGGTCTTACAGAATTCAGCAGTGAATCCATTTGGTCCTGGGATTTTATTTGTTAGAATATTCTTTATTTCTGTTTCAATCTCATTACTCATTACAGATCTGCTTAAGTTGTTTATATCTTCTTGTTTCAATTTTGGTGAGTCATACATGTCAATGAATTTATCCATTTCTTGATTTTCCAGCTTGCTGGAGCATAAGTCTTCAAAATATTTCCTAATGATTTTATGAATTTCATTGCTATCTGTTGTTATAGCCCCTTTCTTGGCTCTGATTTTAATTTATATCTTTTTCCTTCTTCTTTGGCTAGTTTGGCTAAAGATTTGTGAGTCTTGTTTACCTTCTAAAAGAAACAACCCTTTGTTTCATCGATTTATTGTATTTTTTTTGATCTCCATTTCATTAATTTCTGCCTGTAAATTTTATTATTTCTTTCTGTCTACTGGTTTGGGGATTGACTTGTTCTTGTTTTTCTAGTAGCTTGAGGTGCATCATTTGGTTGTTTATTTGAGATTTCTCTCATTTTCTGATGAAGGCATTAATGACTATTAACTTTCCCCCTAACACTGCCTTTGCTGTGTTCCATAGATCCTAGTAAGTTGTATTTTGATTTTCATTTGAATATAGGATTTTAAAATTTCTTCAATAACCCACTATTCATTAAAAAGTGTGTTATTCAATCTCTGTGTGTTTGAACAGTTTTTAAATTTGATTTCTAGTTTTATCTCTCTTTTTTTCTGTATTTGTTGAGATGTGTTTTATGACCTAAGATATCTACTTTGGATATTTCGTCTCCATGGGCGACAAGAAGAACATGTAATCTTCTGCAGTAGGATGAAATGCCCTATACATGTCTGTTAATTCCATTTTATCAAAGAGGTTGTTTAGTTCTAAAACATCTTTGTTGATTCTTTGTTCTATGTGTTGATGGGAGTGGGGTGTTGAGGTCACTCACTACTATTGTATCGACCTTATCTGTCCCTGATGTTTTTTTATGAGCTCAAAAGCACTGACATTTGGTGCATATACATTTAGACTCATTATCTCTTCTTGAGAGATTTTTCTCTTTATTAATACACAGTGAACTTTTAATCTGTTCTGATTAGTTTTTGCTTGAAATCTGCTTTGTCTTATATGAGAATAGCTAGGCCTTTCGACTTCTGCTTTCTTGGTATATCTTTTTCTATATTTTCACTTTTAGTCTGTGTGTATCTTTATGAGGTGTTTCTTGTAGACAACAAATTCTTGGATCCTGGTTTTTGATTCAATCAGCCAATCTATTTCTTTTGTTTGGAGTCCATTTATGTTTAGGATTATAATTGAGAGGTATTTACTCTTTCATGTGGTCATTTTTTTTCAGGTTAATTCTAGTGTTGTTCTTTTTTTTTTTAAACCATTATTTATCTTTGGATTTTGCCTGTTTGTTGAGTTGTGCATGTTTGTTACTTTGCTAGGTCTCCTGTGATCATTCACTCCCCTTTTGAGTTTTATTCTTTCCTGGACTTTTATGTTTGTGATTGTCTTTCTTCTTCTTTAGTGTATGGTAGTCCCTTAATTATCTTCTGCAATGCAGGCTTGATGGACATGAACTACTTTAACTTATTCTTATCCTGGAATTTTTATTTCTGCATCAAAATTGAATGATAACTTTGCTGGATATAGTATTCTTGGTTGGAAGTTATTTTATTTCAGGGCTTGAAATACATTTTCTCATGCTTTCCTAGCTTATAGGGTTTGTGCTGAAAACTGTGAGGTGATTCTTATGTGTTTTGTATGTCTTTTGTATGTAAACTGCATTTTTCCCTTGCAGCTTTCAGTATCTTTTCTTTGTTCTCTAATCTTGGCACTTTAATTATGTTGTAATGAGGAAATGTTCTTCTCTGATCATGTCTATTTAGGGTTTGAAATGTTTCTTGTATGTGAATGTCTACATCTTTCTCAAGATTAGGAAAAATTTCTACTGTAATTTCATTAAATAGGTTTCCATATTTCAGGTCTTTCTAATCCATGGATTCTTAGCTTAGGTATTTTGATGTGATATTTTCTCAATCTTATCTTCCATTCCTCCTATTCTTTCTTTTGATTAATCTTGTCTACTTAAGATACTATCTACTATCAATTGAACTTTTCATTTGCAACATTTCTGATTTTTTTCCCACAGTTTCCATTTCCTTGCTGAATTTCTCATCCATGTTCTTGTCCTTCCTGTCTGGGTCTGGAATTAATTTTTTAACTTAATTTACCTGTTCATCTGAATCCTCTTTGCCCCTTAGAGATCAGTCTGTGCCTTTCTAAGGGCTTTAGGGACTGTGGCCCTATGAACAGCTGTCTGTAGCAGATCTTCTCTACATGTATCCCAGAGGAGGTTTGGGTTGACTTTGTGTGTTATAGCAACAGTTTCAGATGGGTGGGTCTGCTAAGTGGAGATTAGGACCAATCAAGTGTTGCTTCAGAGTTCTGCAATTTTTCTGGTGGGTGAATATTCCACCTATCATCCTCTCTCCTTTCCCTCCTTCCCCAAGTCCCTTAGAGTAGTTCCACTGTTACAAACATGTTCTACATCTGAGTTTGCATATGATCATGCTTGTTTTAGTGTACATGTTTATCTTTTGGACCTATCTTCCATATATGAGTGAAAACATGTGGCCTATGTCTTTCTGAGCCTGGCTTACTTCCCTTGACATGATGTCCTCCAATTGTTTCCATTTACCTTCAAACCACATATCATTATTCCTTATGCCTGAGTAAAATTCCTCTGTGTATAGATACCACATTTTCTTAATCCATTCATCAGTTGTAGGGCATGTGTGCTGTTTCCATAGTTTGGCTATTATGAATAGTGCTGTGATGAACATTGGTGTACAGGTGTCTCTATTGTACCCTGACTTACGTTCCTTTGGGTAGATGCTCAGGACCAGCTTTTTGAGGAATCTCCATACTGCTTTCCATAGGGTTGTACTCATTTGCATTCCTACCAACAGTGTATAAGGGTTCCTGTTTCACTGCATTTTCACCAGCATTTGTACTTGTTTTTGCTCTTGAAGATGGCCATTCTAACTAGGGTGAGATGAAATCTTAGTGTAGTTTTGATTTGCATCTCTTTTATTGGCCATTTGTATCTCTTCCATTGAGAATGCTCTATTTAATTTATGTGCTCATTTCTTCATTAGGACATTAGTTCTTTGGGGTTGAGTTTTTTGAGTTCCCTGTACATTCTGCATATTTGTCCTTTATCAGATGAATACCTGGCAAATATTTTCTCCCATTCCGTGGGCTGTCTCTTAAGTCTAGTAGCTATTTCTTTCACTGTGCAGAAGTTTTTTAGTTTGATGCAGTTAAACTAAAATTTTGTTCATTCTTTCTCTTAGATGCTGAGCCTTTTGAGTTCTATTTAGGAAGTTGCTCCCTCTGCCTATATGCTCCAGCTTATTTCCTACTGCTTTCTGTAGTTGTTCCTAGAGCTGCTGATAACCTCTAGTGCCTTTGCTTTTTGTTCTTTTGGTGTCCTGCCACCTGTTTTGTGGTTCTTGAAGCTCTTCTTCCCTTTGTCTCTTCAGAATATAGTCTGAGTTATTTGACTTTTTTCACAGATTCAAGACGGCAGATGCTTCTAATCTGACATCTGGTCTCTAATTTTCTGTACTCTTCTGAGGCTACCCATTAAGTGGAATATTGACAGACTGGAGCATGTTTAGAGGACAGAGTCTAGACAAGGGAGGTTTAGAAAGTATGACTGGCCTGTAGATGAAAGGACTAAAGGCAGATATAATGAGTATTTTTAAATGTTTTGAGGGCTAGCATATAGAGGCCAGAATATGTCTATCCTGTATTGCCCTTTTTGTGTTGACCAGTGAGAAGTCATTACAAGGGGAGACTAGTATTTATTTTTATAGAAGAACATATTTTACATTTAGGATGGGTGACATGAATCTCTAAGTATATGAAGAAATAATTTTTATTTACACAAACTAATATAGATATTTAATTTTATACTTCCTCAAATTAACTTTTCCAAAACTGTATTGGGTTACCTCAGGGTGTATTTTCTTTGTTTTTGATTGGAGGGTGTGTGCTGGGGATTGGGCCCAGGCCATTGTACATTGTAGACTAGGTAAGCACTCTACCACTGAGCTACATCTCCAGTTTAGGAACTATTTTCACTATTACCTGTGAAGTGTTCAAAAAGAGCATAGTTACACAGATATGTAAAAATCTCTAGAGATCTCTAAGTGTCCTTAAAACTCTGAAGATTTTTGTGTCTTATTAGCTTAAGCACTAAATGGTATCTACTTAATTTGATTTCAAAATAAAATCCAACTTCCAAACTGTAATTACCACTGAAGAATATTCAATCGAGACATTCATTTCTGTACTTCCTGGATTATTAGGTCATAATGTTTTTCACTCACCCTCAAACCCAGTACCTAGCTCAGAATGCAGTCTGAATGCGCATTTTCTTAGATAAATGTACTGTTTTGAGTTATAGAAATTCTTTGGTGATAGTACTACTTCTGCCATTACATTTATAGATTTGTGTATGTTGAACCACTCCTGCATCCCTGGGATGAAGCTGACTTAGTCATGGTGGATGACCTTTCTGATGTGTTGTTGGATTCGGTTTGCCGTTATTTTATTGAGGATTTTTGCATCAATGTTCATTAAGGAGATTGGCCTATAGTTCTCCTTTTTGGAGGTGTCTTTGTCTGGTTTTGGGATGAGTGTAATATTGGCTTCATAAAATGAGTAGGCAGTGTTCCTTCCCCTTCTACTTTGTGGAAAAGTTTAAGGAGAGTTGGTATTAGTTCTTCTTTAAAGGTCTGATAGAATTCAGCTGAGAATCCATCAGGATTCTGAGGATTCTGAGGTCCTGGACTTTTCTCTTTTGGGAGACTCTTTAGTACTGCTTCAATTTCATTTTGTGTTATAGATCTGTTTAGGTGATTAATATTCTCTTGGTTCAACTTTGGATGGTTATAAGTACCTAGAAATTTGTCCATTTCTTCAAGATTTTCAAATTTATTGGAATATAGTTTCTCAAAGTGGTCTCCGTCGATTCCCTAGATTTCTATGGTGTTTGTTGTTATCTCGCCTTTTGCATTTCTGGTTTTACTGATTTGGGTTTTTTCCTCTCCTCATTTTAGCAGATTTGCTAGGGGTCTGTCAATCTTGTTTATTTTTTCAAAGAACCAGCTTTTTGTTTTGTTGATTCTTGTGGCGAGCAGACTAGAAGAAGGCAATGAGGACATAAGCACAATTGTACTCTATATTCTGTGGGCTGGGTTCAGCACAGCCCTAGCTGCAGAATAGGGCAAGAATAAGATGCAGAGCAGCTGCTTTTCCTGAGATGTTTATGTCAAATAATCTGTAGGCTGATATTTGGCACACCCGCCAGCTGCAGAAGAGAGCAAGGAGAGATTCAGCTGAGCTGCTTTTCCTAAGTTGTTTATGTTCAGAGAAAGTTCAGAGAAAGAAGTAGGAATCCAGGTTTCTCCTGTTACAATGTCACGCCCCTCCCTGAGAACTGTGCTCCACCTCCTTGTTTACCACTGGGTATAAAAGACTTGCTGAAGGAGGACACGAGACTTTTGGATGAAGGGATGCTTTTGGGTGAAGGGAGGCTTTTTTATGGGTTTTTTTGAAGAGAAATTTCTGGAGGGAGATTGCTGAAGGGAGAAAATGAATTGCTGAAGGGAGGATTGCTGACGGAAAAGAATTGCTAAAGAGGAACTGCTAAAGCTAAAGAGAGAACATGGGACAGTGCAAGTCCGAGGGCAAAGACTTTAAGAGAGATTATGCTAAAGAAAAGCAAGAGAAAACAAGGGACAGAGTGAGTCTAAGGAAAGAGGTTTTAAAGAATAGTGAAGCAAGGTTTCAAAGAAGACTTTAGAAGCAAGGTTTTAAAGAATTGTAAAGGAGTAATTCCTTAAAGAATAAAGAGAGATAAAAGAAGCAGAGTAAAGAGAAGAGATTTACCAATGATGAATGGATTAAGAAAATGTGGTATCTATACACAATGGAATTTTATGCAGCCATGAAGAAGAACAAAATGTTATCATTCACCGGTAAATGGATGGAATTGGAGAACATCATTCTGAGTGAGGTTAGCCTGGCCCAAAAGACCAAAAATCATGTGTTCTCCCTCATATGCGGACATTAGATCAAGGTCAAACACAACAACAGGACTGGACTTTGAGCACATGATAAAAGCGAGAGCACACAAGGGAGGGGTGAGGATAGGTGAGACACCTAAAAAATTAGCTAGCATTTGTTGCCCCTAACTCAGAGAAACTAAAGCAGATACCTTAAAAGCAACTAAGGCCAATAGGAGAAGGGGACCAGCAACTAGAGAAAAGGTTAGATAAAAAAGAATTAACCTAGAAGGTAACATACGCACACAGGAAATTAATGTGAGTCAACTCCCTGTTTGGCTATCCTTATCTCAACCAGCAAAAACCCTTGTTCCTTCCTATTATTGCTTATACTCTTTCTACAACAAAATTAGAAATAAGGGCAAAATAGTTTCTGCTGGGTATTGAGGGGGTGTGGGGGAGAGGGAGGGGATGGTGTGGGTGGTAAGGGAGGGGGTATGGGCAGGAGGGAGAAATGACCCAAGCCTTGTATGCACATATGAATAATAAAACAATAAAAATAAAAAAAATAAAATAACCAGAAAAAAAATAAAAAAAATAAAAAAATAAAATAAATAAAAATACAAAAAAACCCACAAAAAACAAAAAACAACGAAGTTGCTGTGTGTCTCCACCTGAGCGCCCAACACACCTGGCCCCAACTTGCTGTCTGTCTTTTTATCCTGTGTCCTTTCTGCATCTCCTGTTTCTCTCATTTAGGCCCAGTTAGTTTAGTAATAACCAGGAGCAAGAGAAAGCTCGCTCCAGATTCTTTTTATGGTTTTTTGGTCTCTATTTCATTTATTTTGGCCCTTATTTTTATTATTTCTCTCCTTCTGCTTGTTTTAGGTTTTGCTTGTTCTTGTTTTTCTAGGAGTTTGAGATATAGCATTAGGTTGCTTATTTGAGATCTTTCTGTCCTTTTAATATATGCACTCATGACTATAAAATTTCCTTTTAAGACTGCCTTTGCTGTGTCCCTTAGGGTTTTGTTTATATGTTGTTTTTTCTGTCTTACAGCCTTCAGTATTCTTTCTCTGTTATCTGTGCTTATTGTTTTAATGATAATAAGCCATGGGGAGTTTCTATTTTGGTCAAGTCTGTTTGGTGTCCTAGAGAATTCCTGTACCTGAATGGGCACAACTTTCTCTAGATTTGCAAAATTTTCTGTTATTTTATTGAATATATTACATAAACCTTTGGCTTGCACCTCTTCTCTTTTTTCAATGCCCATGATTCTCAGGTTTGGTCTTTTGATGGAGTCACTGAGTTCTTGCATATTCCTTTCACAGCTCTTGAGTTGTTTGACTAAGACTTCTGTTTTTTCTTTAATTTCTATTTTATCTTCAGTCTCTAAGATTCTGTCTTCCACTTGTTCTAGTCTGCTGGAGTGGTTGTCCACTGTGTTTTTTGTTGGACTATAGAGACCTTTTATTTTCAGGGTTTCTGTATCTTTGTTCTACACTTCTTTTATATTTTGTGTTGTCATATTTAATTCATATATCTCTCTTTTTACAGTGTCCTTTGTTTCAATTTGATGTTTGTTAAAGTCCTCTCTGTTCCTTTATTTGTTTCTGTGTCTTCTCATGTTCTTTATTTTAGGTGTCCTAAAATTTCTTGAGTGTATTTTGTACATTCTGGTTAACTATGTCTAGTATCTTCTCCAAGAATTTCCCAGTGATCTCTCCCAAGATTTCTTTTTTGGAGATTTTTATTGGGTGTCACTCAGCTCTTTTGTGACATTTATCATTGTTTTGTTGAGGTCAGGAATCTGGGTATCCATTTTCTACATTTCCCTCTGAATCCTGTATTGAATTATTTTTTTGATGAGAGTGGTTTCCATCCCTTTTTCTTCTTTCCATCTCTCCACTTGGTGCTGTGCAACTGTGTTTTTGATTGGCTAGTTGGTGGTTTTGATTGCCTGATTTTTTTCCCTTGATTTAATTTTTTGTGTTGTGACTGACTTGGTTGTTAGGTAGGTTGACATGCTCTTTCTGTCCCTGGCCTGGAAGTGTAATTTAGCAATAACAAATTCACAGGTTCAATGCCAGACCAGTTGTTTACATGTTATATAGAAAACCCCTTGGTGATAATATCTATAAACAGTGGGGGTTGGAAAGGAAATGGTTATTAGGCTAGTTATAGATTTTGGGGAATTGGTAAAAGTGACACTAAAGGGTGGGTAGGAAAAGAGGTGGGTGAATGGGGGAAGTGATATGGGGGCTGCTGGGTTCTGTGTCCCTTGTGTGTGTTTTGGTGTATTTCTGTTGTTGTGGTGGAGAGTGCTTGTGTCAGGGATTGCAGGGGGCTGGGGTTGGTACAATAGACTGGTCAGAGGGTGGTGAGTGTGTAGTAGGGAGGGGCAGTGTGATTACAGGTTGGGGGAAGTTAATGTCTCCTTTCTTTGCCAGGTGCTAGCAACTCCTCTGGGAGTTGGCTTGTCACCCTGCACCTGCTCTCTACCCATGTTAGTTTACTGAGAGTTTGGTGATGAGAGTTTGACTCCTTTCCGCACCCCCATTCTCTGGGGTCAGGTTCAGTGTTCCACCCCCCATGCTGTTGGTGTTAAATTACAGTTCACTGTTTATGTTTTCAGTTTTACTGGGGGCGGGGTCTGCCCAAGCGCTGCACTGGATTATTTTCCTGAGGGTTGGGTAGGGGAGTCACGTGTGGTGCCTGATGCTCACCTGTTCATTCTGCAGTTTCACACAAGCAGCTTTGGAGCTGGGTGGCAGGGAGACATGGCCACCCAGCTTTTTTGCAGTATGGCACATAATAAGGAGACTTTCCATGGGCTAGGGGTCCAGGATGTTGCAGAGTTTGATTCTGATTGATGTTCTGTCTTCTGCTTTTTGGGAGAAAAAAAGAATGAGAGAGAAAAAAAAGAGAAACAACTGGGGCCTTTTTTCCCCAGGGCCAGACATGCCTTGCTGGCTGTGCTACATTGGATTTTCAAGCTGCTAAGTGCAATTACAGGGTGATTTAAGGGCCAGTCTTTGAATTTTATCTGCACCTAATGTGATGGTGGTTATTATTTTGGCTAGGAGCAATCAGAATTACCAAAGTGTAGCTCCAATGTCTCAAGGAGGTTTCTGGTGTCACAGGGCTTAGAATTTCTGATCTTTTACCCTACCTGCTATTTTGGATCTCCCCTCTTAAAGTTTTAAAAATGGGTTTAATTATGATGATAATAACTTTTAAACACAAGCAGTAAACTGATTCTGATATAAATTTTGGATATAAATATTTATGGATGGGATCAAGTAAATCTGCAAGTATTGTTTTCAACAATAAAAAAAGAAAAATGTTACTAGGATGCATGATAAATATTTGAAAGTAGATGTTGTGGTATCATAGTTCACTCATTCTTCATTCCCTAAGTGATGTAAACTTTTGTCAAATGGAAGAATAAAGCTTTTGAAATTTTACATCATTATAAGCCAAGGTAGAATGAGTTATTTGTTCTAGACCAAATAAAAATCATTGATTTACAGTATGAAAATGTATGAATTTTGTTACTGAACATAGTGAGAAGACCCAAACTTCCTGGCAACCACAGCCACGTTTATCATAGCAAAATCAGCTATAAAGGATAACATTTCTGAGAAAAATGCTAAAACTTGGCACAAAGTTAATGTCAAATTTTATGCTTAGAAAGAAAGCAGACAAGCTATGTTTTGGCAAATCTCCTTTATCAAATGACACAGTTATAGCATTCATAATACCAATAGCATATGACCTGGAACGAGTATGTGTGTGCCAACAGATAACGTTGCATAGTACTGCTGGTGTGCTGAGTATGAATCATCTCTTGTATATTTGAGGGAAGAATGCTTGATAAGTTTACATCTACTTATCACTGAAACCGCTATCATTCTTGAGATTTTCTAAGTTAATGGATGTTTCATGATCCATTGTATAGGCTGAATAGGATGTGGTGAGGTCTGTAGTAATGGGGAACTCACCACATCAGAAAAGGGATCAATGAGACAGTTTTTATCTCAGTGCTTGTCCACTTCATTTGTGGGGAATGGTTGGTAATTAATAATATCTGCTTCTTGATTTTCCTGGGAAAGAAATAGTAAAAATCAAGAACACACTGTATAGCTATCTTAAATGTGTCATTTTTCCTCCTTTCTTTCTTTCTTTCTTTTTCTTTCTTTCTTTCAACATCAGAGAACAGGAGGGCAGAATAGATTCTGTGAGGAGGTTGGTACGAGTGGGAGGGAAGAGGATGTGGAGAAAGGGTGTAGGAGGGTAAATATGGTGGAAGCAATATGTACAAATGTGTGTAAATGGAAAAATGAGACCTGTTGAAACTATTCCAAGAATGGGGGAAGGGTGGATAAGGAATGATAGAGGGGTGAATTAAAATATAATATATTGTAAAATCATTTGTAAATGTCACATTGTATCCCCAGTACAACAATAATTTTAAAAAGAAAAATGTCTTAAAAAAATGAATCACCAAATCATAGTCAAGTACATAGCTTTTCAGAGTTCAGTGCAAAGAAATGTATCAGGAGTACAACTCTCTGCTGTTTCATACTGAAGTATGCTAGCTTGTAAGCATAAAGTGGAGGAAAATACTCCAATAAAGACTGCATTCATGAGTTCAGATGCCTTGCACAAGTGTCAGATCTTAATGTTATTTACAATATTTTGAATCTGTCATTCCAGTTTCAAATACTTCTCAATATTAAAAGCATTGTGAGATGTAGCTTACTTCTGTGAGTTTATTGCTGCTTCAAATCCTGATATGTTTCTTTATTCATTAGAAGAAACAGATTGATTACATATTTTTAGGCATATTTTAAAAGCATATATAAATGTTGTAACATACCTGGAAGTAATTTCTTGAACAAAAATGAAATGGAACAATGGAGAAGATGTAGTATTGGTGCTATGTCTTATGTTGACACATTTAGCCTTTCAGGTTTGAGGTATGACATACTCACCAGCTTAGTATCTGATAGAGTGCTGGTAATAATTTTAACAGTTTGGAACGTTTGTGCTGATAGTAACAACAACCCACCAAAAATTATAATAAATCAAATTGATGCAGTTTTGTATTTTTCACATAGTTAACAGAGTAGACAAATGTCACTCCTGTCATGCTTTTAAGAGTTCCATGATGATGGTATTGTGGTCTTTATACTTCTTTGGACCCTTTCCCCAGTGTCACAAATGAGTGTAGCAACTCTAGTCATGATACCACATTCCAACAATAAAAATATTAATGAGAAGAAATGGGGTTAGCCAGTTTCTCTAGAGAAGACTCTTTCCATTTGTGTCAGGATGCTGTAAGTCTGGTTGCCAACATGGCATTCTGGGACTGGGTTGGAAAAGGGCACTGCACTGTGGAATCAATTATTTGGTTTGGACTAATCCTTCATTAACACCTTTCTCTATGCTTCAGCTAGAGAGGAATTGCTATGTGAGCTTTCTTCATTGATCATAAAAGTCAGTATTGGATGAAGAGCTAGAAAATGTTTTTCTCCACAACCTTTCTCTTATTTTTTATTTAAATTGACAATAAAATGTTATGCATAATGTTTTGAAATATGTAAACATTTGGAATAACTAAATTCAGCCAATTAACAAGTACACTACCTTTGCATGTTTATGGATTTTTTTTGGCAGTGAGAACTCTACTCTCAGCAGTTGTCAAGGACACAGTGCATGATTACTAACAGTAGTCACTATGTGATACAGTAGATCCCTTGAACACAATTCATGCTGTCTAACTGAAATTTCTATCCTTTGACCAGCATCTCCACATCCTACCCCAGCCTTTGGTAACTGCTATTTTACTCTCTGCTTTCTTGAGTTTAACTTTTTTAGGTTCTCCATATAAGTGAAATCATGTGGCATTTGTCTTTCTGTTCCTGGTTTATTTCACTAAACATAACTGTTTTCTAGTTCCACCCACGTTGTTGCAGTTGACAACCTTCCATTCCTTTGACTGAATAGTATCCCAATGTGTATGTATATTGCATCAGAAAATGATTTTTCAAACTCAGATTGCATTCTCAGAGATGTAGTAGTAGAAATGGTTAATTAAACACTGCAGTCCAAAAAACTAATTTAATCCTCTGTGGTAAAACAGCCATGGGATTTTATTCCTTGCAGCTGTTTCAAATATCTAGAAATTTGTCCTGTAACTCACTCTTATATCTTCTTCCTCCTCTTCTTCCTCTTCTCTTCCTTTTCCTAGTTTAAGATTATTTTGGGTGAAGACTTGTTCCATTCTTTATTTTTTCTCAAGTTCAAGTCCATCTTCTTCATGAATTCTTGCCTTTTGTCTATTTTTTTCTTCCCACTGTCACTTATGTGACAGTCATTTTGAGCCTTCTTCCTGCAGTTTCATGGATGAATGTTTTCCTTGTCTTTATTATCTCCACCACACTATTTCAGGGCTTTTCAATGTAACTCCCAATAGATCTAGGCTCATAATAAGACTTTTAGAGACCTAAGCCCTGAAAAGATTAGATGATCTTCCCCAGATGAATTTCAAAGTAAAAATAAAACAAACCATAATGTAAGTGTAAGATGCCCAACATGATGACTACGTAAGATCCTTTTAAATATAACATCCTCCAAGAGAAGATTTGGGAGATGATACCTGTGCTGTTTAGAAGCTATTTCTCAGTTTGCCCATGGGGGAAGTGGGGGAGAAAATACTGACCTGATTCCTTGGGTGTACCACTTGGTTACCTCACCTGATGGGGCAGGAGAACTTGAGTTGTTTTTTTTTTAAATTTTTATTTTATTCATATGTGTATACAATGTTTGGGTCATTTCTCCCACCTTACCTCCACTACCCTCCCCCCACTCTCTCCATTACTCTCCTTACCCCTTGACCTGGCAGAAAATATTCTGCCCTTATCTCTAATTTTGTTGAAGAGAGAGTATAAGCAATAACAGGAAGGACCAAGGATTTTTGTTAGTTGAGATAAGGATAGCTATACAGGGAGTTGACTCACATTAATTTCCTGTACATGTGTTACCTTCTAAGTTAATTCTTCTCAAACTAACCTTTTCTTTAGTTCCTGGTCCCCTTCTCCTATTGGCCTCAGTTGCTTTAAGGTATCTGCTTTAGTTTCTCTGCATTGAGGGCAAAAAATACTATCTAGTTTTTTGGGTGCCTTACCTATCCTCATATGTCCCTTGTGTGCTCTTGCTTTATCATGTGATCAAAGTCCAATCCCCTTGTTGTGTTTCCCTTTGGTCTAATGTCCACATATGAGGGAAAACATACAAATTTTGGTCTTTTGGGCCAGGCTAACCTCTATCAGAATGATGTTCTACAATTCCATCCATTTACCTGTGAATGATAACATTTCGTTCTTCTTCATGGCTGCATAAAATTCCATTGTGTATAGATACCACATTTTCTTAATCCATTCCTCAGTGCTGGGGCATCTTGGCTGTTTCCATAACTTGGCTATTGTGAATAGTGCCACAATAAACATGGGTATGCAGGTGTCTCTGGAGAAACCTGTGTCACATTCTTTTGGGTATTTCCCCAAAAGTGGTATTGCTGGATCATATGGTAGATCAATGTTTAGCTTTTTTAAGTAGCCTCCAAATTTTTTTTCAGAGTGGTTGTACAAGTTTATATTCCCACCAACAGTGTAAGAGGGTTCCTTTTTCTCCGCATTCACACTAACACCTGTTGTTAGAGGTGTTGCTAATGATGGCTATTCTAACAGGGGTGAGGTGGAATCTTAGTGTGGTTTTAATTTTCATTTCTTTTATTGCTAAAGATGGTGAACATTTTTTCATGTGTTTTTTGGCCATTTGAATTTCTTCTTTTGAGAAAGTTCTGTTAGTTCAGTTGCCCATTTCTTTATTGGTTCATTAATTATGGGAGAATTTAGTTTTTTGAGTTCCCTATATATTCTGGTTATCAGTCCTTTGTCTGATGTGTAGCTGGCAAATATTTTCTCCCACTCTGTGGGTGGTCTCTTCAGTTTAGAGACCATTTCTTTTGATGAACAGAAACTTTTTAGTTTTATGAAGTCCCATTTATCTATGCTATCTATTAGTTGCTGAGCTGCTGGGGTTCCATTGAGAAAGTACTTGCATATACCTATAATTCCAGAGTATTTCCTACTCTTTCCTGTATCAACTTTAGAGTTTGGGGTCTGATATTGAGGTTCTTAATCCATTTTGAGTTAATATTGGTATAGGATGATATACATGGATCTAGTTTCAGTTTTTTGCAGACTGCTAACCAGTTTTCCCAGTAGTTTTTGTTGAAGAGGCTGTCTTTTGTCCATCGTATATTTTTAGTGCCTTTATCAAAGATAAGTTGGTTATAGTTGTGTGGCTTCATATCTGGGTCCTCTATTCTGTTCCACTGGTCTTCATGTCGGTTTTTGTGCCAGTACCATGCTGTTTTTTATTGTTATTGCTTTGTAATGTAGTTTGAAGTCGGGTATCGTGATACCTCCAGCATTGTTCTTTTGACTGAGTATTGCCTTGGCTATTCATGGCTTCTTGTGTTTCCAAATGAATTTAATCACAGATTTTTCAATCTCTTTAATGAATGTCATTGGGATTTTCATGGGAATTGCATTAAACATGTAGATTACTTTTGGGAGTACAGACATTTTTACTATGCTGATTCTACCAATCCATGAGCATGGGCGATCTCTCCACTTTCTATAGTCTTCCTCAATCTCTTTCTTCAGAAGTGTATAGTTTTCCTTGTAGAGGTCATTCACATCCTTTGTTAGGTTTACACCTAGGTATTTGATTTTTTTTGAGGCTATTGTAAATGGAATTGTTTTCATATATTCTTTCTCAGTTTGTTCATTATTAGTGTATAGAAATGCTAATGATTTTTCTATGTTGATTTTATATCCTGCTACCTTGCTGTAGCTATTGATGATGTCTAGAAGCTTCTGAGTAGAGGTTTTTGGGTCTTTAAGGTATAGGATCATGTCATCTGCAAATAGGGATATTTTGACAGTTTCTTTACCAATTTGTATTCGTTTTATTCCTTCTTCTTGCCTAATTGCTCTGGCTAGGAATTCCAGTACTATTTTGAATAGGAGTGGCGACAGTGGGCATCCTTGTACGGTTCCTGATTTTAGAGGGAAAGGTTTCAGTTTTTCTCCATTAAATATAATGCTGGCTGTGGGTTTGTCATATATAGCTTTTATTATGTTGAGGTACTTTCCTTCTATTCCTAGTTTTCTTAGAGCTTTTATCATGAAATGGTGTTGGATCTTATCAAAGGCTTTTTCTGCATTTATTGAGATGATCAAGTGGTTTTTGTCTTTGCTTCTGTTAATGTGGTTTTTTCATTTTCGTATGTTGAACCACCCCTGCATTCCTGGGATGAAGCCTACTTGATCATGGTGAATGATCTTTTTGATGTGTTGTTGAATTCGATTTGCCATTATTTTGTTGAGGATTTTTGCATCAATATTCATTAAGGAGATTGGCCTATAGTTCTCCTTTTTGGAGGTGTCTTTGCCTGGTTTTGGGATAAGTGTAATACTGACTTCATAAAATGTGTTTGGCAGTTTTCCTTCCCTTTCTATTTCGTGGAACAGTTAAGGAGGGTTGGTATCAGTTCTTCTTTAAAGGTCTGATAGAATTCAGCAGAGAATCCATCAGGTCCTGGACTTTTCTTTCTAGGGAGACTCTTGATTGCTGCTTCAATTTCATTTTGTGTTATAGATCTATTCAGGTGATTAATATCCTCTTGGTTCAGTTTTGGATGATCATATGTATGTAGAAATCTGTCCATTTCTTTAAGATTTTCAAATTTATTTGAATATTGGTTCCCAAAGTAGTCTCTGATGATTTCTTGGACTTCCACGGTGTTTGTTGTTATCTCCCCTTTTGCATTCCTGATACTACTAATTTGAGTTTTTTCTCTCCTCATTTTAGTCATGTTTGCTAGGGGTCTGTCGATCTTGTTTATTTTTTCAAAGAACCAACTTTTTGTTTCATTAATTCTTTGTATGGTTTTTTTGGTTTCTATTTCATTGATTTTGGCTCTTATTTTTATTATTTCTCTCCTTCTATTTGTTTTGGGATTGCTTGTTTTTGTTTTTCTAGGAGTTTGAGATGTATCATTAGGTCATTGATTTGGGATATTTATCTTTTTACTATAGGCACTCATGGCTATAAACTTTCCTCTCAGGACTGCCTTAGCTGTGTCCCATAGGTTCCGGTAGATTGTGTTTTCATTTTTATTGACTTCCAGGAACTTTTTTTATTTCCTCTTTTATTTCATCAATGACCCATTTTTCATTAAGCAATGAATTATTCAGTTTCCAGCTGTTTGCATGTTTTTTGTCTTTATTTTTGTTGTTGAGTTCTAGTTTTATTGCATTGTGATCAGATAGAATGTATGGTATAATTTCTATTTTTTTATATTTGCTGAGGGTCACTTTGTGCCCTAGGATATGATCTGTTTTGGAGAAAGTTCCGTGGGCTGCTGAGAAGATTGTATATTTTGTAGAAGTTGGATGAAATGTTCTGTAGACATCAAGTAGGTTCATTTGATCTATTGTATATTTTAGATTTTTTAGGATGCAGGTGTAGTTCACTTATTGTCTCATCAAGGAAGACAGAAAAAAAAAAAGTCTGAAGACAGCTTTGTGGATGTCTATCTGCCACTGCGGCTCACCTGCCCACTACTGTCAGCCAGCTGTTTCTGCAGGATTTATTTATGCAGATCTCAGGAGTGAGCTTAACACTCACCTAGCTCTGCAGGCTTTGTTTATTCAGAGTTCTCCTGGGCACAACTGCCACTGTTACAAGCTTTCCCCTTTCCAAGCACACTGGGTGAGGTGGCGCTACATCCACCTTTTCTGGCCCGCGTGTTTATTTACAGTTCACATGGGAAGTGGCCCTTCCCCCCTCTCCTGTGGAGTTTTCCTCCCACCACCACTTTTACAAGCTTTCCCACTCTTGGTTGCTGGGTGGGTGCTGCCACTCCTGCCTTCTCTGGCCAGCTTGTTTATTTACAGTTCTGTGAGGGATTTCCCCTCCCTCTCCTTTGGTGGTCAGGGTGCCCTGCCCTCTTCGCTATGTGTCTTTTTTGTTGTTGTTGTTTATTATTCAGCTTTTTTTTTTTCCCTGGGTGGTGGTTTGTTTGTCCAGGGGGCTATGCTGAGGCCCAGGGTTGTCTGTGGGAATACTATGTGCTGCTTAGCTCACCTGGTGGTCTATGTCTTCCCAAGTGGTCTGGGAGCTGGCGTCTGGCAGCATGGGAGCCCTCCTGGTTCTCCATTTAACATGGAGTGGGGATGTTATGTGCAGGCTGGGGGTGTGGAGGAGTTAAAGTTTTGCCTCTTCTCAGTGGTTTCTCCTTTAAGGTATATCACCAGCATCTCTCCAAGATTTCATTTTAGGAAGCACGCTTTCTGCTTCCTCCCTCTTTGTCGCCATCTTGGAATCTCTCGAACTTGGGTTTTTTTAAGTTCTTAGTAGTTTTCTTCCTTCTTTTTTTTGGAAATAGGGTTTTAATATGTAGCCAAACCTGGCCTGGAACTCACCATGTAGTGGAGGATGACCTTGAACTCACCATCCTCCTGCCTCAATTTCCTGAGTGCTGGGATTATAGGCATGTGCCACCACACTCAGCTTTTCCAGTTTAACCATACATTCCATTTGTTTTATTAATCACACACTATCCCTCCAAGTTTCTGACCCTTACAGTTTTTCTATTTTGCAGTTTTCTAATAATCACTTTTTATGAAAATAATAAACATTATGTAGTACAGAAGAGTTTATAATAAAAATAGTTCTCACCCCTTCCCTTTTCTTCTCTGTCCTGCTTCTCACAGAGACTCACTTTTACCTGTTTCTGTTCCAAGGTTTTCTGAACATTATCCACAATATACATGTACATTCACTTTTGCAATGATACATGAAAATCCAACTCTTTAATGCCATCACTAATTTTTATACTCTTGTTTTTTTCTCATGTATTTTTCCCTTCTTTTTCTTGTAAAGACATTCAAGTCCTTATTTTATAGAATTTTAGAATATGCTATTTCCACATTAGGGGATGATGACATTTGTGTTTGCTTATTCTGCTTAGTGGCTTATTTCTCCATTTGGTTTGATTTTTGTTTTCATTGTAAACTTAGCAATGGGAATTTTCTTCCTGTGAATCAATTTTGTGTACCCTGGGATATGGATGAGTTTCTACAGAATTACTTTGCATTTATCTGGGATTTACCAGTTCTAGATGAAGTTTCTTTAAAATTTAAATTTATTGATTCTAGCTCCACCTAGTTGGTATAAATTTGGACCTATCATCCAAGCAAGATGCCATCTTGGGTTTCTAGATTTCTTGCCAGTAACTCTTTTTCCATGGACAGCTCTGGCATATGACAAACTGCTGTATTGCTTCTTAGGAAGGCAAATTTGGCAAATTTGGAGTACACTGTGCTTCTATTTCTGTTTCATGATAGGATACCTCTTAGAGGCTACCAAATTAACCAAGAGGTCTTTTTTCCAAAATTTACAGCCTTATGCTTTACCATGTGTGCCCAAAAGGTCCTTATGCTTTACCATGTGTGCCCAAAAGGTCATTAAATTTACAGCACCTAATATTTTTGTCTATGTCCTATGTTCTGGACCCCGTTATTTTAAATTTTTTCTTACTACTTTGACATAGAGGTAGCTCTTCATCTCTGGCATCTGTAGATTCCTCTTTCTCTTTGCTTTTTGGTATTCGAGAATTACTTTACAAAAAAGTGTTTGTTATACCCTGCCCAGAAATTTACATCATTGGAGTAAGAGTCCATTTTACTCATTTGCTTTTAGTTTGCCAAAGAGCGACTTAAAGACCCAATCGGATTTTTTTCTTAATTAATTTTTTTATTTTTAGTGAAGTTGCACATATTTATAGTTAAAAAACCAAATAATAGTCAAGGCTGATAATAAATTACAGGGGTCAGATAATAAGTGGAATACTGGATGAAGTCCATTAGGTCTGATGACCCACCCAGTGATGGTTTCCCCATTTCTTAGCTGTAATTGGGATTGGCATGCCTGGCAATTGGCACCACTCCTGAGTTGGAGCTTGGTCTGAGGGATAAAATCTAGCAGCAAGGAAGGCAAAGAAAGCCATGGATACTACTGTCCACTGCAACTGAGGTCATAAATCAATAACTAAATCACATCCCAGGGTGGGGGAATGACAAAGATTAGTGCCACCTGAAAAACTAAAGCAGGAGTTGGAAAACTACAGAGCACAGACAAAATCTGGTGCATGGCCAGGATTTGTACAGCCTACAAGCTAAGAAGGGTTTTTACATTTTAAAGGATTGTTAAAAAAATAAAAATATGCCTTAGAGACCATATGTGGTCTGCAAACCTAAAATTTCTACCATCTGGTTTTTTACAGAAAAAGTTTGTTGGTTTCTTATTTAAAGAATGCAGGGGTGGTGGTCTCATTACATCTATTTAAATCACCTGTTGGCTCTGGCAGAAAATGAGTAGATCCCAGAGGCTTGCTGCAGGGTTAGAGCATTCTTGAATAGGATCTTTGCTAGAAAGGATTACTATGACATTAGATACAGGAATCTATGTAGCCACTGATTTGGCAAATATATGCTATTTTAAAAATTACAATAAGCAAATAGTTTTCATTTCAATAAAAAGGGGAACATTGTACATTTGTATATTTGCCTCAGGGGTATCTCTCACCTTCTATCATAATATAGTCCAAACATATTTAGACCATCTAGACATCCTGCAGATCATCATATCTACTCATTATATTAACCACACACTGTTGATTAGTGAGATGAACAAGAAAGAGATGCGCTGGCAGCTTTGATGAGACCCATTGGATTCCAGAAAGTGAGCTATAAATATTGCAGATTAAAGGACCACCCATATTTGTAAAATGTTTAGAGATTCATGTGAAGTATCATGCCAGACTATCCCCTCTGATATAAAAGACAAATTAGTGCATCTTTTTCTTTCCAAAAGAACATCAAGAAGGAGGCATGTTATAGTTTGGATCTTTAATCTTTCCTCAAACATCCAAGTGTTAAAGGCTTGGTCTCCAGGTTGCTGCTATGGGGAAATAGTAGCATCTTTAAGAGGTGAGGCTTAGAGGTCAGTCTTTAGGTCATTGAGGGTATGCCTTTGAAGGGAATATGGGATCCTGGTTCTTTCTTCCTCTCTTATTTTGTTTCTTGGCAATTAGGTGACTGTTTTTTTATTCCACCATGTGTCTCTGCCATGATGTGCTACCCCACTGCAGGCTCAAAGCATTGGGTCAAACAGATCATGGACTGGCTCCCAAACTGTGAGCCAAAATAACCCTTTTATCTGTATAAGTTTATTTTCTCAGGTATTTCATTATAATGACAGAAAGCTGATTAATACAAGACAAAAAACTGTTGGCTAGAGGACATAAGCAAATTTCATGAGTGGGCATCCTAGATATCAACCCCACCCCATGGATACATCAATACCCCTTCTTCAGGTTGTGAATTTCTGTATGGGGAGCCCTGTATGACTAGCTGAAGCAGGAATAAAAAATTTGAGCTTAATTTTCAGATGCTCTGGCTTGATATATTGGTCCAAGCTGAAAATGGATGGTAACTAAAACTACACTAAAACCTCAATCAAAGATGAGCTTGAAAGAATATAAAGAAAAATCCTCTGAATAGGTGGTATACCTGGAGGACCACTTTGTGCAGAAAGAGAAATTGTTAAAAATTATTAACAAAAACAACAGAAGAACTTCAAAAAGGAAAAAGAATCTGGGAGGAAAAAAGAAAGAAAGATTAGTTCCTAGTAAGTCTGGGCTAATGTTGAATTAACATACGGCAGTGGACACCAAGTATGGAGAACATTGAATGCATCACAATTCTAGAGAACTGAACATCTTTCT
The DNA here is from genome assembly GCF_047511655.1 of Castor canadensis. NCBI lineage: Eukaryota > Metazoa > Chordata > Mammalia > Rodentia > Castoridae > Castor > Castor canadensis. The sequence goes on from NC_133388.1 coordinate 137,618,260, forward strand.
TGGAAGTAAGAACCAAGTAGATAAAATCACCAGGTCAACTGATGTCTGTCAGTCTCTTGTCACTGGTTACACTAGTGCTGGTGTGATGGGCACAGGAAGTGGTCAGGGTGACTTGAGATTGAGGTTGCTCTCACAGCATGCTCTCTTTCCACTTTGATCTAGTTACTGCCACTGCAGAATGTGTGACCTTCCTCAAGCCCATAAGTGACATTATCTCTTGAGAAAGCCTTCTGGCTACTGATGGAAAGCTCACTATTGAGTGGAAAGAGTTTTTACTTCTGGAAGGATCAGTGGTTTGTTCTCACAGGAATGGATGCATGTTCAAATGTGGAGTTATATTTCTTGCCTCTTGGGCCTCAGCCAGCACCTCTAACCAAAGATTTATAGAAAGCTTGATTTACCAGCACAGGATCCCATATAACACTGGATTAAGACCCACTTTAGAGGGGACCTACTTTAGGGAAAAGTAGGTGCTGGGGTGGTCTCATGACTGTGAAACTCGCCGGTCACACTATGTAGACATCTCCTGGAAGCTGTCAGCATTACAGCAGCTTGAAATGGCTTGCTGAGAGCACAGCCAGAAAACAGGTTGGAGGCAGACCATGTTAGGATAGGGTTGCATCCTCCAGATTGCAGGATATATATTTATTTATATAATAAGTAAGAAAATATCCTTATTTGAATGCATAACTCTAGTCAGTATTCCTTTCTTTTTCTTGGTTTTGGGTAAAATTAGTGATTAAGTTAATAGTGTACCTTATAGGAAAGCACAGAATTGGGCCAAAAACAACTACAAGTGGAGCAGTTAGTCTGTAAATCAGCCCACTCATTGGAAATCCATTTCTACTTTGATTTGCCTTGAAAAGAAACATTGGTTAAAGACCCAGTTCTCTATGCTATAGCTGTGGACAGCACAATTACTTTTATCAATCCCCTGCTTTTGCTGTGATACTTCCCTGTAGCATTTGAAATGTGTCTAAAGATTTTTGGCTACCCTTAGGCCTCTGTTGCTTCCCTGACTTGTGGAAGGTTTCCAGATGACATATTCTTAATTCATTCTAATGGTCTGAATCTGTCTACTGTGTAATTTACTAGCTGGATCAAAATCAGTAAAGGTGTTTTGTGTTAAGGATTTAAGTCAAAATTTTGTTTGGAAATAATATATCAACTTTTTCTTACTACTATTGAGAATAAATTCTATTGCCAAATTCCCCATAAAGAAAGTAAACTCTTCATTCACTAGTTTTATTACTTTTTATTAAACTCAATTTTTTGTCAAAAATTTCCCTCCTACAAAATTTCTTTATTCAGCTTTCACATTGGAAAAATTATTTTCCATATAAAATCATTTTTAAAATGCTACTTTGTCATTTCAAATGGGGAAGAGACTTGCTTCCCCAAACTCCACTAACTGAATAAGACTATACTCCCTGTGCTTTTTTTTTTTTTTTCCTGTGGTATAGGGTTTGAACTCAGGGCCTCATGCTTGCTAGGCAGGTGCTCTTACCACTTGAGCCACTCCATCAGTCCCACTTTATGCTGTTTTGAGATATTCATGTACAAACTGCTCCCACAACTGGTTGTTTTCTATGTATAGTAGAATTATATAATGAGTTAGTGTAATTATCTAGAACATTTTCATTAAATATTGGGATAGAACCCATTTTAACCCAAATACCTACATTTTCTCAGTGTCCCTCAGAATCCTATCTATATCTTAGAATTCTCTTTCCTCAAAACTTTGACTGTTTCTTTAGACATCTTTTCTTACTTTTACTTGAGACCCACTCATGTGACTCTTCCATATTTCAAAGTAACGCTGATAGTTAGCTGTGTGACCTTGTACAAGCTACTTAAGATTTTTGAGGGTCAGTTCCTTAGTCAATTATAAGAAGAGAATAAGGACTTCTTTACAGTGGCATTGTAGAAAGTAAGCGAGGTGGTTTTCATAGCAGGTCTAATAGGTATGTAGTGAACAGTATGCTTCAAGTTTCCCTCTCATTTTATTTCTATGTACAATTTAAAACATTCAGGATTAGTTTTTAATTGTTACTAACATTATTTTACATTGATATGATAATGATGATTTACAAATTATTTTCATCTTTTTTCTGCAGCCACAGTAACTCGCGGTAAGTAAGATTATTATTCCTATGTTCAGGTAAGGTTCAGGGAGATAAAAATGTGTCTAGATTCATAGTTCCTTCAACAGCACAGTAGAAATGGGAAGCAGGTAGTTTCCCTTGTTTTCTGGATTGTGTTGTTCAGTAGAGATACTTTTCTTCTTGAGTTGTGATACTGGAAGCCAAAGGGTAAATCCTGGAAATGTCTCCTAATATTGGTAATTAAAGCTAGGAAATACAGGTAGAAATCAGATTGCAATTCCAAATGGCTGAACAGATAAAACTAGACAAAAAGTTATAGCCTGGAAGAATTTTACATAAAGAACCCAGGTAGACATTAAGTATGCATTCAGAAATGACCTAGCAGTTTTGGATGGAAAGGGCCATTAAAATGTTTCTACTGGAACTAATTGCTTCATTTTTTTCAAATTAAACTGGTTATATGGTTTAAATCCATGTTTTTCTGATCTACAGCAAAATACACTAAAAAGACACTAACAGTTTGTATGTATGCATACATGGAATCACTACTGGGATTTTCTGAATGATATGCCAATAAATGTATAGGATTACTTTCTTCTTTATCATTTATTTAAGAGGTCTTTCTTTGTACTTGAATGTGCCATCCATTCTTTTTGGTATACGGACTATGCCAGCAAAAATTATTATGGAGCTTACACTAGTGGTAGAGACAGAAAACCATACAAGAGACAGAAAATTTTTTAAAAATTAAAATAAATAAGAAACAGAAAGAAGCAATGAAATATGACTGGTTTCAAAGTTTCCTTGCAGCCAAGGCCATCAAACTGGCATTATTGTCATTATTAATTGATCATATTAAGTAACTAATTACTTTTTTCCAAACATTTGGTATCAGGTAGAAAAATTCAACTTATTGTGATAGTCATATTTATATATGTATATGTTTTTATGTTTCAAGTATACATTATTATTTCCTCTCCATTAATTTCAGTTTGCCTATAATGCTAATAGCAGATTTTAAGTAATACTAATTTTGTGTTATATAAGGAAATATTTCTTGCATGTCACAAAATATTTCTTGCTTTCATGAAGGTAACCATATAAGTGTCTTAATTTAAGATTTTTGCAAGAATGCGATAGGGTAAGAAATATTTTCATTATCAATTTATTACAGAAAAAAGGCATAGAGAAGTAAATTTTCCGGGTCAAGGTAGCACAGATAAAATCTGGTGAGATCAGTGTTTGAACCCAGCTCTTTCTGATTCTGAGTATACACTCTTTTCAATATCATATAATTTTACTTCTTTTACAATAACTGAGTGCCATTTGCAAATTCTATTATTAATTTTTCATCTACTTCAATAAATAGTTCTACTTTACTAGAATATGGTATAGCTGATGCAATCATACAAAAAAATCTGCATCTGTAATTTAAATTTATTACTAAAGACTTACATGATTACAAGAAAATTCATTCATTTAATCAGTCATTCAGTGACTATTTATTAAGGACCTAGGCTGCAGTAGACACTGGTTTATGTGAAAATTAGAGGAATAAAATGTAAAACTACCTAGCTTTAATTTCTCCAGCAGAAAGCATTCTGATCAAAACCATCTGCCCAATAGACTCTGCATGTGTAATTTCAAAACTTTCTATATTTTATTAAATCAAATGCACTGGAAATGAAAAATATAAATCATTACAAAGAAATGTAGGATTGTGCATTTCAAAGAAAAATAATTCAAAGTAATGAATAAGCAAGCAATTTTCATGGAAAGAGCCATTTCACATCTTTACATTTTCATGTAAAGATAAAATTCTTTAATGAATAGCCTTCCCTTTGTAATTAAAATTAATATACTAGAATATTTGAAGCTTATTTTATTAATTAGGTTAAGTGGTTTTCTTTGACTGTATCATTAATATTCTTAGTAAGACTTTTCTTTAATATGAAGTAAATTCCAGTTGGCTTGGCTTCAGCTCAACTTTTCAAAAAACCTTCATTTGTTGGACATTAAACCTGTGTATATGCCTTTGTGCACAAAACACACTTTACATTATGTCATTATATTTTCTTTGTTTAAGAGTAGTAAAGCTATGTACATGGAATCAGTGATCATTTCATTTTACCTGAGGGTAAAAACCCAGGAAAACATCACCTACATGTCTTATAGTCTATAATTTTCTTTGCCTTGTCTTAGTTCTAAAAAGCCTTACAAGTGGGGGAAGAACAGAGCAATAAAGAAAGTAGCATTTTAGGAAGCATTCTTCCTTATCGGAATCTTTGAGCAAACCAGAGATTTTCATGTCTGGATGGGCACATCATGTATTCTGACACTGAAAGAAAGAGTTTCAGAGTTTTAGGTGCATGGTGGGGCACAGAGCCAAGCTTTATCAAATTTAGGCTTGGTAAGAGACCCTAGACATGAATCAGAAATATGTAGTTTAGGTTTATTTTCTACAGACTCTGAGAATTTTAGAATTAGAAAGGATTTTGGAGGACATGTAGTCTGTTTCTCTGGAAATGAGAACACAGAGTCCAGAGAGACATGAAGACTTGTTTAAGGTCACTCCCTTGGTTGTTAGTGGAGCCAGGAGTCAAGTCTAGATCCTTTTGTGCCCTCTCATGATCTCTTTCCATTGCTGAGTTTCCTGGGAGGGTAATTCAAACCAGTAAAGACCTTCAAATACAAAGTGTTCTTCTCTTCTGAATTAAAAACTCTAAATTAATCTTTTGGGGATTAGTCATTTAGTGCATTAGACAGTCTTTTCCTTCAACTCTTCAAACCACAAACTAGAACCGAAAATGAAATAAAACTAGACTCGAGCATCTTAAATGTTTACTGCAAAATCCCAGGATGGAAGCCACACACTTCATTAACACATGAGGATACTCTTAGATTTCCATTTAAATTATTGACTTTTCTTTTTGCATGTAATTCTTTTTTTAAAATTTTTTGGCAGTACTGGGAAATGAACTCAGGACCTTACACTTGCTAGGCAAGCACTCTACCACTTGAGCCATCCCTAGTCCTTTTGTTTTTAGCTTGTTTTTCAGATAGGGTCTTGTGCTTTTGCCCTGGCAATCTGCCCACCTCTGCTTCCTGTGTGGCTGGGATTACAGGTGTGTACCAACACACCCAGCCATCTTTTGGCATGTAATTATTAATATGATAGATAGAGGCATTCATGAACAAGAAGAGATGTAGGAAAGAGCATTGATAATAGTCCGAACTCACTGCTTATAAACAAATGGCAAAGAAGATTATACAATGCACAGAAACATGTATAGACCATGCAATTTACACTATTGACTTTTACTCCTTCTAGACAGGTGCTGTACCACTTGAGACAGACCAACTTTGACTCCTTCTAAAGAAAAATATAATTAGTAATTCTGTTTAATAAGTTGGGAAATTATAATGTATTTTATAATAACTTTTAGAAAAAGTAAATATTGTCCATTGAAGTTGTATATTTTAGCTATTGGGGAAATACATTTATACTGAATACTTAAAATCCTTAGGAATGTTAGATAATTTGGTTATTCAGATTGGCGACAAATAGCAGTATTCATAGTAAAGAAAATGCCAGGTATTTTAACTTTTATTTACTAAATGTTTTAATTATAAATTGGAGACTTTTCTGCAAGTTGAATGAGGTGAAGCTTTGAAAGGTGGTAAGAAATAGTTGATGTGGGTAAAATGAGAGTGGGTTCCATTTTTTTCAGATACATATGAATTTTGTTTCAGAAATTATGCTTTTAAAATCATGTGCTATTCAGTTTTATTCAGTTATATAGACCACACCTAAGAAGAAGGCTGGCAAATATTTCATTCTCCTGTGCCATTTCCAAGTGATTGGTAGTGAGGTATTTTGGATGCTACATTCAGGAGGATTTTGAGGCTCTGTTTGGATTTGGTAGGGGAAAAGCATTGTGGAAGATTATTGATTTTTACAATAGGCGTGGAAGAGAGCCAAAAGAGAGCGTGGCTCTTGTGCCACTGACTTACAGTCCCTGATTTCAACTGTCAAGTTACTACAATTGCCAGTGTTTCTGTGTGCCTGAGATCTAACGACACTGTCAGTGCTGTGCTGCAGTGGGGAGGAGTACGTGAACTGGGTTTGAATCTCGGTTTCCCCAAGGACTAATATCAGGTTGAGCAATTTCCACAAATCTCAGCCTACTCATCTGTAAAATAGGCACAACAAAACCCATCTTTTGTGGTTTTGAGAAAACTAAATAGAAAATTATAAGTAAAAATCTAGCATCACATCTAAAGTTATTTGGGTGTCTTTTCCCCCAGGTAGCTCTGGTGTGTGCTTGGGGAATCTAATGACTTTGATATTGGTTTTAAGTGGGAATTTTCTTGGAAAAATACACTTGATATACAATACTGACACATTCTAAAGAATAATATGCACAAGGCTTAAACACTGGCCTAACTCTTTATGTGCATTATTAATGTAGATGACTGACATATCTATTTCTTCTGTGTGCTATGATTTTATGACTTTGTATGACATATGTTCACTCATATATTATGAAAACACTGAGAAATGTACAGAGTCTAAGCCAGTTAATAGAAGATTAAACATATCATATATCATTTGAACATATAATGTTACAGATTTTATTTCAGCAATTATATTTGCAAAGAATTTAAAATAAACTTTTATCCTAAACATATTTAGCTTTCTCTTTTACTGGTCACACAGATGAGTTTTATTTTAAGAACTGCAGGCTGTCCAAGCACACCCTCTACTGGTTTATATCTTTGGTGCACTAACTCTTAGGTCCTAAAAGGAGACTTTAAGAATGTGACACATTGACAGTAAAAGCCAGCATTGTTAGCAGGCACACACAAGAAAGCACACTCAGTTTATATTTTGGATGGCTGTGTTTTTACTGTCCCATTTTAGAGAGAAGATTTAGTTCTATAAACTTACTGTTTCAGAATTCTGTATCAATTCTTAAGGCTTATGGCCAGAATATCCTCATTTCACTCATATACACATGCACAGAATTTACACCATGTTTAAGCACAGCTTGAGAAAAAGAACAAAGATCTGAAATCTCTCCCTTTATGGAGGTGATGTTTTGCTTGAGGTCCCAAACAATAAACAAATGAGTATAATTTCAGATAGAGACCAGCATCCTGCAGACGAAGACACTGCTGTGGGGTACCACCGTTGTGGATGGGTGACATGGTCACTTTGACAGGGTAATCAGGGAGGACCTTTCTAAAGAGGTGATATTGGAACTGAGATTTGAGTAATGAGAAACAGTTAGACAAACTGAAATCCAGGTACACAAGACAAGGAGGAAGGCATCCTATGATGAGGGGCTTGGGGTGGCTCATGAATAGAAAGAAGCCAGTTATCAGAGCATAGTAGTTGGAAGAGAACAGGCTGAGATTTAAGTGGATGCGGTAGGCGGATTACTACAGGATCTGGAGAACACTGTAAGAACACTGGGAAGCCATTTGAATTTTTAAGCACGGGAAGGATGTCATTTTATTTATATTTTTAAAATGTGACTGGCTATTCTGTGGAAATGTATTTTAGGGGAGTAAGAGTAGAAGCAAAGAGCCCAGATATTTCTATAGCTTGGAGATGATAATATGTCAGCTTGAGTAGGTAGGAGTAGAGAGGTGAGAAAAGTAGTGGTTCAAGTTGAGGTTTTTTCACTCTTTGGAAGTCTGGTGAAGTATAAAACCTCCTTTTCAGGGGTTGTATTGCAAAGCAAATTCAAAATATTTTTTAAAATTGTGAAATATTAATGTGTGTGCTATTTTAGCCACATAAGTTACAAGAATTAGTGGATCTGATAACCACTATAATTCTAAAGCAGTGATAAACATGATTACAATATTGCTGAACTAATAGCAACATGAAAAATATCTGTGATTTCTGAAGATGATGAAATCAAAGTCACTGCTACTACATTGACTACTCTCAGAATGAAAGGAAATTTAAATTTCAGCTAAAAGCTACTGAACATAAACCAAATATGCCTGTAATTACAGCCCTTAGGAGGAGAAGGTAGGAGAATTAATTGTGAGTTTGAGGCCAACTGGGCTACATAGTAAGACCTTGTTTCAAAAAAATCCACTAAATTTTTTTTGCCTCTTCAGGATTCGTGATCCCCTGCATTGGTGGTAGAGGTAACAAGATATGTCAGTCTTTTTTCTGTTGCTAATAACAGGAGGACACAGAATGGGTACATTTTAAAGATAAGAAGTTTATTTTGGCTCAGCGTTCTGAGATCCAAGGTGGAGAGGCTATGTTTGATAATGGTTTTCTTGCTGTCAGATTCCTGAGGCAGTGTAGGATGTTAGATGGCAAGGGACAGAAGCATAGTAGTGTATATTTGTTCTGATCTCGTTCCCTTTCCCTTTTTTTCTTGCTATCTCTCTCTCTTTGGTGGGTGCAGGGCCTCATGCATGCTAAGCATGCTCCTTCCACTGAGCTACATACTCAGTCCATCGCTCTTTTCTTGTAACCAGTGTTCAGTCATGGGGGATCTACTTTGATGGTCTCATCTAACCTTAAACATTTCCCAAAGGCCTTTCCTCTAAACGTCATAGTTGGACTAAGTTTCCACCAGGTGAGGAAAAGAAAGGATCCAGGAATACATGATAACATAACTCAGGTGTGAAAATCTGTGTTGACTTGACAAAATAAAAGCAACCATGGCTAGGCTTGGGGCAGATACCTTAGTTTACTCAGTTACATGAGTATGTGGAAATTCCACTTCTTGAACTGAACACAGAAAGGGGCAAATAAAAAGTTTTATTTTGTTTTGAAATGTACTTCAACCATACTACAATATAGAACAAGGCTAATTTTTGTGTAAGGTTAATTACATCGATTAGCATTCCATCTGGGAAGGTTTAAAATAATAATGAATAACACAGTAAGTATGTCTCTTTACAACTGTTAAAGGGTTGTCATTTAAATTGAAGATACTTGGGAGGGAAGAGACAGTATAATAAATAAAGTCTGTGTTTATAGTAATTAAAATGGAAATCATCGCTTTTACAGTTCAAAGAATGACAAAGCCAGTTTTATATTTGGGCTGCATTACTTTAAGCCATTACAAGGATACAATAAATAAAATGAAATTTTCTTTAAACATTTCTTCAGTTGATTAACTTTACTTAGTAGCCCAGAGAGGATTAATAGGCCCATTTAAAAATCTGCAGTTATAAGCTAAGTGCTGGTGACTCACGCCTAGCTACTTGGGAGACTGAGATCAGAAGAATGGCAGTTCAACGTCAGCCTGGGCATAAAGTTTGTGAAACCCCACTTCAACCAGTAACTGGGCACAGTGGTGTGTGCCTGCTATCCCAAGTTACTCTGGAGGCTGAGATTGGGAGGATTGTGGGTTTTAGACCAGTCCCAGCAAAAAGGTTTGTGAGATACCATCTCAATGGAAAAAAACTGGGTGTGGCATCCAAGTGACAGAAGGAAGCATAAAATAGGTGGACTGTGGTCCAGGTCAGCCTGGGCAAAAAGCAAGACCCTATCTCCAAAACCAGCAGAGCAAAAAGGACTGGAGTTGTGACTCAAGAGGTAGAGTGCCTACCTAGTGAGCATGAAGCTCTGAGTTTACACTTCAATACTATCAAACAAAACAAAACAACAAAAACCACAGCTGCATAGTGTATTAAAAAAGGCAGAAAATAACTGCATAGAAAGGATAACTGGTGAGACTGGCATACCTGAGACACCAAGAGGTGACCAGGAGCAGAAAGGAAGGGCAAAGGTGTTGGTATCAGTCACACAGTGGGAACCACCGTGTTCCTAGATGCCTACTCTGTAGAGGACACTCATAGCTCCTGTCCCTGAGGTAATCAGAAACATGTCTAGTGGGAAGCCCTAGAGAGGGAGACATCTCTGCAACCTGCCTCCACCTAAGAAGAAGCTGTTTTTTCACCGCTTAGGGAAAGGAGCTGCCACTTCTCCCAACCCTGTGAGTTCTATGACTTTAGAGCTATAGCTGTTCCATGAGTACCTCTACTCCAGTCCTGGGCTTTGTGGCTACATTGGGGCCCATGGCTCAGACACTGGAACCATCACCAGAGTGCACTCTAAGCCCAGAGCCAAGAATGTGCTGCATGTTCCCAGTTTGTGAGAACTAGGACCCATCCAGACCCTGGAAGCACCTTAACTCTGCATAAACCTGTGATTCAATTCTCGGTGGTAGAGGTGACAAAACTTGTATATGAATTGATTTTGGCAAATAAGAGGTGAGGAAAAGAAAAAAGAAAGGTCCTATACTGGAGTGGCATAAGTGGTATAGCACTTGCCAATAAGCTTGAAGCTCTGAGTTCAAACCCCATGGTGGGTGGAGAGAGAATATAACAGAAACCTTCTAAATCTGGGGAAAGATATAAATAACCAGGCATAGAGGGTCAAAGGTCTCTAATTATATTCAACTCAAGTCAGAATATATCAAGACTGAGACTGTTAAAAAAAAACAACAGAGAAAATCTAGAAAGTCCATTAAGAAATAAGCAAATAACATATAAGGGATTTTCAATAAGGCCATCAGATTTCTAAGCAGAAATCTTAAAGGTCAAGAGAGTATGTGAGGACAGATTCAAAGGGTTGAAGGAAAAAATACTGTGAACTAAGAATATATTTGGAAAAGTCCTTCAGAAATAACCAAGGAAAGATGAAGCCTTTCCCAGATAAACGCAAGCTGAGAAGTTTCTCACCACCAGGTCTGTTTTAGAAGAAATGTTAAAAGGGGATTCTTCAAACTGAAACAAAAGTATGCTACTTAGTAACACAAAATCATTTAAAAGTAAAAGTAAGTACAGAGTCAAATTCAGAATGCTCCAATACTGTAATGGTTGTATGTAAGTGATTTATAGCTTTTAGGGATTAAAAGATTTAATAACAGCTAAATAATTTGTTAAGAAATATACAACAAATTGTTACATCAAAAAATGTAAAATGTGGAAGGGGAGCATAAATAAGATTATAGAATTGTTTTATTCAATCAAATTTAAGTTGTTTTCAGCTTGAAGTAGCTTGATATAACTATAAGATGTTTTATGTAGGCTTCATTATAACTACAAAACCTATAGTAGATATAAAAAAGATAAAAAGAAAGGAATAATAGCATATCACTAGAGATAATTATCTCATTACAAAGAAGACAGCAAAAGAAGAAGAAAGAAGGATTGTAAAACAACCTGTACCTGTATCTGTACCTGGTACCTGTGAGTTCTATCTCCCAATATCTACTTTGAATATGAATGGCTTATGTAGGACTATTTTTTTGTTCAGTATGACTAGAAATGTTGAGTAATTTAATTGCTAAAGGACAGAATCAGTTTTCTTGGAAAAATGAACTACTGTTGCCACAATAGTGGAGATTAGATTTACTTTTGGAGACTGTGTTTGCAATGACTGTAGAAAAATATTTTAAAATGAATCTTTGATTTATAAATTAGTAATAAATCAGAATTTCACATAGATAGAAAGTTTCTGAATAAATATAAATAGAAGATAATATTAATATTTGATATAAAATGCATTTCATATAGTGTACATTAAAAAATTATTCATGTTGCTTTTGTGGCCTTTGTTAGATGAAAATTTATTGCAGCAGGAATTACATAGGTAGGGTCAAAAGCAATATACCTTTACTGTCTTAAGAGCTCAGTGAGTTCAAAATGTATTTAGTTGAAACTGCAATGAAATATCTATATGCAGTTACTAGAAGCAAGGCTAAGCTAATTTTTGAGCCACAGCTTGAGTTTCTATTTTGAAACCCAGACATTACATCTTATTTCGGAGACGTTGTAGAACAATAAAATATTATACAAAGAATAAGAACACTCTTTTTAGCCATTTAAAGATAAGACTTTATATGTTTTTCCTTTCTCCATAGAACATTTTATACTCTAGCCAACTTTTGAATACATAATCCTATACGTTTGTTGTTATTTTTAATGACTAATGAGAATTTTATCTAAAAACAGTTTTTAGTTACTCTATGAACTGAACCTTTTTAGTAAAATGTTTTTTCTTCTGTTGTTTAAATATATTTTCTGCAAGCACAAAGCAGAAGATCGACTTTGCAGATACTGTGCTTAGAAGAATGGATACTGAAAATATGTTTTATTTTTAGAGAATCAAAGTTCAGGAGATTGCTGACTCCTTGATTTATATATGGAAACATGAAATCTTTGGTGTAGTTAAACTTATTATTATTAATTCCCAGGAGGTCAGTGTCTGTAGATCAATCTAATTTTCCAGTTTTCTCTTCTATTCTACAATTTAATCAACATATTATTTTCTTAAAGCATGATTCTTAAGAATATGGTCTTATTATTAGTGTCATATTTAGAGATACACCTGGGTTTGAATTTTAGTCTTAGTCACTTAACAGTTCCAGGATTTTAGGAATGGTATTTAACTTATCTAATCTTTGTTTACTTATCTATTAAATGTAGACTACACATACGTCTTAGGGTTTTTGCAAGGAGTAAATGAGATAATTTATAGAAATAAGAGTGTCTGGCACTTAAAAAACACCCAACAAATGACAGATTATATTAAGAAACAGGAAATTGAAGTGAATATTCCTGATGCTAATGTGTTAGAAGAACTTAATACTCCAACTCTGGTTCCTAAAGACACTCCCCAAGCTCTGAGTTTTTGTTTATTTTCAACAAGTAATAATTATGACTTGGTGTTGTGTAGTATGTTATAAACAGTTGTTCTATTATCTTTTTCTCTCATTTGATTTTATTTAAGAATATGGGCTCATGTGACATTGGAAGTAAAATCATAAGATGAGGAGCAACACTTCAGTACTTGGTTATTCATCTCATTTTTCTAATTGATTAGAAAAAGCAAAAGAATTTTTAAAGAGGAACCAACTATACAGAACAGTTATGGTTAAATAAAAGATTCCATACCATACCAGGGACTCCTTTCTACCAAATGAGCTTATGGGATGGTCTCACCCAAGATAAGGCACTGCAAACAACGCAGATGTTAAGAACAACATACATGATGTAAATGTTAAGAGTGGAGTGATAAATATTGCATATGGAAAAGAATATACGAAAAAGAGTTAAGAACATCTGCTTTACTTTGAAAAAATGCCTCTGTGAAGGCCAAGAGAGGGAACTGCTTCATCTAGAGACTCTTAAGACTGCTAAAGATGGCTCAGCTAAAGAAGAAGTCAGGGTTACAATTTAGTTGAGTCAGATATTGGCAAATTTTAAGAGTGAAGGCGAAGAGAGGTTTACAGGACTAGGTCTAAATCTTTTGTAATGGTGTAGAATACTTTACTTGTGTAGTAGAGGCTGTCATATACCTCTTATGAATAAAAACATTATTCATTCAACCAGCATTTCTTCAGAGTCTTAAATTTTTCTGTATCGGGTCTAGAGAGCACTTAATGAAATGTGCATGTATAGAATTTAAATATTTTGGGAAAATATGCTTGGAGGGGCAACATTCTAGTTGTCCAGATTTAGAACTAGAGAAGCAGAAGAAATTTCAGGAAGCAGAAATAACCAAAATGACTTCCTGATATCTGCAGAGACACTTTGAAGGTAAGGTAGTCAAGAGGCCATATGTAAATGGCAAAAGACCATTCACATCAGCAAAGGACAAATATATGAATTAAAATGTGACAACAGCAGACAGCAGAAGAGACAACATGAAAGCACTTCAAAACCATAGCAGGAGAAATGGGGGAGAAGAAAGTCTGAGTGTAGGAAGAGGAGAAAGCACATCTGAGAACGGACATAGTGATCCCTACTCTATCAAAGGGCTGGAAAACCCTCCATGTGAAAATTTTCTAGTCTTGGCTGTTTACTGATGGCAAAAAGTATAGGGAAGTGACCAATTGCCCTCCTTCTATGTGTGCATGCAAGACTTGGTAGAATGTGAAATTCTTAGCCTAGACAACTTGATCTTTGCCCTTAGGGAATTCCACTCATAGAACAAAATTGGAAGAAAACAGAGAGGAAGTTTGGTGACAGAGCTTAAATAAATGAGCCAGAATAGAATTAGCTTGCAATTCACTTCTTTTTTTTATTTACTCACATGTGTATGCATTGTTTGCCCCACCACCACACACACTGCTTCTGGCAGAACCTGTTCTGCCTTCTTGTTCTCCAATTTTGTTGAAGAGAAAACATAAGAAATAAAGAAGAACATAGCCTTTTTTGCTAGTTTGAGATAAAGATATACATGGAGATTCTTAGCATTGTTTCCATGCACATTGGTTCATCTCTAGCAGACCTCTTCACTACTTCCTGGTCCCCTTCTCATAGGGGCCTCTGCCAGTTTAAGATTACTTTATTCACTCCTCTACAATGAGCACATCAACCACATTCAAGTTTTAGGTTTCTTTCCCTTTCCCTATTCCTCCCACACGCGGTCTTCCCTTAGTGTGTGACCTATGTCCAATCATATTACTGCATTTGTTTTAGGTCTATAATCCACATTTGAGGGACAACATGTGGTTTTTGGCCTTCTGAGCCTGGCTAACTTTGCCTAAGATGATGTTCTCCAGTTCCATCCATTTACTTGTAAATGACAAAATTTCATTCTTCTTTGTGGCTGAATAAAATTCCATTGTGTATAAATACCACATTTTCTTAATTCATTTGTTGGTAGTGGGATATCTTGACTGTTTCTGTAGCTTGGCTATTGTGAATAGTGCTGAAATAAACATGGGTGTGCAGGTGCCTTTGTAATAACCTGAGTCGCATTTCTTCAGGAATATCCCTAGAAGTAGTATTTATGGAGCATATGGCAGATCTATGTTTCGATTTTTAAGAAGCTGCCATGTTTTTTTCCAAAGTGGTTGTACTAGTTTACATTCCCACCAGCAGTGTAGGAGGGTTGTTTTTCCCCACATCGTCACCAACATTTGTTGTTGTTGGTGTTTTTGATGATAGCTATTCTAACAGGAGTGAGGTAGAATCTTAGTGTGGTTTTGATTTGCATTTACTTTATGACCAGGGATGGTGAACATTTTTTCATTTGTTTTTTTGGCCATTTGTACTTCTTTCTTTGAAAAAGTTCTGTTTAGTTCAGTTGCCCACTTCTTTATTGGTTCATTGATTTTCAGGGAGTTTAGTTTTTTGAGCTCCTGTATTTCGTTTTTCTGATGCATAGCTAGCAAAGATTTTCTTCCACTCTATGGATGGTCTCTTCAATTTAGAGATCATTTCTTTTGTTGTGCAGCTTTTTAATTTCATGTAGTCCCATTTGTCCATCCTTTCATTTAGTTGTTGGGCTGCTCGAGTTCTACTGAGGAAGTCCTTGCCTATACCTATTACTTCAGAGTATTCCCTGCTCTTTTGTGTACTAACTGCAAGGTTTGGGGCCTGATATTAAGTTCCTTAATCCACTTTGAGTTGATACTAGTACAGAGTAATAGGCATGGATCTAGTTTCAGTTTTCTGCAGGCAGATAGCTCCTTTTCCCAGAAACATTTGTTGAAGAGGTTGTCTTTTCTCCATTGTATGTTTTTGGTGACTTTGTCAAAAATAAGGTGGGTGTAGCTGTGTGAATTCGTATCTGGGTCCTTTATTCTGTTCCCCTGGTCTTCATAGTTGTTTTTGTGCCAGTACCATGCTGCTTTTATTGCTATTGCTTTGTAATATAGTTTGAAGTATTGTGATATCTCCAGCATTGCTCTTTTTGCTGAGTATTGCCTGGGCTATTCATGATCTTTTGTGTTTCTAAATGAGCTTTAGGGTAGATTTGTCAATCTCTGCGATGAAAGGCCTTGGGATTTTGATGGGAATTGTGTTGAACATGTAGATTGCTTTTGGTAGTACAGCCATTTTTACTATGTTGATTTTGCCAATCCATGAGCATGGGAGATCTTTCCACCTTCTGTAGTTTTCTTTGATCTCTTTCCTCAGTGGTTTGTAGTTTTCCTTGTAGAGGTCATTTGCATCCTTTGTTAAGTTTATTCCTAGGTATTTCACTTTTTTTTAAGGCTATTGTAAATGTAATTGTTTCCCTATATTCTTTCTCAGTTTGTTCATTGTTGGTGTATAGAAAGGCTACTGAGTTTTTTGTAAGGTGATTTTGTATCCTGCTACATTGCTGAATCTCTTTATGGTGTCTAGGAGTTTTTGGATCTTTGAGGTATAGGATCATGTCATCTGCAAATAGGGATACTTTGACTATTTCTTTACCTATTTGTATTCCTTTTATTTTTTCTTCTTGCCTTATTGCTCTGGCTAGGAATTTCAGGACTATGATGAATAGGAGTGGAGATAGTGGGCATCCTTGTCTCGTTCCTAACTTTAGGGGAAATGGTTTCAGTTTTTCCCTATTAAGTATGATGTTGGCTATAGGTTTGTCATATATAGCCTTTACAATGTTGAGGTACATTCTTTCTAGTCCTAGTTTTCTTAGAGCTTTTATCATGAAATGGTGTTGAATTTTATCAAAGGCTTTTTCTGCTTCTATTAAGATGATCAGGTGGTTTTTGGCTTTGATTCTATTAATGTGCTGTACTACATTAATTGTTTTGCAATTCATTTCATTGTGGATTGCTATGTCAAGTTATTGACCCTGATGTTCAGTGTGATGCACATACACACATGCACACACATGCACACACACATGCACACATGCGCACACACACATGCACACATACACACTTTAATTTCGCTAGGACTTTTAAAAAGTAAAGGTAAATTGTTCAAAGAAGAAAGATAAGCAAGAATCTGGTAGAAAACCAGATTAGGTACTATGAAGCCGACTTTTTGTACTAAAGGATTGTATTAAAGAACTTCCTATTTTTCCTTAAGGAAATGTTCTTGATATTTTTCAATAATAAAATATTAAGAGCTCAAAAATCAAGTGTGTTAGCTTTCCATCACTGTGACAAAGCAAAAAAAACTGAGATAAATCAACCAAAATGCAAGAAAGATTTAATTTGGCTCACAGTTTCAGTTCATGGCTGGATGGCTCTTTGTTTTGGGGCTTGTGATGACGGCAGGGAGTGCATGTTAAGCAAAGCTGCTCCATCTCATGGTGACCCAGAAGAAAAGAGAGAGAGGAAGAGGCTGGCAGTCTCAATAACTTCTTCCAAGGCATGTCCTGTGTCCTTACTTCCTGGCACTAGACCCCACCTCCTAAAGGGTCTACCATCTCCTGTAGTGTCACAGACTGTCCAAGCTTGTAATACATGAGCCATGGGGCCACTTCACATCTAAACTACAGAATTAATAATAATTCCTCCAAGAGGAAATCATTAAGTACAATTAAAATTTTTTATCCCAAAGTGAAAATCTCTTTTATACTAACTGTAGATTTTTTTCTGTTTGCTCTAATGCTGGCGTTATACTGAGGGCAGCTATTTATTTGTGCCAGAAAAGAATAATGGAGTAGAGACTAAAATACTAAGTTAAGCAAATCATTTGGAAACATGTAAGTTGGTAGCAAATTATGTTAATGCGAAGTCCATTTGAATAGAGAAAATATCATTTGCAAAGCATTTGCTGTCTCCTCCACGGTTATTGGTAATAAGTGGGTGAATCAGAGAGGACATGTATAATATATATTATTCTTTTTACTTAGATAGGCTTTTGCAGACTAATTAGGTGGAGTGATTACATAGAGTATGCATTGAAATTGGAAAAATAAATCCTTCTAATGGGAACTATTTTGAATAAAATTCCAACCAATCTTAGTTTAAAAATAACTCACCTATCTTCAGATACTACTAGATCCAGGAATTAAAGCAATCAGAAACCATACAAAGAGACAAGATGCAATTCAAAGTCAAGAAAAATAACATCCCACTGAAAAAAAATCACAGGAAAAATGGGTGATGTGTGTTCTAAAATAAACATTTAATGTTTTCAAGGAAATAAAAAATAGAGAATTTCATCAAAAGACTGAGAAGCATAAATAGCACATGAAAATTCCAGAATGAGAAACGTTTAAAAGCAAAAATTAAGATCTCATGAGATGGGTATGGCTACATTAGAGTTAAAGAGGGAATTAGAGTATTAAATTGTAGACCCAAACAAAATATTTAGGCTTAAGTAGAGATAGCATTAAAGCTAAAAGGGCTGTTGAGAAAACTTCTTATGTATGAGAAATGGGAGTTACAGAGGCTCAAGTGAGAGAAAAATGGGATAGATGCAATGTTTAAAGAGGTAGTAAGTGGGAATTTTTGGGATCTAATAAAAGACACCAAGACAGATTTTTTTTTTTGGTGGTAGTAGGGTTTGAACTTAGTGCCTGGTGCTTACTAAGCAAGTGTTTCATCACCTGAGCCATGTTCTCAGCCCCTGTTTTGCTTCAGTTGTTTTCCATATAAGGTATTATGTTTTTGGCCTGTGGAAGGTCTCATATGAGCTTTTTATCTATACCCTCATTGTAGTTGGAATTATAGGTGTAAAGGACTATGCTTGGCTTATTTGTTGAGATGGGGTTTTGCTAACTTTCTTGCCTGGACTGGTCTTGAACTTTGATCTTCTCTATCCCCACCTCTTGAGTAGCTGGGATTATAGATGTGTACTACCCTTCTTGTCTGGATTTGAGAAGAGTTAAAAAGCTTTATCAGGATAGTTAAGTGAACAAATTACACCTAGGCATAGCATCCTAAAATGTCTAAAATACAAAAAAAAATCCTAAAATTAACCACAGGAAAAAAATATACTATCTCTGAAAGAGCAAACGTAAAAGTGAGAACTTATTCCAACAGAAAATTGTGGAAGCCAAAAGATGAAAATATTTTCAAAGTGCAGAAAATAACTGCCAAGCTAGAATTGTATACCCAGCAAAAATATCCCTCACACAGGTGAGATAAAGGTACTTACAAGCAAAGCTAAGACTTTCTTATGATACACACACACACACTAATGGAAATACGTTAATTATTCAGGTGGAAGGGGGATATGGTCTCAGATAAAAGTGCATTGGTACTGAATAAAAGAAGAATGGCAATTATGATGTGTAGTAGAATTTGAGTAGGCATTGGCTGTGTAAAGCTATAATAATGTTTAGTGGGCTTAAAAATATTGAATTAAAATGAACAATGCCACCTCATTTAGGAAAAAAATTAATGGAACAATATAAAGTGATAAAACTATTAATTTTTCTTAGGCAAGAATGGATGCTGTAATCTCTGCAATGCTAACAGAGCTTTCTTTCATGATTAAAAAAAATTGTATATGTGCTTTCTAATATGCTACCCCAAAGTCACATGTGACGTGTCACTACTGCAACTAGGTGACTGAAGTTTTAATTTTAATTTTTAAAATTTTCATTAGTTTAAATGTTAGTAGCTACATATATAGCTAGTGACTGTTATATATGCCTGGACAGCTTCAGAGTCACCACATTCACACACACACAGCAATAGTAATCACTAGGCTAACAGAAAATGTCACATTAGTCAGGAGATCAGCAAAATAGCTGAACAGAGGCACTCAACACTCACCTGCTCCTCCACAAAGAAGAACAAAAGTACCAAGTATGTAGTTGCATATTTAGGTGAGTATGTACAGGAGAACACTGGAATTCAATGGTTGGAAAATGGAAATTTTGTGCAAACAAGAGACCTGGGATGGCAGCATAGCAAGAAAAATAAAATATGTTCAATGGACTCTTCTTTCTGCAAGAGTAAAAGTGAAATAGTCCTAGCAACCTCTACCAGCACAGATACTGGCAGCCTAGTGACTGAGAAGTTTCAAAACTGTCTCAGTCTTGCAGCCTATGTAGATGAGAAATCTGAAATTTGCACCATGGCCTGGCTTTGGAAAAGGATTTTGCTTCATCTTTCAGTGATACCCAGGTCATAGAGCCAGGAGCCATCTTGAGAAGGGACTTATTATCTGAATTTGTACTGATCAGAGACTGGAAACCCCGCATATTTCCATCTCTCGGACCCCACAGACATTCTGAGGCCCTGGCTCAGTGAGTTGCTGTCTTGCAAACCAAACTGGCTCTATCCAGTGACTCTGACACAAACCTGGTGAAAGCATTACAATGTGGGGAATGGGTGTCATGACACAGGGGAAGCAGAGGGTCCCACCCTCAAGATCCAGAGATGGTGGAGCCTATTGTCTGGAACAGGGGCATGTAGACAGTTGTATGTGGTTTCAAGCAGGTGCCTATGTAGTTCCTGCCAATCCTCTCCCAGTCTTACACATGGGCATCTGTCACTAAGACGACAGAGGAAAAGCTCTGCATTTCCACCACTGCCCACAGAAGTGTGTTGGGGCACTCCAGTAATACTTCCTCAGTTCTGGCTGTTGCACCATTGGGACACACAGCCTAAGAAG
The DNA here is from genome assembly GCF_047511655.1 of Castor canadensis. Classification (NCBI taxonomy): domain Eukaryota; kingdom Metazoa; phylum Chordata; class Mammalia; order Rodentia; family Castoridae; genus Castor; species Castor canadensis. The sequence goes on from NC_133388.1 coordinate 137,638,674, forward strand.
GTTTGAGAGAAACTTTATCTAGCTCTGACTGCATTCTGCTTTTGCTTAGTCCTCTGAGAGCACTTCAGCTGAGAGGAATTTTGTTTAGCTCTAGCCAGCACCCTCTCCTGCTTGGTCCCTGGCAGGCACTACTATGGAAAGAATCAAAAGGAAAAAGCCCCCAACCATCGCCTGATCCCCAGGCATGCAGAGCTAGGGAGGTGTGAAGTCTCACTCCTGGGCTGGCATGACCACAGTAGAAGGAGAGGAGGAACATAACTTTTGTTGCCATGACAATTACATGTGTCCCCTGCATAAGTCACCCTCCCCGCCCTGCCCACACACATACCTTGTCTAATAAGACTGGATGTGAGATCCTTGCCATGGAGGATTGCTGTGATTCCTGCATCCACCTTTCCCCACAAAGCATTTGGACCCGGACCTGTGTCTAACCAGAAAAAACTGATCATACAAAGCTAAATAAAAGAAAATTAGCAGAGATAAATACTAGACACCTAGACTGTAAGACAAAATATTATTGATTGAAAAGAAAAGCATTTCATTAAGAAAAAATGTGACTGGGATCCAAAATAGCGAGTGGGATACAGACTCAGACTGTGTGAGCGCTGGGAATCAGGGACCTTGCTGAGATGCTGGAGACACACTTGGCTGAGGTAAAGCACCAGGGAGAGCTGAAACTTGGGTAACCTAAATGCCTAGCCAGGGGAAGGCTTCTCCACATCAAGATACACTGAAAGAACAGGCGGGCTGCCACTCCCACACTGCTGTCCCGGGCTGCTGCTTGCCTGCTGGCCACCAGGCCTCCACCCCGCAGGCCCACCTCACCCCTGTTAGAATAGCCATCATCAAAAACACCAACAAAAACAGGATGTGGAGAAAAAGGAACCCTCGTACACTGCTGGTGGGAATGCAAGCTAGTGCAACCACTCTGGAAAAACATTGGAGGCTTCTTAAAAGTTTAAACATTGATCTACCATATGATCCAGCAACCCCACTCCTGGGGATCTACTCTAAGGAATGCGACATAGGTTACCCCAAAGGCACCTGCACACCCATGTTTATTGCAGCACTATTCACAATAGCCAAGTTATGGAAACAACCAAGATGCCCTACTACTGACAAATGGATCAAGAAAATGTGGTCTTTATACACAATGGAATTTTACTCAGCCATGAAGAAGAACGAAATCTTATCATTCGCTGGTAAATGGATGGAATTGGAGAACATCATTCCAAGCGAGGTTAGCCAGGCTCAGAAGACCAAAAATCGTATGTTCTTCCTTGTATGTGGTCTTTAGATCTAGGGCAAATGCAGCAATTTGTTGGACTTGGGTCACATGACAAGGGGAGAGCACATACGGGAGGTATAGGGATAGGTAGAAAACCCCAAACATGAAAGTGTTTGATGCCCCCCACTCCAGAATAACTAATACAGAAACCTTAAAGCAACAGAGATCAACACGAGAAGGGGATCAGAAACCAGTTTAAAGATCAGTTAGAGATGAACCAACTTGGGTTGTAATACATTTGTACATGGAAGCAATGCTAGGAATCTTTCTGTATAGCTGTCCTTAACTAGCAAAAACACTTTGTCTTTCTTATTATGCTTATATCTTCTCTTCAACAAAATTAGAAATAAGGGCAGAACAGGTTCTGCCTGGAAGCGAGGAGGGAGGTGGGGAGGGCGTTGGGGGCAGGGCAGTGAAATGACCCAAACAATGTATGCACATGTGAATAAATGAATTTAAAAAAAAAGAAAAAAATGTTTTCTCCACCAGGAACACACAGCAACTTAAATTTGTTTGCACCTAATAGGCTCAAAAGACAAATAGTAAAAGCTGATAGAACTAAAAAGAGAAAAAGACAAATTCACAATCATCACAGCTGATTTAATACTCTCTGTTTTATTAACTGATAGAACAGACAAAAAAAAAAAAAAACCCAGCAGGACTTGGAATACTGATCAGTGAATACTGATCACGTAATCTCAGATGGGACCAGTTTTTATATCTACTCTCTTCCCCCTGTTCCCACATGGTATTTTTTTTCTTTTATTATTCATATGTGCATACACAGCTTGGGTCATTTCTTCCCCCTGCCCCCACCCCTTCCCTTACCTCCCACTCCACCCCCTCCCTCTCCCCTCACCCCCTCAATACCCAGCAGAAACTATTTTGCCCTTATTTCTAATTTTGTTGTAGAGAGAGTATAAGCAATAATAGGAAGGGACAAGGGTTTTTGCTGGTTGAAATAAGGATAGTTATACAGGGAGTTGACTCACATTGATTTCCTGTGCCTGTGTGTTACCGTCTATGTTAATTCTTGTTGACCTAACCTGTCTCTAGTTCCTGGTCCACTTTTCCTATTGGCCTCAGTTGCTTTTAAGGTATCTGCTTTAGTTTCTCTGCGTTAATGGCAACAAATGCTAGCTAATTTTTTAGGTGTCTTACCTATCCTCACCCCTCCCTTGTGTGCTCTCGCTTTTATCATGTGCTCATAGTCCAATCACCTTGTTTTGTTTACCCTTGATCTAATGTCCACATATGAGGGAGAACATACGATTTTTGGTCTTTTGGGCCCGGCTAACCTCACTCAGAATGATGTTCTCCAATTCCATCCATTTACCAGTGAATGATAACATTTCGTTCTTCTTCATGGTTGCATAAAATTCCATCGTGTATAGATACCACATTTTCTCAATCCATTCCTCAGTAGTGGGGCATCTTGGCTGTTTCCATAACTTGGCTATTGTGAATAGTGCCGCAATAAACATGGGTGTGCAGGTGCCTCTGGAGTAACCTGTGTCACAGTCTTTTGGGTATATCCCCAAGAGTGGTATTGCTGGATCAAATGGTAGATCGATGTCTAGCTTTTTAAGTAGCCTCCAAATTTTTTTCCAGAGTGGTTGTACTAGTCTACATTCCCACCAACAGTGTAAGAGGGTTCCTTTTTCCCTGCATCCTCGCCAACACCTGTTGTTCGTGGTGTTGCTAATGATGGCTATTCCAACAGGGGTGAGGTGGAATCTTAGCATGGTTTTAATTTGCATTTCCTTTATTGCTAGGGATGGTGAGCATTTTTTCATGTGTTTTTTGGCCATTTGAATTTCTTCTTTTGAGAAAGTTCTGTTTAGTTCACTTGCCCATTTCTTTATTGATTCATTAATTTTGGGAGAATTTAGTCTTTAAGTTCCCTATATATTATGGTTATCAGTCCTTTGACTGATGTGTAGCTGGCAAATATTTTCTTCCACTCTGTGGGCATTCTCTTCAGTTTAGAGACCATTTCTTTCATTGAGCAGAAGCTTTTTAGTTTTATGAAGTCCCATTTATCAATGCTATCTCTTAGTTGCTGTGCTGCTGGGGTTCCATTGAGAAAGTTCTTGCCTATACCTATTAATTGCAGAGTATTTCCTACTCTTTCTTGTACTAACTTTAGAGTTTGGGGTCTGATATTAAGATCCTTGATCCATTTTGAGTTAATACTGGTATAGGGTGATAAACATGGATCAAGTTTCAGTTTTTTGCAGACTGCTAACCAGTTTTCCTAGCAGTTTTTGTTGAAGAGGCTGCTATTTCTCCATCGTATATTTTTAACTCCTTTGTCAAAGACAAGTTGGTTATAGTTGTGTGGCTTCATATCTGGGTCCTCTATTCTGTTCCACTGGTCTTCATGTCTGTTTTTGTGCCAGTACCATGCTGTTTTTATTGTTATTGCTTTGTAATATAGTTTGAAGTCGGGTATTGTGATACCTCCAGTATTGTTCTTTTGACTGAGTATTGCCTTGATTATTAGTGGCCTCTTGTGTTTCCATATAAATTTAATGGTAGATTTTTCAATCTCTTTAATGAATGTCATTGGGATTTTGATGGGAATTGCATTAAACATGTAGATTACTTTTGGGAGTATAGACATTTTTACTATGTTGATTCTACCAATCCACGAGCATGGGAGATCTCTCAACTTTCTATAGTCTTCCTCAATCTCTTTCTTCAGAAGTTTATAGTCTTCCTTGTAGAGGTCATTCACATCTTTTGTTAGGTTTACACCTAGGTATTTGATTTTTTTTGAGGCTATTGTAAATGGAATTGTTTTCATATATTCTTTCTCAGTTTGTTCATTATTAGTGTATAGAAATGCTAATGATTTTTCTATGTTGATTTTATATCCTGCTGCCTTGTTGTAGCTATTGATGGTGTCTAGGAGCTTTTGAGTAGAGTTTTTTGGGTCTTTAAGGTATAGGATCATATCGTCTGCAAATAGGGATATTTTGACAGTTTCTTTACCTATTTGTATTCCTTTTATTCCTTCTTCTTGCCTAATTGCTCTGGCTAAGGATTCCAGTAGTATGTTGAATAGGAGTGGAGATCGTGGGCATCCTTGTCTCATTCGTGATTTTAGAGGGAATGATTTCAGTTTTTCACCATTAAGTATAATGCTGGCTGTAGGTTTGTCATATATAGCTTTTATTATGTTGAGGTACTTCCCTTCTATTTCTAGTGTTCTTAGAGCTTTTATCATGAAATGGTGCTGGATCTTATCAAAGGCTTTTTCTGCATCTACTGAGATGATCAAGTGGTTTTTGTCTTTGCTTCTGTTAATGTTGTTTATTACATTTATTGATTTTCATATGTTGAACCACCCCTGCATTCCTGGGATGAAGCCTAGTTGGTCCTGGTGAATGATCTTTTTAATGTGTTGTTGAATTTGGTTTGCCATTACTTTATTGAGGATTTTTGCATCAATGTTCATTAAGGAGATTGGCCTAAAGTTCTCCTTTTTGGAGGTGTCTTTGCCTGGTTTTGGGATAAGTGTAATACTGGCTTCATAAAATGTGTTAGGCAGTTTTCCTTCACTTTCTATTTCATGGAACAGTTTAAGGAGGGTTGGTATCCATTCTTCTTTAAAAGTCCTATAGAATTCAGCAGAGAATCCATCAGGTCCTGGACTTTTCTTTTTAGGAGACTCTTGATTACTGCTTCAACTTCATTTATGTTATAGATCTATTCAGTTGATTAATATCCTCTTGGTTCAGTTTTGGATGATCATATGTATCTAGAAATGTCCATTTTTAAAAGATTTTCGAATTTATTTGTATATAGGTTCTCAAAGTAGTCTCTGAGGATTTCCTGGACTTCCATGATGTTTGTTGTTCTCTCCCCTTTTGCATTCCGGAATCTACTAATTTGGGTTTTTTCTCTCCTCATTTTAGTCAGGTTTGCCAGGGGTCTTTCGATCTTGATTATTTTTTCAAATAACCAACATTTTGTTTCATTAATTCTTTGTATGGTTTTTTTTGGTTTATATCTCATTGATTTCAGCTCTTATATTTATTATTTCTTTCCTTCTATTTTTTTTTGGAATTTGCCTGTTCTTGTTTTTCTAGGAGTTTGAGATGTATCATTAGGTCATTGATTTGAAATCTTTCAGTCTTTTTTCTTTATGCACTCATGGCTATAAACTTTCCTCTCAGGACTGCCTTTGCTGTGTCCCATAGGTTCTGGTAGGTTGTGTTTTCATTTTCATTGACTTCCAGGAACTTTTTAATTTCTTCTTTTATTTCATCAATGAACCATTGTTCATTAAGCAATGAGTTATTCAGTTTCCAGCTGTTTGCCTGTTTTTTGTCTTTATTTTTGTTGTTGACTGCTAGTTTTCTTGCATTGTGATCAGATAGAATGCATGGTATAATTTCTATTTTTTTATATTTGCTGAGGCTTACTTTGTGCCCTAGGATATGGTCTATTTTGGAGACGGTTCCATGGTCTGTTGAGAAGAATGTATATTGTGTAGAAGTTGGATGGAATATTCTGTAGACATCAACTAGGTCCATTAGTTCTATGGTATATTTTAGATCTAGGATTTCTTTATTGATTTTTTGTTTGGATGACCTATCTGTTGATGATAATGGGGTGTTAAAATCTTCCACAACCACTGTGTTGGAGTTAATATATGCTTTTATGTCCTTCAGGGTATGTTTGATGAAATTGGGTGCGTTGACATTGGGTGCATATTGGTTGATAATTGTTATTTCCTTTTGGTTTATTTCCCCTTTTATTAGTATGGAATGTCCTTCTTTATCTCATTTGATCAATGTAGGTTTGAAGTCTACTTTGTCAGAGATAAGTATTGCTATTCCTGCCTGTTTTCGGGGGCCATTGGCTTGGTAAATCTTCTTCCAGTCTTTCATCCTAAGACTATGCTTATTTCTGTCAGTGAGATGGGTCTCCTGTAAGCAACAAATTGTTGGATCTTCCTTTTTAATCCATTTTGTCAAACAGTGCCTTTTGATGGGGGAATTAAGTCCGCTAATATTAAGCGTTAGTACTGATAGGTATGTGATGATTCCTGTCATTTAGTGGTCGTAGTTGTTTGAAGGTTTGATTGTGTGTACCTAAATCAAAGTTACTCTCTATTTTCATGCTTTTTCTTTTCTTGTAGTTTGGTGGTGCCTGCCCTTTCATGGTTATGTTGGGTTTCGCTTTATGTATGCAGAATCTCTTGAAGAATCTTTTGTTGTGGTGGCTTTTTGGCCACATATTGTTTTAGTTTCTGCTTATCGTGGAAGACTTTTATTGCTCCATCTATTTTGAATGATAGTTTTGCTGGGTAGAGTATCTTAGGGTTGAAGTTATTTTCATTCAGTGCCCGGAAGATCTCACCCCATGCTCTTCTTGCTTTTAATGTTTCTGTTGAGAAGTCTGCTGTGATTTTGATCAGTTTACCTTTGTATGTTATTTGTTTTTTCTCTCTTACAGCCTTCAATATTCTTTCTTGAGTCTCTGTATTTGTTGTTTTAATCATAATATGCTGTGGGGTAGTTCTATTTTGGTCTGGTCTGTTTGGTGTTCTGGAGGCCTCTTGCATCTGTATGGGTATAGATTTTTCTAGATTTGGGAAATTTTCTGTAATTATTTTGTTGAATATATTATGCATTTCCTTTGCTTGCACCTCTTCTCCTCCTTCAATATCCATGAGTCTCAGGTTTGGTCTTTTGGTGGAGTCAGTGAGTTCTTGCATTTTCTTTTCACTGGTCTTGAGTTGTTTAATAGTTCTTTGGTTTTTCCTTTAATTGCCATTTCATCTTCAAGTTCTGAGATTCTGTCTTCTGTTTGTTCTATTCTGCTGGATTGGCCTTCCATTTTATTTTGCATTTCTGTTTCATTCTTTTTTCTTAGGTTTTCCATATCCTGAGTTTCTTCCTCTTTAATGTTGTCTATTTTCATCCTGAGTTCATTTATCTCTTTATTAATTGTGCTCTTTGTTTCACTTTGTTGTTTATACAGTGCTTCTATGGTTTTTTAAATTTCTTATTGTGCTTTTCAAATTCTCTATTTTTGTTGTCTTGGTATTTCTTGAGTGTCTCCTGTGCATTTTGGTTGATCATATCCAGTATCATCTCTATAAAATTCTCATTGATTATTTGGAGGATTTTATCTTTTTGATTATTCTTGTGGGCTTCATTGGGTTCTTTGGAATAGTTTATCTTTGTTTTGTTGGAGTCTGGATCTGAGTATCTGTTTTCTTCATTTCCCTCTGGTTCCTGTACTAATTTTATGCTGTGGGGAAACTGGTTTTCCTGTTTTCCCATCATTGCCCCTGCTAGTGTTACTGTCCCTGTACTATGTGCAATTAAGTATTTTCTAGCTTGTAATAATAACAATAGTGATATTTAGAATGGAAGGGTGAGAGAAGAGGGAAAGCAAAGAAGGTTAAGAAAAAGGGAAAAAACAAATAAACAAACAAGTAAAAAAACCAAACCAACCAAACAAAAAACCGTGTCAAAGATATAAACAGGGAGAGATAGTGTACTAATCAGCAGTAAGCTAAACAGGCATTAGAGAGACAGAGAGAGGATTAAAAAAATAATAAAAATAAATAAAATAAAGATTAAAATAAATTAATTAAAATAAAATATTAATTAAAAAAAGTCTAAGTTCAAATGCAATAAAGTTTCAGTCTTAATAATTTTTGTGTTAGTCCCTCAGCCTCCAATCCTGGAGATGGTGTCTCAGAAATAGTTCTGTTGTCTCATCAAAAGGAAAAAAACCAAAAAAGCAAAAACAAAACAAAACACAACAAAGTGTCCCAAGTTCAGATGCAATACACTTTCAGTAAGTTTTTCAGCATGCAGGTGTAGTTAGGTTGTTGTTTCATCAAAGGAAGAGAAAAAAAATAGAGTCTGGAGGTAGCTTTGTGAATGTCTATCTGAGGCTGCAGCTCACCTGCCTGCTGATGTCAGTCTGCTGTTTCTGGAGGCTTTATTTATGCAGATCTCAGGGGTGAGCTTAACACTCACCTGGCCCCGCAGGCTTTGTTTACTTAGAGTTCTCCTGGGTGCAACCGCCACTGTTACAAGCTTTCCCCTTTCCAAGCACACTGGGGGAGGTGGTGTTACACCCGCCTTCCCTGGCCGGCGTGTTTATTTATAGTCCATGTGGGAAGTGATGCTTCCCCCTTCTCCTGTCGAGTTTTCCTCCCACTGCCACTTTTATAAGTTTTCCCGCTCCTGGTTGCTGAGTGTGTGCCGCAGTTCCTGCCTTCTCCTGCTGTCTTGTTTATTTATAGTTCTGTGAGGGATTGCCCCTCCTCCCCTTCGGTGTTCATGGTGCCCCACCCTCTTTGCTACATGTCTTTTTTTTTTCTTCCAGCTGCTTATTAGTTTGTTTTTTTCCCTGGGTGGGGGTTGGTCTGTCCAGGGGGGTATGCTGATCTGGCCCAGGTTTGTCTGTGTGAATACCACATGCCGCTTAGCTCACCTGGTGGTCTGCTTCTCCTAAGCAGGTTAGGTGCTGGCGTCTGGCGGTGCGAGAGCCCTGCTGGTCATTCCATTTAACGTGGAGTGGAGATGCTATACACAGGCTGGGGATGTGGTGGTGTTGAAGTTTTATCTCTTCTCGGTGGTTTTCCCTGCAAGGTGTCCTCCAGTGTCTCTCCAAGATTTTACTTTATGAAGCATGCTTTCTGCTTCCTCCCTCTAGTAGCCATCTTCTCCTGTTGTCTTTTTATCTATCTCAGACTCTTTGTTGTTTAGTCCCTTCTGAAAAATAGTAGTAAGAACTAAAAAGAGGAAGTAATAAATTCCTGGGCATGAATATAAAATAAAATAAAATAAAATAAAATAATTAAAGGGCACCATATATGAAAATAATTTGAGTTCCAAAAAACTATGAGTTCCTCTTTAGTGTCTACCATTAGAAGGATACAGAGATAAAAATATCTGGTCCTTGCCTGCAAGGATCCTATTGTAATGTTATTCAACTTTGCTAAGGCTCTAGGGATGATCTGAAACTAAAACAAATTTCTGAGGCAATAATATCTGAAGGAATGATAATGTATAATTTAGCATGTATACTGAACTTAGCTTTATGCTTCAATAGAAGGCTACACTAGTTCAAGACTTCTTTAAACACGAATGTATATATGAATCACCTGGGGGTTTGTGAAGTTTCAGATTGTGACTCAGTGGGTCTGAGAGGGCATGAGATTTTGTATTTCTAAACATGTCCCAGGTTATACCAATACTTCCAATGCTTACTCTGAACAGTAGGTCCCACATACTTTTCAAAGAAAGTAATTCATTCTGGTAAGGGATTTATATGTTCTGGGTAGGATGTTTCATTACAAACAATGCCAACTTAACATTGGTAATGTTAAACAAAAAGGGAATTAGAAGGATATCAAACTGCCCACATGGAGCTGCTTGGAAGCCATGTTCTGGAAAGTGAACAGAAGGAAAGGGACAGGTAAGGCATTGCCAACCTCAAGATTACCTCAGAAGCAGTCTACTCAGGACTTTATTGCTAACAGCAGCTCAGCTAGACCTTCCCACAGTCCAAAGTCCTAAGCTTAATGCATGGATTCACTATGCTAAAATCAGTACTTCCCACAACTGCTGGAACTCCTTTCAAGGAATGGCTCTGCCTCCTAGCCAGCTAGAAGTCTCTCACAAATTGAAAGGGTTTTTGGATATTGGTATTGGACATCCCAAAATGACAAATATCATTGCACCCTTAAGCCTCAGAGAGATAGAAGCAATGAGATAAACATGGGCTCCATGCATCCTTTTGATAAGTGGAGAACATTGTTTCTAGAGATGTTATGAGATGCTTTTATATAAAGTCATTAGAAAGAGAAAACTAAAATTTTCAACTATTTTCCAATTTCCACCCCACTCATCCATTGATGAGTGGACTTTTCCTTCATTTACTTAGTTCATCCTTTTATAGGTGTTTAAGAGTAAAGATCAACAGACAATAGCTTTCAAAACCTAATACCACTTCATGGTCTGTGTTGTGGATACTGGTGGATAAACAGAGTTAGTGTTACAAAACAGATCAATAAGCTATGACAATAAGCTATGACAACAGAGAAATGAAACTTAATTTAACACAGGAATTAGCAGTCTCTTTATAAGTGCATTTATTACAAGGCTGAAAAAGAAAAATGTGCAAGGAGAAAGATTTCTGTGTTACATAGAATTTGCAAAGTGTTTTAAATGAATTCACCTGTAATAAATCCACTCGAAATTTTGACTTAAAAATTTTAAAACAAAAATTTAGAGGGGAAATATTTTACAATGTCTCTTTAAGAATGAACCTTTTTTTTTTTTTTAAAACATACATAAACACACACTCACACACAACTATTTCCTTCATGACTTAGTCTTAGAGATTCCAAGTTATTTTTGGTGCCAGATTTTAACCCAGAGAAAGTTTTATGGCTGAGTTAACCACCAATCCCCCCACCAAAAGCAAAGGCTACAATGGAAAGGCTGACAGAGTCCATGCCATGGCAACATTTGTGAGTCTAGTTTTATTAAAACAATAAACAACTTTTGTTCAAGTGCAGGTGATATCAAAAAACAGAAAAAGGGCCCCTTCCTGAGCCTTGTGCCAAATCTCTTTCTCTGCTGTTTCCTTGCCCTGGCATTGCTCCTGAGCTTGCTGGTTCTCACATGCAATTACTGGTTTGAAATCAACCCTTGTACACGGACTCCTTATAAAAAGGACAATAACACATCAGGAGAAGGAGCTCACATCTGCGTGGGTTGAAGTGGATACTCAGTGTATACTCATTTAGGGCAGTGGGTACATTTATATTTGGCAATAGAATGTGTGTTTTTAATTTCCTAATTAGTTTTGTATGTACTTTTGTGTCAGATTATTATCTAACAAATTATATCTTGTTTCCTCTTTTATTGCCTAAATAATACCTCATGTGGTACACACTCTGCATGCTGCAGGGAAACCAGAAGGCTCACCTCCTTGTACCACACAGTCAGCACACCAGGTGGGCTGGTTAATGTTTTTCATATTTGTCACCTACAAAGGGAGTCGTGGTGATGCTGGTGTGTGAGGTCATGGAGAAAATAAGAGTGCTCTGCTCTGCTTCTCACCAAAAGTGATATTGTGCATAGCGTTTGCAAATGACAGGACTGTAGCAGGAAAATAAGGACCATTCAAGAAAAAGATTTTCAGCTGGGCACTGGTGGCTCATGCCTGTAATCTTAGCTACTTAGAAGGTAGAGATAAGGAGGATCACAGTTCAAAGCCGGCCCAGGCAAATAGTTTGTGAGACCCTATCTTTAAAAATCCCAACACAAAAAAGGGCTGGTGGAATGGCTCAAGGTGTAGGCCCTGAGTTCAAGCCCCAGTACCCCCCCCCCCAAAAAAAAAGAGCGAAAAGAAATAGATTTTCAAAGAATAAACATAAGAAATAAATATCTGGGAGGGGGAAGAGGTGGGGAAAGGGTGAATATGGTGCAGATACCGTGTACACATGTATGTAAATGGAAAAATGAGACCTGCTGAAACTATTCCAGAAATGAGAGGAGGGGGGATAAAGGAGAATGATGGTGAATCCAACTATGATATATTGTAAGAACTTTTGTAAATGCCACAATGTACCCTCACCCAGCACAACAATAAAAAGAAACTGAAGAATTAAAAAAAGAAAGAAAGAAATATCCATGAAGCCATGCTAAGATATGAAGGAAACCAGATGAAATATGATGGAATATCCAAAAAAAAAAAAAAAGACTTAAAAAAATCTTTGTGTTTATAGAAAGGTACTGAAAATAACCAAAAGGGAAGGAGATGTTTGGAAAGTAACTTTGGGCTGAAGGCAAAAGGGCAGTGAACTGGTGAGAAATTTTCCATTGACCAGAGAAAGGCCTGAACTCACCAGAACAAATGAGCCCAAATTTGCTTGGGTAATTAAATTACACAGTGAGGATCTGTGCTCACTTCTTCTCGCTACCAAATTCTGTCAGCTTTAAACAGGTATTCACCAGCCAGACTGAAGATTAGAATCATCTTTGGGTCCAGACTTACCCCAGGACAATTAAACAGAGGTTCCTGGGACTCAGGCTAAGGAGCACATCAGTACATTTTAAAGCTCACGGGTGATTAGTGCGGTTGAGGCTGTGGACCACTGATTTAAGGGAGCCCAACAACCCTGGAAATGTTGACCTTTTAGCTGAAGAAAAACTAGATATTTGTAGTAGGGCATTTCCTCAGGGCAATTCATCGGGTCCCTGTGACTGTTACTAGCATTGACAATTCAGTTCTGTGGCTTGCAGCCACCTTGGAATGTCTATAGCAGATGTTTGAATGACATTAACAAAGGAAGCCTCCAAGCCTTCCTTCAAGTAACAGCAGGTCCTTGTTTAAATTATGATCAATAGTGATTAACTCTAATCCCCCTAAAATTGCCATACCTTCTTTTCCATAAGCAAGCTGTCCTTTGGATGCACAGAGCCACACTGTAGACTGCAGCAAATTGGCGTTTATATGAATCGAGCAGCCCATTGCACAGCTACACGTTCCATTTGGTGTAGTTAGTAAGACTGGGATTATGGAAGGTGGCTGGCTGTTCTGGCCATCTGAAGAATTGTTCTGAATTCAGCTCATTCTTTCTTCATCAGCTGCTTTCAGAGCCAAAACGCTGAAGAGAGCAGAGAACATTTGGGATACAGAAAGGCCAAAATCAAGCCCAACAAAGACTCAGCGTAAGTCTGTGGAAATCGTCCTCTTCCTTAAGCACTTTAATGTCTCACGTTTTAGTCACATTTTCATGATTATAAGCTGTTACTCTGGGCAAAGTCTCATTTCTAAGTAGCCAATGAATAGCATATATATAAACAGGCCTGGCTTCTGGTTCATTTATAGGAAACATCTTTTCAGCCCTTTGCCTCTTACTGTTCCCACTGCTCCTTATTAATCAAATGCAGGAGAGAGTCATGTGCTGTGGCCACTCTAAACCAGGGTGTTGGTTCCCAGCCCTGGCTGCACTCTTGAGCAAATGATTTTTGGGGTGCTCTGGCAGTTCTTGGTAGAACCTGCTACAGAATCATAGTACCTAAAAGGTGTTGGGCACTGTCTTCCTCCACTGGAGTGTGATACTCTGAACAGCAAATGCTAACATGTAGCAAAGAAGCCATTCCCTCTCTACCACAGGACAATGAAATAGGACACACAAAACTTCTAGTTTTCATTCTTCTCAGAAAATATCATAAAACTGAATACAACTTCTCTCTCTCCTCCTCTCCCTTCATGCTCTTTGGTGCAACCCTTTAGGCAAATAAAGGAAAAGTAAAAATCCTATCTTGCCTTTTGAATTATGTTAATCTGTAAGGAATAATTTAAGTGAGGCAATGGGTATAAGAGTCCATGTTTATCATGATTTATTGTTCACAAAGAACTTTTGTATAGGTGATCTCATTTATTTCTCACAACTTCCTTTTCGGCCAAACAAACCAGTCAACTTGTGACCTCATGATACTTGAGTTCTTAATTAGGTAATTTTTGAGGCTGAATTGCGACTTCCTGTCCAGAAAGCTGATTGAAGCACTGCCCACTCATCTTCTAGTATCTGCTGGTCCCACGGTTAACCTCAGTCTTCAAAGGCTCCCAGTTGTAGACCTCTTGCTTCTAAAAAGTCAACCTCCCATTATCTTGGGTCCAATTTTCAGCCAAACAGCCCAATTCACATAGGGGCTCTAAGGTGCTTCGCTTTCTTCAGCAAAAGGAAGGCAAAGACAGTGATATGCCAGACCTGTGAGTAGGTAGTGACCAATGCCAATGTGTTTCCCCCAAAGCAGGAGGTTAAGCAGATCAGAGTGAAAGAAAGGAAACAGTGCTAACAATGGCAGAGAGGAGAGGCTCAGGGGAGAGAGAGGCCCTGAAAGGGTTTCGTCACTTGTTCTGTGCTCTCGAGATGCACAGATACAAGAGCTCATCCAGGAAAGGAGGAAAATTCATGCTCATGGATTCATGTGCTTTAGGAGGAGGAAGGTCAACTGCAAAGGAATTCAGAAAAAGGAAGGGTCAGGTCTCACACATCACCAGGAAAATGCCCAATTTCCCTGGCCGGCAGTAAGTAGATATCTCAAAGCTCAGGACTACACTTTGGATGTCTTCTTATAGTTGTCTTTAAATATTTTATCTTATATATCCTGAAACATTTTATGTGGCTAAATTTATTCCAGACTCTTAGAAAGGGGCAAAAACACATTCCATATTATCTGGAAAATTATGTACAGTGTACTGTTGAATAGCACTGAGTGAGGGATTCATAAAATTAATATTTTAATAAATAAAATATTTTTCATAAGCATGATAAAAGTAGTGAATGGTGAACATTCCTTTTAAGAAATAATATTTTTTGGTATCATCTTCATGATAGTGTCAAAACTTTACTGTGAGTTCTAGGGTTCCTCTATATTTTATTTGTTGTACCATTTGATTATGTTTAACAAGGTGATTTTTAATGCAACCTCATTTGATTTTTATAAAACTCTTTATGAAATGGGTGAGACTGATATGATTTTCATTGTCTTTCACTTATGTCTACAGCAGGGTCAGTGACTAATTTATACCATTTCCTGACAAAGAAGATTCTAAAAACAAGTAAAAAAAGTCAAATCATTAGAAATAGGGATAGAGACCTGACTTAAAACCTCATATACTCCCCCCTCATTCCTCTCCCCTGTGCTTTCTCTCCAGGTGGAATCTATTGTTTGGTAGTTTTTACCATAACTTGCTGCTTTCTAAATGCATTACAGAATGGTGGTTCTGCTGGAGGGCCAGAGGACTGGAGAGGTTACTCCACACAGACAGTCGACATGTTACTTGCTTCATGGAACTTCCCTCATTTTCTGTGTTGTCTCATGCCTTAATATGAAATCTGGTGGCCTCTGCTATACGCTTCAGTGTCAAATCTGTTTACCAAAAATTTCATAATTCTAATGGTCTCCAGATAACAAACACATTAATCTTGGGAAAAATTTATTACAAATGCTGAGGTGCCAGTAGAATTTGGACAGTTCCTTTGAGCTCATATTAGCAAAATTTCACATAACTGACAAATATCATTGATTAAATGATTAAGGTAGATCTTGTCTACAAACATAGCACATACCTGGTTTTTAGAAATAGCAGGTTCATGGAAGACACTGACCTGGACAATTAAATGTGCAATGTGATAATGCTAAAACCAATATACCTGAACCACAGTGGATAAAAAGGAGGGATTAATTATTCTTGGTCACATCAGAGGTCATTTTACAGATGACACATAATCTAGGCTTTAAAGGATGAATTGGGTTTTGTTAACCTTGGTATGAGCAAAGTTACAGTTGCATACTAATGAGAGGTTTTTAAAGGACATGATATATAGATGTTGTAGTTCTATTATGAAATGTTAAGAATAAAACAACAGGAAATGGACTGGAGTTTTGAGTCCTTAGATGTTAGAACTTTTTTTGTGTTTATGGCTCTTTTAGATGAACAATCTGGTGGGCAGTTATAGTTGGCAGGAATTAATCATTTCAATGATTGCCAACTGAGATAGATACCAGGTTTGTGGACCAAGTGTTGGTTAAGATGCACCATGATGTGTTGATAATGACTTGAACAGAAAACCAACCTATGACATTAGGGTCATGTGGACACTTGTCAAGTTATCTAAGTAGATATGATAATAACAAATGACTTATTGCAGGTCTTCTTGACTTGAACCTGCCTGGAAATCATCTGGGGAGCTTGGTCAATGCAGATTCTGATTCAGTAACTCTGTGCTGGAGCTTGAAGTTCTGCATTTCTTTTAAACTCTCAAGTCAATCTAGTAGTTCACAAACTGTGCTTTGAGGAACAAGGATCTTCTGCACTGAACAAAGTCCAGGCTTTTGGAGTTTATATTCTGTCCTAGTGGTCTTTTGGAGTTGCATGGTACAGGGCAAATTGTTCAACTTTGCTGGATATCTTGGCTGTTAGACAATTGTCATTTTAAGAAGGCTGACTTTAATACAAAAAGCTTGCTCAACCTCAGATAATTATGGACATTAATTCTAACAAGATCTTCCAGCAAATGATTACAAAGCACTAGACTAAATGTAAGACAAGTGACATCATTTAAAATAAAATGTTTTTCTTGGAAGTAAACTTTTAGGCTCTGAAACAATGAAGGTACTTTATTTTTATGCTATGTCTTATGTAGACAGAGTTCTATGTCTCATAAAAGAGTCAGGAGTGGACCTTTACCATCTGAGAGATTTAGGTTTTGCCTGGGAAAGCAGTGTTAATTTTATAATGGGTTTCAAATGTGTCATTATTGGAAAAAGGTGTGGGATGTCCTAATCTGATCACATCACTTCAGTCTCTATAAACACCTCAGATTCTCTTGTATCATCAGCCAGCTGTTTTCCTCAAATTTCCTGGAGATCTCCAACTTATATTTCCCTAAATTAGTTACAGGACAGTTACTGGCTTTATTTAATCATACCACCATTCTACTTTGCTCTCCCACTTTTGCTTTTAAATGAGACAGAATAGTCCATGGTAGTTTGAATTACTCAGAGAGATTGGGGCTTTTGGAAATTTAAATACAAGTTTGAGTTTTGTATTTGAAAAATGTTTCTGGAAATGAGTCTCCAGTGAATCTCATAAGAATAAGAACTTTAAAAAGTTTCTGTCCCAGCACACCTGCTGGAGAAGATATTTCACTCTTGATTCTAATCATTGAGCTGAGAATTTGCTGCCAGACTATTTATTGTTATAATGTTGAGGTTAATGGTTACTTATTTACTTGCTATTTCTTTTAACCCACCACCTGCTAATGGGTACTCTAAAATGTCAAAAATTAAATAAAATTTGAGCCAACAAAAACAAAAACCTAAAACAAAACAAGAAGTCTTCCAAGCAATTGAAAATTAAGTCTTTGAAAGAATTTCAGGAAGCAAATGAGTGATCATTTGCTCCAAAGAGAAGTGTTTGTGAGTATGAATGTGAGTGTGTTTTGACACAGAGATAAGGATAGAATTTATATTTTAAAATAGCAAGTGTGTATGGTTCATTATACAAACAAGTTTAGAGCTTGGTTTAACCTTCATAAAATAAAGAAAATAACCATTATTTTCCATTATTTAGTTTATAAACTCATCTTAGAAGATGAGTGTCTTACCAGACACTTTGATGTTTCAGGATATGAGCATAGTTAATAGGAGTTTTAAAGATATTATAAAATAAAGTGCTAATATGTGCCATGGATAGGTCTTTAAATACTAGTACATAGGATAGAACCCAAAACATACACTAAGTTTTCCTGAAGAAACAAAATATATGAGCAAGTCAGGCCTGGATGAGAAGTCAAAAAGTAGGACTAGTGTGGGGAGTGGTTTATGAGAAGCCTATGAGAACTTGATATAAGCACAGTTGTGCTACAGGCTTTGTTTGGCACGGCCCCAGCTGCAGAAGACAGTGTGAAGGCAAAAATGCAGCACAGCTGCTTTTCCTAAGTTGTTTACTTTCAGAGAAGTAGTAGGAACACAGTTTTCTCTTGTTACAATTCATGCCCGGCTTAGAGAACTGTTGCTCCACCTCCTTGTTTACCACTGGGATGCGGAGGTGTTCGGAGGGGAGTTTTTTGGTTGGTTGGCTGCAGCCTGCTTGTGAGGCTGCTGCTGCTGCTGAGTTATGCTAGAGATTAGATGAAACATAGGACAGTGCAAGTCTGAGCACCAAGACTTTAAGAAAGCTAAAGAGAGAGCATGGGATGCTGCAAGTCTGAGGAATGAGACTTTAAAAGGGAACATGGGACAGTGTAAGTCTGAGGGCCAAGACTTTAAGAGAGATTAAAGAAAACATGGGACAGAGCAAGTCTAAGGAAAAAATAGAAAAGAAGACTTTAGAAGTAAAGGGTTTTTTTTAATTCATTTATTCATATGTGCATACATTGTTTGGGCCATTTCTTCTCCCTGCCCTCCCCTCCCTTCCTCTCCCTCCAGCCCCCCTTGCTTCCAGGCAGAACCTGTTCTGTCCTTTTCTCCAATTTTGTTGAAGAGAAGACATAAGAAATAGTAAGAAAGACAAAGTGCTTTTGCTAGTTGAGATAAGGATAGCTATACAGAGAGATTGCTAGCATTGAGAAGTAAGGTTTTAAAGAATAGAAAAGGCTTTAGAAGTAAGGTTTTAAAGAATAGAAAAGAAGCAAGATTTTAAAGAATAGTGAAGAAGTAAGGCCTTAAAGAATAGAGAAGAAAAGAGAAGGAAAAGAAGGGAATAATAGAGAAAAGAAGGAACAAGGCTGTTGTACATCTCCATCCAAGTGCCCAACACACCTGACCCCAACTTTATGCATGTCTGTCTCCTATCGTTTGTCCTTTCTGCATCTCTGATCAACCCCAGTTAGGTTCAGTAGTAACAGAGCTTGAGAAAACTCTTGCTACAGACTAGAATCCAACTTTTCCACTAAGTAACTGAGTAGCTGGTTACTGACTTACATCTGTAGTACTCTGCTTAAATTACTCAAAATTTTCAGTGAGCTTTCATGTCTCACCTTCCTTCTTTCTGGGGGTGTCTTAGAGACTGCAATAAAACAGGCATGTGTGAGTGCTTTGTGGATGTTGAAATGGTACACACGAAAAGGTCAAGACACATTGTTTGTACTATTGTTGTGCAATCTAGGGACCATGTGACTTTTAGTTGTAAAATTTAATGTATTTATCTTAGGAGTTATTGCTGATTGAGCTCTCTGAGAGGCAGATTCTGAGATGGAGATTAGCATGTGGTAAATTTTTTAGGGATGCTCTTGGGGCCAACAGTTGTGGAAGGGAAGGATGCAAGACTGGGCTAAAGGAGATGAACAAGGATGCACTCTGAATGGCCTTAGCTAACACTTTGGGGGCTCTGAAGCTGGGTGAGTCTTTGGAGTTGTTCAGGGTGGGGTGAGGGGATCTCTGTCAGTCACTGGATATAGGATATCTTCAGCCAAATGATCCCTAGATTAGACTGGCAGTTGAAGGCCAGCTATCAGCAGCATTCCCAGTGAGGATGCAGGTTTATCTCTCCCAAAGGGAGTCTGGGCATAAAATGTCCTGTAGTTGAGAAATTAGGATATTTAATTTTTAAAAAAAACTTAGGCTATATCACATTAGTGTCTCAGGTTTTGCTTGGTTCCTACATAAATAGTTAGTCATACTAAATTTTTTCCTTGTAAATAACACAAGAGAAGTATTTCCTGAGATTGATCTTCGTAATTCTACAAAATTATTTTCTGCCCTAAATTTTATGATAAAAATATTTGTTGAATCAATATTTTAAATTTCTAGTCTTATTATAGAAAAGATAAAACTGATGATTTAAGGATCTGCAGATCCTCCAGTCATCTTTCTGAAGACCAAGACAAGTATGCACTTAACTATACAGTACCTGTCATGACAATGTCACTGCCCACACATACGTACTTTCTCACTTGGCTCTTGGGATAAGCTGTGAGGTAATTGCAGCTCTACATAGTTTAGGGTTCATTTTATATGTAATAAGTAAGGCTGACAGCCTGACTTGCACCATATCACAAATGGGCATAGAAAATGGCAAAGAGCGCAAAATCTCAGTGTTTTGACTTGAAGTATAGCAGTCAGTACTCTTCTTGTGACCCATTCTCTCCACAGGTAAGGACTTCACATCTATGTTATAAGCATTGATTTATTCCTTTAAGTCAGCAATGGTAGGCAAGTTACTCTCCCCCAAATCTGTCTTCTGAAATTAAAGTACAGTAATGTCTTTCTGTCAGCTCAATCACTAAATATTTTCTGCATATTTACAAGATGACAGGTGTGTTAGCTTTCTGTCACTCTGTTAAAACATGCCTGAGATAAGGAAGTTCAAAAAAGAAAAAGTTTATCTTGGCTCATAGTTTCAGAGTTTCACTCTATGGTGGCTTGGCCTTGTTGCTTTGGTAACACAGTACACTAGGCAGGAGTGCATGGTGGAGGAGGCTGCTCATTGTATTACAGCCAGGAGGCAAAGAAAGATAGGAGAGGGCCAGGGTCTCAGTCTGTCCTTCAAAGACTTGCGCACAGTTATCTAACTTCCTTGCACAAGGCCCACCTCCTAAGGGTTCTGCCACTTCCCAATAGTGCCATTGTGTGGTGGCTAAGCCTTCAACACATGGGCATTTGAGGGATATTTAAGATTCAAACTACAGCACCAGGTGTTGTACTGGGCCCTGGGGTATAAACAATGACAAGATTCAGCCCCGGATTTCTAGAAGCTTGGCATCTATTTATTCAGGGCTCATGTCTTCTTAAAGGAGCTTTGGGGCACAGAGTGTGACAGAATAATAATGTCACCATTTATAAATCAGCAGCCATTTTATCCTCAGGCCTCACTTGAGAAACTTCCAAGGACAGCCCCACCCTTAACAGAAATTCCCGTGCTCTTAGACAGCCCCACCCCTACCAGAGACTACTGCACATGTGCTAACTTCCTTACCCTCCCGCTTCTATAAAAGCCATGCCTGACCCAGAATCGCTGCTGTACCATCTTTTCCCTGGCCAGCCTGGCAGTTTGGGCCTGCCATTAAACTTTGCTCTATGGACATGAGACTTTTCTCATGAGCTTTCTTTGTGAGCAGCGTTTTTCCTAACATTTGGTGCCATGACTTGGATCGGGGTGCACTCCCAGCACTGACCTTGCTCTCCCAGCCTCCCCCATCTCATCTCACTCTCTCTCTCTCTCTACTCCCATTCCCTTCCTCCGGGATCAGAGCTGCTTTGCAGGAACTCCAGATCCTAGAAAGCGCTGCTCCCTCACTAGCTCACAGGGAAATTCCTCTGCCCCAGTGCACTTCCAATTGCCATCCACCACCAGCCAATCTTCCCTCAAGGTCCTCTCTCTTGGTGAGCCCTTTTCGCATGCAGAGCCATGATCTCTCTCTCATTTCCTTGAAATCTTAGCATTAGGTCTCGGCTCACTCCCATCCCTGGGAACCGGGTTTCCCACTAGGGACTGTGGACCCCCATGGTGAAGACATTCCTCCTGGGTACTCCACATCTCTCTCTTTCTCTCTCTGTCCTGAGGACCTGATATTTCAGGGATGCCCACCATATCTCTCCTCAGGTCAGGACTCACCATGGGAGTTGGACCATCCCAAATTCCTTCAGACTCCCCATTGGGTTGTCTCCTGGCCAACCTTGGGCCCCTATGCCTCATGCCTGATCTTAAGTCCCGAAAACTCATTTGTCTCTGTAATCAGGCATGGCCCCAATACCCATTAGACAATGTCTCCAAATGGCCACTTAATGGTACTTTCAATCCCAATATTTTAAGGGATTTATACAATTTCTGTGAGCATGCTGGTAAATGGAAGGAACCTCATTACACCAAACCCTCCCTGTGTACTTTCTGTTCTCCTGCACAGGTTCTATTAGCCTCTAAATCAACTTCTAAACAAACCAAATCCTCTCCCAAACCTCCTCTTTCCCCATGTAAGCAGACTTCTTGCACTGCTCATGCTGCCTGTCTCTTCCTATCTTCCCAAGGGACTTTCCCGTCATGGAGTTAAACAAGCCACTCCTTGCCAACTCTGGCCTCAAGGTGATTCCAGCTCTGGGAGAGCTCATGCTCCCTCCCTGCGGGCTGAGACCAATTCTGGGGTTTATTCAGGTATGTCTCATGCTACATTGCTGGAGTCCTGTTTGATTATGGCATCTGATGACTGCTTCTCTTTCCCTTTTGTCTAATACCCCTTTTTCCTGAGATATTGACCGGAGAGTGGAGGTTTCATGTTGCTGAAAGTGTCCCAGTACCAGTCAATGGGAGTGACTTAGAGGCACAGGTGATGGCTAATCCCTCAGGCGTGTGTCATGCCTCCAGGCTCTGCCTTTCCCTCCCTTATCTAAGATGCCAGGGCACCTTTTCTGCCTCTTCCACAGTCTCACTGCATGTCCTTTGTCTCTGTCTGCCTTCCCTTCCCTGGGCTTACTGGAACCCTGCATTCTATGAAAAACTTGTAGCATGTTACCTTATGACTTAAGTTATTCCAACTAGTTTGCCAGGCCTCTCAGTCTAAAATAACTTTAAATCAGCTGCTTTACAAAAAGAGCTTACAAAAAAACTACAGCTGCCACACTAATGTCCTAACTCCGCCTCCACAAGGGGAGGAGGGAAAGCAAAGAGGCGTGCTCATGCACAGTGGGAATGCCTGCCATAGCTAAGAAAATCCATAGGCCAACCCAACACACATCTTAGACTGCCAACTGCACATGGCGATGGCTGCAGCCCACCTCCACTTCCTCTAGAATAAAATGTGTGCAGAGTACACAGGAAGGGGGGAGGGGTGACAGGCCACAGGATCCGGCCTAGGCAGTCAGGGTCATTTGTCCTGGGTGTGTGTGGAGGGGGTCAGTGCCTTGCACAAGCCCTGCTCCTAGCCCCACCTCACACCTCGGGGCACCAGGCTCAGCCCTTGTAAGCCAATTGTTAGCTCAAGGTTATAGTCCCCAAAATAACAAAATGGACATTACTATTATAGTCCCCAAAATAACAAAATGGACATTACTGTAATAAACTTTTCATTTAAAATTTTCTATACTTTTGGCCTCAACATAAATTTTTCCCTCCAAATATTAACACTAGTTGTCCCATATGGTACTGTTATTGGCCCAGGACACCCTCTAAATGACCTTCTCTAACTATACAGATAATTTATTCCTTTGTTAAAAAAGTAGCCTTTACTCAAGAGGCTGCCTGCTGTTAGCTAAAAGACAGGATCCTAATGTTTTGTTCTTTCTAGATGGGATCTGCACCTTCCAGTCTTCTGGCTTGTAGATGTTGAAAGCTTTGTACTGAGGCCTGGCTTCTATGCCTTGGGTGACCAAGAGAAGTGGCCTTCACAGGGTTCTTTGAACTACAATACCATACTCCAATTAGATCTTTTCTATAAAAGGGAAAAAAAGTGAACTGAGGTCCCCTATACAAATTTTCTTTCATCTCAGATTGGCTACATAATTGCTATTTAGATACTCAAATGCTGGCCATTCTTTGTAAGCCACAGTATAAACATCCTCTGCCCTACCTTCTAAGCAATCCAAATATTCAGAACCTCCTAATGGGTGTTTCCCCCTTCAACAGGTAATGTTAGGAAGAGGGTGAATCTATGTCCCCTTCCAGCTATCAGATCTAAGGGAAATTTAAAAACATCTGAACAGCTATACTGATGCCCAGACAAATACATTCAAGTCTTTATCTCTGTGATCCAAACCTTTCAACTGACATGAAAGGATATTATGCTTCTACTAGACCAGACTCTTTCCTCATTAGAAAAGCAATGCATTCTGGCCCAGGCCACTCAAGTTGGAAATGATTACCATTTACAATGAGCTCCAATACTAGTGGCACCTGGAAATGAGGAATAAATGTGCCTATCTACAGGGCACAGGCTGTCCCCTTGACAGATCCACACTAAAAGGGGCTGGTGATATGGCTCAAGCAGTAGAGTGCCACTTTGCAGGCATAAAGCCCTGAGTTCAAATCCAGTACAGCCAAAGACAAAAGAGATATTTGGGGCTGAGAAAGTAGCTCAGTGGGAGAATGTCTGCCCAGCATGTGCAAAGCTCTGGGTTCAATTCCCTAGCATTGCTAAATCAAAAAAAAAAAATGTTTAGGAAGATAAGTGGCATTGATGTCACCTCAGCCATCTCATAGCGGAAGAAAGTAGTTTAAGTTAGACCAGATCCCTCATTCTTCAAGCGAGGAAACTGAGGCCCAGAACAGTTCAGAGACCTGCTCTCCAGAGTATCAGGTAGTATCAGGTGTCAATGTAAAATAACAACTTTGCTTTACAGCAATGCCCTGAAGAAAATCCCCTTACCTTTCTGCAGCATCTTAAGGATGCTATCAGAAAACATACCACAGTGGACCCAGAGTCACAGGTGAGAGAGGTTTTCCTCAAAGACAAATTTCTAACAGTCAACCCCTGATATTTGTAGAAAACTCAGTCTGTGGCTTAAGGAAAAAAGTCATTGGATCAAATAATACAACTAGCCATGTCTGTATACTAAGAGATATGATCTCATTGCTGCCCCCACCCAACTGGGGCCTACATCTCAAGTTTGCTACCATGGTGGACAGGAGGGGCATTTCTGCAGAGAATGCTGAAGGGGGGACAGCCCCGGAGACAGCCCTGCCCCCAACCAGGACCCTGCCCTCTCTGCAAAGGTAACCACTGGAGGTCTCAGTGCCCCCACCTCCAGATGGAAGGCAAGGTGCCACCTCCTATGGATTGATGGGTCCCGGCCTCCTGTCCATGCTCCACTTCTTGGCATCAATGTTGAGGAGCCTCATGGTAGCCATTATGGCAGAAAAACAAAAGATCATTTTTCCAGCTAGACAGTGGAGCTCGTTTCTCTGTCTTACCTTTCTCTCCCTGTCCCCAGTCCAGTGACAAGGTTATCATTTGGGGCAAATCTGGCCAGTCCCTAGAGTGCTAATTTACCTGGCCCCTGGCCTGCTCTTGGGGAGACCTCTTCTGTCACTCTTTCCTCATAGTTTCTAAAACTCCAGTGATTCTGCTGGGATGGGATTTACTATCTCAACTAAAAGCTCAAATTCTCCTCCCCCCAGGCAGCTATCTCTGCTGCCCCCTCCTTCAGGAAAAAATAGATTCCACAATGTGGACTGATGAGATGAGTGTAGGGTGAGCCTGGACGGCCCTCCCTATTCAAATAAAACCCAAAAATCCCTCACAGTTTCCACACCCAAAACAATATCCCCTCAAGCCTGGGGGAAGATGAGGCCTTAAGCCTATCATCAATTCCTTAAAACAACAAGGACTACTAATTAGTTGCTCCAGCCCCTATAATAAATTCAAAATTCTTATGAAAGTTAATTTTAAAACACAAGTTACAAAGTAAATAATTGGAAAGGATATAGACAGGTAGTGAATGTATTTTTTGAGAAGATAAAGGAAAAAGGAATGTTTTTTGATGAGAAAGGATTTTGTAAAGAAGGGTTTGTCCTAAAGATTGTTTCAAATAGGAGGGATAAAGACAAGCCATCAAAGGGTTTAGTATGTTATATAAAGGTCTGAGTAAGTTTTAAAAGTATATAATAAAAAGCTTCACAGTGTGATAAAGTTGACTATAAGCTAAGAGTTGCATACAAGATTTTTAGGGTCATGTCAAACTAAAATCAAATTCTCTATGTCTATAAAATAACAAGGTTATCTTAATATTGTTCTGCTCTGAGTAACATCTACAAAAAACCATTACAGACAAAGATTCTATCACAGAAATTATTTGTGTTTTCTGCTGATCTTGTCAAGCTTTAAGTACTACTAAATCAGAGTTCATTTACATATTTGCTTATGTGTCTTAAATGACCACCTTGTAACAGTGTTGTGTCTATACTTTATCTAAATATGGTACAAACATTTACAAAGTTATATATAAAATGAACTAGAGCTCTCTTTTATCCAAAAGTGTTACATTTAGCCTAAACCCTGACAGCCCCTGCCTCCCACAAGTCACCTACCTAGGTGTGGCCTTAAAGAGACAGACTAACTCCCTGAGTCATGAGTGCATCAACCCAATCTTCCATTTCCCTCCCCCCATACCATAAGGTAGCTTATAGCTTTCTTGGGAGTTATGGGATTTTGCAGAATCTCTATCCCTAGATATGCAGTCCTTTACAGACACCTTTTATGCTCCTTCTAATAAACTTGCCTCCAACAGACCCTGCTCCTCTGGCTGACTATCTACCTTATCTTAAACTTCTTAGGGAACTTCACAGAGAGCATACAGACCAGATCCTGCCCCACCCTATAACAATCTCTGTTAAACCAGGGGGTCTTGTTCTCCTAAAGGATCTTCTACCCTCTCCATTGGAACTTCAGTGGACCAGCCCTCATCTGGTCATTCTCACAACACCCACTGCTGTCAAGTTCAATGGGATCCCCCACTGGTGGCACCTCTCAAGGAACAGTTAAAAAAAAAAAACAGAGAAGGGAATTGGAGGACCCTTGAAATTGTCTAGGGAACAACATTTCACAGTGGTTCTCCTGGCATTAGCCCATCCTGATGACCTATGTTTCTTGCTCTCCTATTCTTAAGCCTCCTCCCTTGTATCATACTACTTGTCAGCTATTTCTAATCAAAAGTTTAACCAGTTGTACCTCCAGGGATATCAACCTCTCCAAAACTGTCCAGAGGACTGCTATGAGGGCCCCTACCAGGACACCACAGGAGTCTGAGGATCTCGCCCCATACAATGCCCCCTGCCAGCAGGAACCAGCTAAGAGGCTGATGCTTTGCCCCAATTCCCAATCCTCAGCCTCTGCCCTCATCATTATTAAAGAAAAAATGGGGGAATGATGAACAATAATGTCACCATTTATAAATCAGCAGCCATTTTATCCTCAGGCCTCACTTGAGAAACTTCCAAGGACAGCCCCACCCTTAACAGAAATTCCCATGCTCTAAGACAGCCCCACCCCACTAGAGACTACCGCACATGTGCTAACTTCCTTAACCTCCCCCTTCTATAAAAGCCACGTCTGGCCCAGAATCGCTGCTGCACCATCTTTTCCCAAGCTAGCCTGGCAGTTTGGGCCTGCTGTTAAACTTTGCTCTATGGACATGAGACTTTTCTCATGACCTTTCTTTGTGAGCAATGTTTTTCCTAACAGAGTGGATGTTCTCTATTTCAGAAGGAAAACTGGCTCCATTATATACATTTTTTTTGTTGTTGTTGTTTTGAGATCTCAGATATACTTTCATTTAAGAATTGTGGTGATGCATTGTGGGATGTGGATTTAAAGCCTGTGAGAACTGGACCCAAGCAAGGTAAGATGCAGTTAATTGCTTTTACCTGTAAGCCAAGATAGGCACAGACCTTGGCCTGAAACAGAGACAGGCAGAACAGCTGTGTCTCCTAAATTGAGTTCAGAGAAGTAGGAATGCAGGTTTTTCCTGTTGCAATGTCACATCCCTCTCTGTGGCGGCACCTTTTTGCTGCTATAAAAGACCCCTGAAAGAGGAAGAGGAGCTTTTGCCTTTTGCTTTTTGGGCTTTTGCCTTTTGGGGCTCTACTTTGAGCTTCTGGCTTTTTGGGGCTTTACTTTGGGCCTTTTGGTGTGGGAAACTTTTGGAAGGGAAAAGAATTATTGAAGGGAAAAATTGCTGAAGGGAAAAGAATTGTTGAAGGGAAAATGCTAAAGGAAAAAGGGAAAAATTTCTGAAGGGAAAAGAATTGCTGAAGGGAAAATGCTAAAGAGGGGCTGATAGAAAGTCTGAATAGAGAACTTTAACATAAAAAAGCAAAAGCTGAGAAAGAACATCATACATAGGCCTTAGGAAAGCTAAAGCTAAAGAAGAGCCAAAGAGAACATGGGACAGTGCACAGTGCAAGTCTGAGGACCTAGACTTTAAGAGTTATGCATATGCAGGTTGTAGGTGCAGCTGTTTGCAAGTTTGTAGCACTGAGGCTTTAAGAGAGCAAAAGAGATCCAAGTCCAACTACATTGCTGCATTTGCCCTGGATCTAAAGTCTGCATACAAGGGAGAACATAGGATTTTTGGTCTTCTGGGCCTGGCTAACCTCACTCAGGATAATGTTCTCCAGTTCCATCCATTTACTTGCGAATGATAACATTTCATTCTTCTTCATGGCTGAGTAAAATTCCATTGTGTATAAATACCACATTTTCTTAATCCATTTGTCAGTAGTGGGGCATCTTGGCTGTTTCCATAACTTGGCTATTGTGAATATCGTTGCAATAAACGTGGGTGTGCAGGTGCCTCTGGAGTAACCTGTGCTACATTCCTTTAGGTATATCCCCAGGAGTGGGATTGCTGGATCATGTGGCAGATCTATGTTTAGATTTTTAAGGAGCCTCCAAATTTTTTTCCAAAGTGGTTGCACCAGCTTGCATTCCCACCAGCAGTGTATGAGGGTTCCTTTTTCCCCACATCCTCACCAACACATGTTGTTGGTGTTTTTGATGATGGCTATTCTAACAGGAGTGAGGTGGAATCTTAGTGTGGTTTTGATTTGCATTTCCTTTATGGCTAGAGATGGTGAGCATTTTTTCATATGGGAGATATAGGAATAGGTAGAAAACCCAAAAAATGAAAGCGTTTGATGTCCCCACTCCTGAGGAACTAATACGGAAACCTTAAAGTGACAGAGGGTAACATGAGGAGGGGATCAGTAACCAGTGAAAAGATCAGTTAGATCTTTAAGGTTAGAGATGAATCAACATGGGTTGTAACACATGTGTACATGAAAGCAATGCTAGGAATCTCTGTTATAGCTGTCCTTAACTCAACTAGCAAAAATGCTTTGTCTTCCTTATTAAGTTTATGTCTTTTCTTCAACAAAGTTAGAGACAAGGGCAGAACAGGTTCTGCCTGGAAGGGAGGAGGGGAGGGGGGGATAGGGTGGGGGAGGGGAGCAGGGGAGAGATATGACCCAAACAATGTATGCACATGTGAATAAATGAATAACAATTAAAAGAAAGCTAAAGGAGATAGGACAGCGCAAGCCTGAGGGCAAAAGACTTTAAGAGCAATTAAGCTAAAGATAAGCTAAGAGAAACATGAGACAGCGCAAGCCTAAGGAAAGAGGTTTGAAGCAAGGTTTATTATTTTTTCCCACAATTAAAATGGAATTCTTCTTCTCTATTTATTTGTTTATTTTATTATTATTATTATTTTATTCACATGTGTATACATTATTTGTGTCGTTTCTTCCCCCTGCCTCCCTCCCCTACCCTCTCTCCCTAACCCCTCAGTTCCAGGCAGGTCTTGTTCTGCCTTTATCACTAGTTTTGTTGAAGAAAAGAGACAAACCTAATAAGGAAGACAAAGTGTTTTTACTAGTTGAGTTGAGGATAGCTATACAGAAATATTCCTAGCATTGCTTTCATGTACACATGTTATGAACCATGTTGATTCATCTCTAACTGATCTTTACACTGGTTCCTGACCCCCTTCTCATGATAACCTCTGTTGCTTTAAGGTTTCTGTATTAGTTCCTCTGGAGTGGGAACATCAAACACTTTCATGTTTTGGGTTTTCTACCTATTTCTATATCACCGAAATGTGCTCTCCCCTTATCATGTGATCCAAGTCCAACCACATTGCTGCATTTGCCCTAGATCTAAAGTCCACATGTGAGGGAGAACATATGATTTTTGTTCTTCTGAGCTTGACTGACCTCACTCAGAATGATGTTCTCTAGTTCCATCCATTTACCTGCAAATGATAAGATTTCATTCTTCTTCATGGCTGGGTAAAATTCCATTAGTATCAACTCAAAATGTATCAAGGACCTAAATATCAGACCTGAAACTCTGAAGTTACTAAAGGAAGGAACAGGAAACACTCTGGAACTAATAGGTATAGGCAAGGACTTCCTCAATACAACCCCAGCAGCCCAGAAACTAAGAGAAAGGACGGACAAATGGGACTTCATAAAATTAAAAAGCTTGTGCAGAACCAAAGAAATGGTCTCTAACTGAAAAGACTACCCGCAGAGTGGGAGAAAATATTTGCCAGCTATACATCAGACAAGAGACTGATAACCAGTATATACAGGGAAATTAAGAAACTAAACTCTCCTAAAATCAATTAGCCAGTTAAATGGGCAACTGAACTAAACAGCACTTTTTCAAAAGAAGAAATTCAAATGGTCAAAAACCACATGAAACAATGCTCACCATCTCTGGCCATAAAGGAAATGCAAATCAAAACCACGCTAAGATTCCACCTCACCCCTGTTAGAATGCCATCACCCAGAACACCACCAACAACAAATGCTGGCGAGGATGTGGGAAAAAAGGAACCCTAATCCACTGCTGGTGGGAATGCAAGCTGGTGCAACCACTCTGGAATAAAATTTAGAGACTTATTAAAAATTTAAACATAGACCTACCATACGATCCAGCAATCCCACTCCAGGGGATATACCCAAAGGAATGCAACACAGGTTACTCTAGAGGCACCTGCACACCCATGTTTATTATAGCACTATTACAATAGCCAAGTTATGGATACAACCAAGATGCCCCACTACTGATGAATGGATCAAGAAAATGTGGTACTTGTACAGAATGGAATTTTACTCAGCCATAAAGAAGAATGAAATCATCATTTGCAGGTAAATGGATGGAACTGGAGAACATCATCTGAGTGAGGTCAGCCAGGCTCAGAAGACCAAAAATCGTATGTTCTTCCTCATATGTGGACTTTAGATCTAGGGCAAATGCGACAATGTTGTTTGACTTGGATCACAAGAAAAGGGGAGAGCACATATGGGAGATATAGGAATAGGTAGAAACCCAAACCATGAAAGCATATGATATCCCCACTCCAGAGGAACTAATACAGAAACCTTAAAATGACAGGTTATCATGAGCAGGGGATCAGGAACCAAGGTAAAGATCAGTTAGAGTTGAATCAACATGGGTCGTAACACATGGGTACATGAAAGCAATAGTAGGAATCTTTCTGTATAGCAACTAAGAGAAAGGATGAACAAATGGGACTTCATAAAATTAAAAAGCTTCTGCACAACAAAAGAAATGGTCTCTAAACTGAAGAGACCACACACAGAGTGGGAGAAAATATTTGCCAGCTACACATCAAGGGACTGATAACCAGAATATACAGGAACTTAAGAAACTAAACTCTCCTAAAAATCAATGAACCAATTAAAAAATGGGCAAATGAACTTAATAGAACTTTCTCAAAAGAAGAAATTCAAATGGCAAAAAAAAAAAACACATGAAAAAATGCTCACCATCTCTAGCCATAAAGGAAATGAAGCAAGGTTTTAAAGAACTGCAAGGAGCATGGCTTTGAATCAAAACAGAGAAAAAGAAGCAATGAGGGCTGTGCATCTCCAGCCGAGTGTACAACCCACCTGACCCCAAATTTCTTTCTTTCTGTCTGTC
Source organism: Castor canadensis (assembly GCF_047511655.1). NCBI lineage: Eukaryota > Metazoa > Chordata > Mammalia > Rodentia > Castoridae > Castor > Castor canadensis. The sequence goes on from NC_133388.1 coordinate 137,669,909, forward strand.
CATCCTGTATTTAAAAAAAAAATCTCTGGTCACCCCCCACTTAAGTCCAGTTAGGTCCAGTAATAACCAAGGAGCGCCAGCTAGGGGGGAGTGTGAGAATCAGTGCTCCCTTCAATGCATAAAATATGAATTGTCTTTGTGCTATAACTCTTTTTTCCTTTAGCGTCCTCATCCTGCCGGGCTCTCATGTTTATTAGAAATGCTTTTCTGAAAATTAAATATCTTGCTGCACAATGATTGTAACTCAAAGCGGGCATTTCCTCCATGGTATTATCTTGAGAAAATTTCTGCTCCTCAATTTCAACTTATGATCTGGGAGCCTTTCTCAGTGCTCATGCCTGAATCATGACATGGAGTAGTCCTCTCATGATGCATAACCAAAGTGCAGGAAGGCTCTGGATATTTTTAAAAAATCAGTATTGATTTTGAAATACTATCTCTGAGGAGTTTAAAAGTGAATACATTATCAGAGTTTTTTTTTTTTTTGGAATTATATTTCCAAGTTAGAAAAAAAGTGCCAGCTAGAACCACGTGTGTCAACTATCACAGCTAGAGCTAGGAAAAGCCATTGACTTGGATAAATGTCATGATTGGTGGAGAAGCCAGGCCTTTTCAAAACCAACTGAAATTCTGTTTGCTTCTTAACGACAGGGACTATGTGCTGAAATGTATATTAATTTTCCCTTGTGTTGCTGGCATTCATGTCAATATCAGTCTCCCTCTGCTCAAGAGATATCAAAATAGCTTTACATTAACTTGGCTTGCTAAATTAGGTAATTTTAGGTCAAATGATTTTATATTTGACAGAATTGGCTTTAGATTGATAGTAAAATACCAACATAGGAGTTAGTTGGTGAGTTTGGGGGGAGTAAATATACTATTCATTAAAAATAAGTGGAAGGTATAAATAGCATATTTTCTTTACATTTCTACTTGTATTTTGTCAGAAAATAGAACTTATTTCCAGAGGTCTAAATGTTTAAGATACATATAAAAAGCATATAGAAGATGATGTAAATATTTCCCAGGTAATACAAATTTTACTTTTATCAGAATAAACTTTATGGGGCAAGTATGTTATACCATTGCATATTCTAAAGATAGAACAATATAATCTTATAATTAAACAGTATCAAGACTTCTTATTTCAGAAATAATCAGTAGATCTGAATTACATAAATTAATAAGCCATTTTTATTGCCAAATCCCTAAAAACAGAGACTGAGCTATGGTTTATTGCTCACGTCACAATTTCTTTTGTGGGGACTACAGCTTTGGAATAAAATTGATTTTTATTGCTTTTGGCATGGGTAACTCAGCTCTTATATTGGTAAGTTATATGGATATGACTTTTAGTACACAAATGTGAAATATTGGTGAGGGAAAAATATTAGTTGTATCAAGATTAGATTTTAGCTTATAGACTTATTCCACATTTTCTGGCTGTAAAACAGCTTTATATGTTTTAAATATTCAGAAAAGATAATACTAATAATAAGAAAAAAGATGCCTTTCTTTTTCTTACAAGCAAATCCTTTGGAAGATACTTCTACTTGACTCTCTTATGGAGAAATTAGGTCATTTTTGGCTCACTTGGGTATATTAACAGAATAACCTGTTCTAGTTTTTCCTACAAAGGTCTAGATTTTCCCTGAAAAGTCTACACACTATAAAAATGAAGCAAAAATCTGTCTGTAACACTGAGTTTAAATATACCAAAAGATGATAAGGCCAGAATTCTTACAAAATCTTTGGCATTGCTCTTTAATCACTAACTTTAAAAATGTTTTAGAATAGTTTTTGAACACTGCCATTTTCCTCACTAAAACTGTAAATTACTCAACAGCTTAAGAATTAACTGATTATTTGTTTAATCAGGAACAATGAACATGAACATGAATGTGTTTTCAGAGGCAAGGAAAACATCTTGGGCTCGCCCTTAAGTAACTAGGTTAAAGAAACATCTGTTCCCTGTAATATCAGTCCAAAATCCTGAGAAGTACCTGTATGTCACAGAGTGAAATAATTGTTGATATCAGTGTAGGCTAAAAGGTAGTCTGATGAAACTGTTTACCAACTAATTCATAAGTGTAGACTGGGCAGAAATCTGAGGTCAAGATTTGGGATGTGTGCAGGCCATTGGTTTTGAGATCTCTTAGGATCTCCCTGCCTCTAACTTCTGGGTTGAAATTGGTATGTCAAAGAAGCCAAAGATCTGTGAACTTTTCGCTGAAATATGCTGCTTAATTTTGTAAGCAAAATGCTTGTATAATATGATTGTTTGCATGGTGGGGTAGGTGGTTCAGGAGTATGCAAAGTTAACACCCCTAAATAACAAAATGGGTTAGTGATTTATACTTTTGAGGCAAACTACAACTATTAGATTATATACTCCATTAAGCATACAAGTAATATTTCTCTTTACTCACTAAGCACCTAATACATTACCTGACTTCTAGGCACTCCATAAGTATTTAGTGAGTTATTAAAAAGAGAGTGGAGATTAGAAAGAAAGGCAGAGAGGTATGCAGACACATTCTGCAGAGGCTGAAAAATTATTTTTTAAGTCTCTGCTCTACTTGACCTAGGTTACTTAATTTCTTTGAATCTCAGATTCCTCAGCAATAAATGGGGATGATAAGACAACTTAGTTTATAAGCAAGTGGCCTAGATTAATGAGATAGTATCCAGAAAAGCACTTTGTAAAACAAAGTACAATTCAGGAGTAAATGATGTAATTGGTGTTATCAAAGTAATGGCAGTTGGGAAGATCTGGTAATATTCCCTTTCCTAATGTGCATGAAAAAGAGCTGTTCTGAAGAATTACTTTAAGAGCATCACTTAATGTAAGTGTTATGTCAGACCATATCAATTATGAATCTAGTTTTCTTAGGAAGAAGTGTTCTTTGTATATTATTTCATCCACTTAGGCAAAGTTAGATAGACAAACAAACTCTTTCTGTTATCAGAACCAGTTATTTGGTTTGATTCCTGCCTCAAATTCACTGTATTTAGCCTCATTTTGACCTATGCCAACCCTCTTCCCCAAAATTCTGCTTTTTCCCTACTCCCATATCTAGCTTATTTAGATAATTGGTTAACTTGAAGTAATTATGTGCATTTTTACCTTCATTAGGCCATCAAGAAATACCAGGGGGATCAATGCCGGGACAGTTTGAGTTGACAGGAGTTTTCAAGTAATCCAGCCCACTACAGTGAGCTCACAGCAGACACTTCAGGCAATTAGTTACTAAGAGGTCAAGTTCCTCACATAAGTTCTCACAGTTACTTGGTAAAGTTTGGAAGAAACTTTTCACCTTTTTAATTGAAACAGATAAATTCACCTTTTTAATTGAATCAGATAAATTCCCCAAAATATAGACATTACATACTAGATATTTAGAATAAAATAATATAATAGTATCCTTTCTTTGTCACAAAATGAGTGATGAAGTCTCCAGAATTAAAAAGAAAAACGCTGGTTAACTTTGCTTCCTTGTAAAGAGAGTATGTGCTCACACTTTATTTTTGTTTTGTTTTGTTTCTTTTTGAGACAGAGTCTTGAATTCTCTATCCTCCTGCTTCAACTTCCAGAGTGCTGGGATCACAGGTGTTCACTACCAGGTGTTAGCTCCATCTAACTCCTTAATTTTAATTTGTCTTATGAGTACAATTTTACTTCTGCCATTTCAATTTTTAGATTAAATGCAAACATGATATTTCACCCCTGTACTTGAGCAGGTAAATGCTTATGTAACTGTGTATTTGGTTAATACTAACACACAGTGTTCTCCCAAATTATATTTTATTGTGTACCTTTCAACTAGAAGACTAAATGTTCAACTTTGGGGATTGAAATAAGCCTTTGTGTCAGATATTCAAATATAGCAATGTCTCCAAATCGCAGATAAACCAGACAGCAGTCTATTGGAAATAATTGGCAAGCAGGTTGGCCACTGGAACCAGCAGAAACAAGAGTTGGCTTTTGTTGGAGAAAGTATATACAAAGACCTTATATCTCAGTCCTGGCACCTATTGCTGGCCCAACAGCCCATATTAGTGTGGTTCTGCTGGGGGAAACTTGTCAGGTCCCTCTTTTTTCTACAAAGTGACTCTAGTCTGGAAAACATTACCAAAGTAAGATAATTCTAAGGAAAAGAGGAAAAAGCAGAATAATTTTAAGTCAGCACTCTGCCCGAGCCTGATCTTTACAAAAGATCAAAGCCAAAACTGAATAAATGGGAAATGTGGTACTGACTGGTGCTAGAAAAGTAAATTCTATAATATAAACTCTCCAAATGTACATAGCAATTTTCAATAGAATTGCTTTTTTGTAGTAATTGATAAGATGTGGTGACACCATAGCAAAACTTAAGAAATAGATACTGAATGAATTATAGGAAAAAACAATTCACACAAGATTTTAATTAATGCCTAGATCATGTTATTTGATGTGTTAAAATGCTTGGCCTAAATTAAACAGAAGAAACCAAATTTCCCCTGAAATATAAATTTAATCAAGGCACAGCAGTGTCAATTTCCTGATCAGATGACTTGATCCTAATTTTTGGTAGTTATTTAGTAAACAAACAAAAATAACATCAAAATCAAAGAAATTTAGTTCCTTACACATGTTGGATATTAACTTTTCATCAGATGCATAGTTTGTAAATATTTTCTCCCATTTTATAGATTATCTCTTCACTGGTGATTCTTTCCTTTGCTGTGCAGAAGGTTTCAGTTTGATGCAATCCTGTTTGTCTGTTTTTACTTTTGTTGCCTATACATTTGAAGTCTCATCCAGAAAATCCTTGCTCAGTCCCATCTCACGAAGCATCTTCCCTATGTCTTCTTCCAGTAGTTTCCAGTTATACATTAAGTCTTTGCTCCATTTTGAGTTAATTTTTGTATATGGTGAGAGATATATGGATCTAGCTTCATCCTTTTTCTGGTAGATAAATAGTTTTCTCAATACAATTTATTGAAGAAATTATCCTTTCTCTATTGTGTGCTCTTGAGCTTTGGTTGAAAATTAGTTGGCTAAAAATGTATGGATTTGTTTCTGGGTACTCTATTTTATTATGTTTGTCTGTGAGTCTGGTTTATGCCCCATGTTGTTTTGATTACTATGGCTTTATAGTATATTTTGAAGTTAGGCAATGACTCTAGCTGTATTCTTTTCTGCTCAAGATTTTTTTTTTTTTTTTTTTTTTGCTATTTGGGAACTTCTTGTGGCTTTAAACAATTTTTAATTTTTTTGGGCAGTACTGGGGTTTGAACTCACGGTTTTGCACTTGTGAAGCAGACACTTTACCACTTGAGCCATGCCTCCAGCCCACACAAAATTTAAGATTGTTTTTCTATTTCTGTCAAAAATATTACTGTTATTTTGACAGGGATTGTGCTAAATCTGTAGGTAATATTGGGTAGTATGGACATTTTAATTCTGTTAATTCTTCCAATTTGAGACATGAGATCATGAGGGATTTTCCCACTTATTTGTGTTTTAGTTAATTTCACTCATCACTTGTCTTTTTAGTTTCATTATGGTGATCTTTAACATCCTTGATTAAATTAATTCCTCTATATTCCATCTTTTTTGGTAGCTATTGAAAATGGAATTTCTTCTTGATTTATTTTCCAGATAGTTCCCTATTAACATATTAAAAACCCCACTTATTTTAATATAGTCATTTTGCATTCTGTAACTTCACAGACTTTATTGATTAATTTGAAAAGTGTTTTGGCGGAGTCTTTGTGATTTTTCTTACACACAATCATGTTATTTATAAACAGGGACAACTTGACTTCTTTCTGTGCAGTCCAATGCCATTTAATGCTTTCTCTTTTCTTATTGCTCTGCCTAAGACTTCCAATATTATGTGGAATAAAAGTGACAAAAATGGGAATCTTTGTCTTATTCCAGATCTTAGAGAAAAAGTTTTCTTTTTTTGTGGTACTGGGTTTGAACTCAGGGCTTCATACTTGCTATAAAAGAATGAAATTCTGTTGGTCACAGTGATATCGATGAAGCTGGAAAACATTTTGTTAAGTGAAATAAGCCAGGCACAGAAAAGCAAATATTGCATGGTATTTCTGTATGTGGAACATATAAAACTTGATTTCATAGAAGTAGAGAATAGAATGGAATAGTGATTACTAGAGGCTGGAGAGGAGAAGTTGGTAAATGGGTACAACATTATAGCTAGATAGGAAGAATAAGGTCTAAGGTTTTATTATGTAGCAGGGTGACTATATCTAGTAAAAAAATGTGTATTTCAAGCTTCTGCACAGAAAAGGAAATAGTTATTAGACTAAAAAGACAGCCTACAGAATGAGAGAAAATCTTTCCCAGCTATATATCTGATAAGGAATTAATATCCAGAATTTACAGGGAGCTCAAAAAACTAACCCCACAAAGAATCAACAATCCATTGAATAAATGGGCAAATGAGTAGAACAGACACTTCTCAAAAGAAGAAGTATGAATGGCCAATAAATAAATAAGTACATGAAGAAATGCTCAATGTCCTCTTGGCATAAAGGAAATGTAGATCAAAACATCATTGAAATTTTACCTCACTCTGGTCAGAATCCCTATCATCAATAACACAGTGAACACCAAATGCTTGGGAGAATGTGGGGGAAAAAGAAACTCTTATATACTGTTGGTGGAAATGTAAGTTAGTGCAACCACTATGGAAAGCAGCATGGAGGTTCCTAAAAAACTAAGCACAATTCATTTACAGGTATAATACCAAGGTAAAATCCCACTGAACAATGAACATATAACTAACCAATGAAAGACAAGAATGGAAAACAGGTCATGCTAATGAGAGGGCACTAATGAGAGAGGGAGGGTAAAAGAAGAAAGTAAAGAAGGTGAGTATGGTTGATGTACTTTCTATACAGGAATGAATATACAGCATTCAAGCCTGTTGAAATCACCATAAGAAGGGGACTAAGGTAGAAAGGAGAATATCAGAAGGGGATGAACCAATTTGGGTTATAATGCACACACACACACACACATGGAAATGTCATAATGAAACTCCCTGAATCATTATCTTAAACAAACAAAAATGTCTTTTTTTAAGATGAAGGACAGGAAGGTAAAACAAGTCCTGTTTGGTGAGGGGTGTTGCAATGGGAGGGGCAGGGCATAATGAAAGGATGAAGAAGGATGAACATGGTAGAAGTACTATGTATTCATGTATAAAAATGGAGCAATGAGACCTTTGAAACTGTTCTAATAGGGGGGTGGGCGAAGGAGAAAGATGGAAAGGGTGAATCTAAGATATATTGTATAGGCTTTTGTAAATGTCACATGTACCCCCAGTACAACAATAATATTCTAATAAATAAATTAAAAAACTAAAAATAGAACTAAAAAGAGAACTACCATTATAATCCAGCAATACCAGTCCTGGGCATATTCCTGAAGGAATGTGTGTGCCAGGATACAAATAGAGGCACCTGCACACCATGTTTATTGCATTACTATTCACAATAGCCAAGCTTTGGAAACAGCCCAGATGCACTACAACTGATGAATGGATTAAAAAAATGTGCTATCTGCTGGTAGGAATGTAAGCTAGTACAACTATTTTGGAAAACAATGTGGAGGCTTCTTAAAAATCTAAACACAGATCTACCATATGATCCAACAATACCACTCCTAGGTATCCGGAAGGAATGCAACTCAAATTATTACAAAAACACCTGCACACCATGTTTATTGCAGCACTATTCACAGCAGCCATGCTATGGAAACAGCCAAGATGCCCCACTACCAACAATGGAATTTTATTCAGCCACAAAGAAGAATGAAATTTTGTCATTTGCAAGTAAATGGATAGAACTGGAGAATATCATCTTAAGCAAAGTTAGCCAGGCTCAGAAGGCCAAAAATTGCATGTTCTCCCTCATATGTAGATGATAGACCTAAAACAAATGCAGTAGTATTATTGGACCTGGTCACACACTAGGGGAGAATGCATGCAGGAGGAGTAGGGAAAGGGAAGGAAACCTAAAACTTAAACATGGTTGATGTGCTCACTGTACTGGAGCGAATAAAGTAATCTTAAATTGGCAAAGACCACTATGGGAAGAGGACCAGGAAGTAGTGAGCAGGTATGGTAGAGATGAACCAATGTGGGTTGCAATACACAAGTGCATGGAAGCAATGCTAGGAATCTCTCTGTATAGCTATATTTGTTCCAAACTAGCAAAAACACTCTGTTTTTCTTATTATCTCTTATGTTTTCTTTTCTACAAAATTGGAGAATAAGAGGTGGAACAAGTTCTGCCTGGAAGTAGTGGGGGATGGCCCAAAACACATATACACGTGTGAGTAAATGTAAAAATGATAAAATAAAAAAAGAAGAAAAGAAAATGTGGTATATATACACAATGGAGTATTATTCAGCCACAAAGAAGAATGAAATTATGTTGTTTGTAGGTAAATGGATGGAACTGGAGAATATCATGTTAAGCAAAGTAAGTCAGGCTCAAGAGGTCAAAGGTCTCATGTTTTCCTCATATGTGGAAGCTAGACTTATAAATGCACACATAAGTACATACATATATAAAGAGAGGGGAGAGAGATGGAGCAAGAGAGAGCGGGTCAGCCTAAGGGGATTACAGAGAGGCAGGAGAGGGAAAGAGAATGTTAGAGAATGAAAAATACTGGATAATATTGAAAAATATTGAAACATTGAAGCTGTGTATGAAGATGATATAACACAATGTGCTGTAAGCTGAGCATACTTCTTGAAGAGTAGGGGAGCAGGGTGATAGAGAAAGAGTAAGTAGTAGTGGAGGTAATCTGATTAAAGTGTGATATATACACATCTGAAATACTAAGTGAAAACCCCTTTGACCTACACTTTACAAAATGAAAGACAGGAAGATAAAACAGGTCCTGTTGGGGAGTGGGTACCAGTGTGAGGGGGGAAGACATAAGAAGAGGGTGAATATGGTGGATGCATTTTGTATTCATGTGTGAAACTAGAATAATGAAACCTGTTGAAATTGTTCTAAGAAGCAGGGAGAGGGGATAAGGGAGAATGATGGAGTAGGTGAATCTAATTAAGATATATTGTAAACACATATGTAAATGTCACAATGTATCCCCTTGTACAACTATTATATGCTATTAAAACAGACGAAGAAAAAGACAGAAAAGGATTTAAAAGACTAGTTTGAAGATAATCAGTGACCCCAAAGTAGGAAAAGATAGCTGCAAAAGAAGATTTTCAATGTTGTCACCACAAAGAAATGATAAATATTTGAGGTGATGAGCAAAGGATTTGTAGCCTTGTTTTCTGAAGTTTAATTTTATTTACATGGCTCACTTACACTTTGGCTTTTATTGAACTCAGATTCAATGAAAACTTCAGATTGACTTTTCATATGAGGCATCACTAAATCAAGTTCTTATCTTGATTCTTAAATCAACTTCTTTGGGGCTTCTACTGTTTTAGTTTCTTGAGATAATTTTGAATTTTGATTATCCACCTTTTTGTATCCTATTGAACTAAGAAACAGCTCCATGCTTAATAAGCTGTCTTCAATGCCTCTGTCCTAGGACTTGATAACGAAGCTGGACAGGAGCCAGACAAGGTCAGGGCCTTCTGATACCATAACGTGACTGAATAGTTGAGTAACACTGATCCCTTCCCCATTCTTTGGTACTTTCTTTCTCCACGTTTTCTATGGAGATGCTGAAAATGGTGCAAATCACTTAATACTTATCCCTCTCAGTTTTAATTAATTTTAGCAATTACCTCTAGCAATTATCATTAAGTGTCAATTTTAGTATCAGACTGTGAGTATCTAGCAGAAGATTGGCACAGCCTGAGTATTAAATAAATACTTGCAGATTTGTTCAATGAGAGATGGCACAGTGGTGAACAATTCAGGCTTCTCTGTAATCTCCTCTATACATTCTCATGCTTTAAAATAAAAAAAGTTCAAAGCTGAACTCATTATCTTCTTTTTAATCCCTTTTCTCCTCTCAGTCATGCTTGTTCTTGGGTCCACATTCTCTCTGAAAACCAGATTCTAACCTTTATCAGTTTGGCCTCCATTCTGTGCCTCATATTCAAGCAGCAGCTGCATCAAATTCATTAATTTGTATAAAGAACTCCTCTCTTCCACTGTCTGATTAAATGGCAAACAGAATCGTATTGCAGTTTTTATGTGCCCAGTATGTGTTGGAATTAATGATGGATGACACTGTAAAAATTATTTCTTTTAGTTTGTTTTGCCCACTGTGATCTGTATTAAAGGTTATTGACATCTTCTGGTTTTAATTTTGAACAATACTAGATAAGGAAGAGAGAATTAGACTCCCTTCCCTTTAGACAGAAGATGACAGGTTTTACCTAAAACAATATTGTGATCTATTTAGCTTAGACAACAAAGGGTTGAGGTATTTTTTTTTGAGACTTTGGGAGTAAATTAGGGTTGTTGTCATATGACTGATGTCTCATGATCATGTAGATGAAGAAAGTGGATTAACTGTATATGCTGTAGGGAGTAGGAATAGTAACAATTTATGGAAGATAAAGGGGTAGAAAGTGGTTTTGTACAATGCATCTAACAATATAAAAAGGATGTAATTTATGAGTGACTTTTTACAGTGATTGTAACATTTAAATTATTCATCAGCTATGGCCATTGTGTATCTGAATGTGTATCGTATACGCTTTACAAGGGAATGCCAAGATGGATTATTGCATTGAACAAGCTAGGTAGCCTGACTGGTAACTGGTCACTTCTTTAGGTACTGTTGATGCCTCAGGGATCTAAAACCTTTGCTGTAGCATAGATTGAGGGCAATATACACAGCAAATTAGTTACATGTTGAATTAGAAGGTGGTCAGTGTGATGGAGTAAAATAAAGGGTGGGAGATTTGCAATTTTACATAGGATTGTGTGAGGTTTGGCCTCGTTCAGAAAGTGACTCTTGGTCAGAAATTTGAAGGTGGCACATGAATGGATTCTCAGCTAACTTGGAGAATGTGGATCAGGCAAAGAAATAAGATAGTGTAAACTCCCCAAGGTAGGAGAGAGTCTAGCATGTCTATAACAAAAACCATAAAGGTCAGAGATGATGATAAATTTGTAGCACAAAGATTAGGGGCTTTGGAACCACATCAGCTGGATTCAAAGTCTTATCCTTTTACTAACTTTGAGTGGGTCTGGCAACATTTTACAAATAAATTAGTGTCATGTAGAGGAAAATAGATGATTTTGTGTGTCACCTAGGAATAGAACACAAAATCAATGTGGAAGTGAAGATCAAGTGCTTCAGTTTAGGGCAATATAAGCCAATGATCAGCAGTGTGATGGTATGGACATGTGTAATGAGGAGTAACTGAAAAGTTGATAATACAGTGTCTGTATTCTACATAATTTATTGAGGGTCTACTATTCACAAGATTTCATGATATTCATTTTACATAGCTGCAGTTTCTCATTTAATCCAGCCTCAGAAAGTCAATATAATCTCTTCTCTCTTTGCCTCTTCCTTACCATCTTGAGTTTCCTGTAGTGGTTTGGTTTTCATCTGTCCTTTTGCAAGTGGATCACACCATTGCTGCTTCTTTACCACATAATTATCTTTGTAGCTACTTAGTTGTTTAAAGCAAAAAGACTCTACTTAACATTTGTTTAGGTGCACAGAAATGTATTTGCTTCACTTATTATGGGGTTAGATAATGACCTGGGGTCTTCGCATCCTGTTTATAGCTTTAGTCTGTTACTTTGATGCCTGTCTATATTTTAAAATTAAATCCGTATGAACTTATTGTATAGCTGCATTATATGTATATATATTTAAGCCTGTTCATAGACGTTCTATTTCTATGTGGGTTTTCATTATCTTATCACAGTAGAGATAATCGACATATCACCAAAAGTTTATTGGGTTTAGTTTTAACACTTCCTGATGCAGTGGTGGAGTAAAATTCTTAAAGGGGTGAAAATTCCTTCTCAGGATTCAGAGAACAAGTGAAAAATGAATAGCCAAGGGTGAGAGAGGCAGAAATCCTGACTGAAGGGAGAGCTTGTTTCCCCGCCTTTTGTGCCACCGTCTACACTGACTGGTCCCTCCCCTTCATTCCACAGACTTCCTTTGAACTGTTTCTTCGGGTTGATTAGGAGTGAGATAAAGATGCTTCATTAGGAATGACCCCCAGAAATTGTTGACTCCACGTCAGTTCTTCATTCATTTATTTCCCAAGCAAGTTGCCATCCTAAATTCAGGATAGGAAATGTCATGGTTCTGAAATAAGACTTTTTCTTCTATGCACTTGGGAGACCTCATAGTGTGTATCCTTTTCCACTCCAAAGGGAAATTCTCCTCTTTTGAACATAACAAACATGAATCCTAAAGATCCTCATCCAACACATTGCATAGGACCGTCTACTATAATTGAAAAAGTTCTCTGTGTTGTTCTGCTTAATTGATCCAAATTGCACAACAATGAATAAAAACTCCCTATGACATTTCTGTCAGTAGGTCCTAGGCTGCCCTTGTGTTGATGAGCCAGAAAGTTGTTCTGGAGTTCTTTTGTTTCCAATCTGTTTTCAGTTAATTTAGGGGAAAAAACACTTAAAGTAATACACTTGTACTCATGGGCTTCGTGGCCTAGGCCCTAAGTTGCTGAGATTTTTTTTTCTCCCAGCATAAACATTGATATGACAGCTCTGGATGGCTCCATAGAAAGCTGTAGTATGCAGATTAGTCAAAGTAAACAAAACATGCTTCTCATCAGCAGAGCTTTTTGATGTATCATTCTTGTTAATAGTTCTCTAGATGCAACAATTATTAGACTGTGTAAGGAGAAACAAAGCAAGTGTATCAGCAGACGGAGAGTAAGTTTTCTTTTAAATGGTATTTAAAATGTGTTGTCAACAAAATGGATCCATTTGAACAGTAACAGAGAAGCGTTTTGAGATTAAAGGGGGTAACCAACAGACTTGAAGATAAACGTAATGTCATTCTAATTACGTGGTATTTTATCTTGTATACTCATCACTTTTGTTCATATGAATGAATGCTTTGATTAAAAATTTTCTTTTCAAAATCTCATTGGAGATATCCTCTATTACAATTCTTTATTTCAAAGGATTTCTGGGTATGGTAAAGCAGAAGCAAGTTAGTTGAAACATTCTTTGCCACTATTGGAAATGATTGTAGTTACTGTCACTTGAATTTTACATCAAGCTCTTCAGAAGTGCTATTTGTTCATTTGTTGCCAGTCAATGGATATATGTGTATTAGTCTGTTCAGCTATAATAACAAAATACTGTAAAGTGGGTGGCTTAAACAACCAATATTTATTTATTTCTCATAGGTCTGGAGGAGACTAGGAAGTCCAAGATCAAGGTGCTGGCCCCATCCAATTTCTGGAGAGGGACTGATTCTTGGCTTGCAGGTGGCTGCCTTCTTGCTGTGACCTTATATGGTAGAAAGTAGGGGAGACTGGAGACGGTAAGGGCACAGGGCAGGAGGAAAGGATGAGAGAGAGAGAGAGAGAGAGAGAGAGAGAGAGAGAGAGAGAGAGAGAGAGAGATGGAAAGAAGAGGGGAAAGAGAGAACAAGAGAGGAGAGAGAGAATGAGAGAGAGCAAATAATCCTATCATGAGGACCCCACCCTCATAACCACATCTTATCCCAATTACCTCACATCTTCCTAATGCCATCTCATTGGAGATTAGGGTTTCAACATATGCATTTGAGAGGAAGACAAGCCTTCAGACCCTAACAACATATTTATTGAGCACTCACTAGAGGCTGGGTGTTGTTCTAGGGCTGAATGTTCAGTGATGAACAGGTTCCTGTTTAAGAATTTAGTAGACAAGAACCAGTAAAGGTGCAAGATAGGCGAGTGATAGGTGAAGTGCACTGGGTTTATGGAAACACAGGAATCAAGTAGTACCTAATCTATTTAGTGAGGTGTGAGTTATTTCAGTTTCAAACATAAGGAACTGTAATTTACAAACGTTTTCTTCCATTTGTGTCTTTGGGCTTTTGGATTTATTTTCTTTCCCATCAAAGCAGGTGGCTTCCTCTGCATGGTATCATGTTATATCAATACTTCAGGCAATGAATTTTCTTAGGATTCCCAAGATTTCTTAAGATTCCAGAGGCATGGACCTATATGACATCCTTGCTGTGTGGAAATATAATGTGACATTTCCTCAAACAACAGAACTGCATTTTACTTTAGGGTTTCCAATAATCGTTGGATTATAATATGACCAGCTTTTTGTAGGACTGTTCCAGGATTTCATGCAAAATCAAGTTTTACACTTTCATCTGAATGGAACACCCAGACCCACTCGTTGATCTCACACATGCCTGTGATTTTTCTCGCACCAAAGGAGGTGAGAGACTGAAGCCTAGTGTGTGCAAGGCCCTAGGTTCAATCCCCAGCACTGCAAAAAATTATATATTATATTATAATTACATAATAATTATATTTGTTATATTATAATACTATAATCTCTCCAAGAGGAAGTTGATGAATTGGAGGATAGGTTTTGAGAGAAAGCAATATTCCTGACTCTCTCGGGGAGGTTCCTGAGGGAGGATCCTGCCCAGCTCTGATCCTGTCAGCATGTATGAGAAGTGTGTACACAGCCTCCTTCCCAGCCCCAGTCAGGTAATATTACTACTGATGAGTTAATATAGAAATAAAAATATTTTGAACTTGGAGGTTTGCAGTTTTGTTATAGGGATTGCAATATTTAGCTATTGTTAGGTGAAAGAGGTTATATGTGTTTGTCATGTTAAGAAGCCAGCTGAGATAAACACCAACAGATTTGCAAATTATTGCTAAATGTGAAGCCATAGTTCTCTTCATTTCAGGCCCCATGGCATTTGTGGACACAAATACAATCTGGATACAATCTGTATTCTACACTATTATGTCTGATGCTAAATACAGTGACTTGCCTTGGTCACTTGGTGGGTGACCAAGGAGGAGTATGCCATCTTGTGTTCTGATTGCCTGCAAAGGAGACAATGTGAAAGCTGATGTAATGAGCAAAGCTGTGGCTTGGTGATGTGGGTTGGCTCTGGTCCCAGTCTGCTTGTAATCAAATCCTGATTGACATTTGCTAGGTGTGTGACTTGGTTCCTTACCAAACCCCTTAATGTCTCCGTTTTCACCAACAAAATGGGTCAATTATCGTACTTAGATTGCAGTTGTTAATATATCACAAGAAGTTTTAGTGAGGATTAAAAAAGCAGTGCATGTAAAACATGTACAAAATTGTCTAGTACATGATAAGCTTTCAATAATCATTGACTTTTATGCAAAAGAGGTCTAAAACCTTTATAAACACTTACTGTGGAGTTCAGGCAAGTCTGGCTTATTGAGGAGCCCTTTTCATCCTCTTCTACTAATTGGAAAATATAGGAGGCATTATTCTCCTGTATTAACTAACCTAGAACATTTTGAGAGTTCTGTCTAAATGAATTGTCTTAAGGCCATATATTAAGTAGGGAGTATACCCAGAACTTCTTTAAACTACCTTCTAACAACAACAACAACAACAGCAAAAGTCTCAGATTATGCAGTAACATTTATCTTTGAGAAGATTATGGACTGTCAAGCTCTGGAGAAACATATTCTGTGTTTAGGCAACTTAAGTGTTTTAAAGCACTGTGTTATGAACTTAGCATACCAGGTCAGGTGAATTTGGGAGACCCCATTCATGCATTCATTCATTCAAAGCAGAGGTAGAGTCTGACACCAGTGATACTTAGGGTAGTGAGTCTAATGCTGGGTGGTAAGGAAGGATAATAGAGAGGATAATAGAGAGTATTGTTCAAAACAATAAGTTAGAATAAAAATCACAATAAAAGGTATTCTTTGGGCCATTAAAACAAGAGCCACCCCCCTGAAGATGAAGCCTTTGAAGTTGTAGGCATTTGCTGTCACTTGAAAGCCTCGAGGGAAGGAAACTGCATTGTCCTGTGCTTTCTCTGGAATTATCAGCATGGAGCATATGTTGGTGAGAGACCTAGTGTCTTGTAGCCAAGGCGGAAAACTTGGATGTTTTTAGGACAATATTTGTGAAAAACAATCTAGCAGCAAGTACTAGTCTAGCTCCCTGGGGTCATTCCTCAAAGTCTACTGATGAAGGAAACTGACAGGACCCACTCTCCCCCAGCCAGCATCTGACACCAACACCTTTGGCACTGGGGAGTGTGGCCATAACTTACAAGTGTGGGCCAAAGGGCGGGTTAGGAAGGCTTGATGTGGTTTATCTCATAAGGGAAACAGAAGACAGTTAATGATCTCATCCTTAGTTTGGAGGCTTTGCAGTGCCTTGGCAGATGGACATTGGCCTTGGGGTTTAGCTTCCTGGAAGCTCACATCAACACTGTGACCACCTGTGTACTTTGGCTGCAATAGTGTGTATACAACAAGTGCACATGGGTGCCTGGGGAGAGCACAGGGAAACAGAAGTCGGACTAGGTGAGGCAGACTAGGGAAGCTTGTCTATGGTACCCATGAGCATCACACAGCATCGAGTTCTATATGGTTTGACCTACAGGCTCAGGTTCGGTCTAAAGTCTGTATTAAGCCTGGAAGGAAGGCAGTGGCCAATGAGCCTACACTATGAAGGCATCCTGAGGCCAGAGTTGAGCTGTTTGGGTGGTCTAAGGTAAAAAAAAAAAAATAGGGAAGGTTTCTGAAGTACAATTAAGTATGGGGGATGGTCGAAGGTCAGGTTGGTGGTGAAACTGTGACTAGAAGATGAATGTTGGAATTGGAATTAGGAAGGTCTCTGAGGGGCTAATGTTTTCAGACTGATGCTGTGAATGTGGAAGATGCTTCTGACTCTAGTTCCTTTTTTCCCCCCTTGACAGTACAAGGATTTAAACTCAGAGCATTGTACTTGCTAGCCAGGCACTCTAACGCTTGAGCCATACTCAAGTATGGTTTATTTTTGTGATAAGGTCTTGTGTTTTTTGCCCCAGCTGGCCTGGATCACAATCCTACTTATGCTTTCTGTTTAGCTGGGATGTCAGGTGTGCACCACCATGCCCAGTTTTTCTTTGTTGTTGTTGAAATGGAGGCTCACTAGCTTTTTTTGTAGGAGGGTGACCCTCAAACCATGATCCTCCTGATCTTTGCCTCCCAACTACTGGGATTACAGGTGTGAGTCACAATGACCAGCTAGTCCCTTCTTAATGTTGGAGATGTCTGTGTGGCAAAGCTGGATAGAGGACAGGAATAGAAGCTTAAAGACAGCTAAGAAACCAAAATTTCTTACAAGTTATACTTAAGGGTATCATTACGACCAAGTTCAGCAATTTAAAGTATGACGCACAGACTAGAAATGTAATTGCTCCATTACTGATACCAATCTGACTGTACTTTGGAGATGTGGAAAGGACACCTTTCCCATTATCATAAGAAAATAAACTTGCATGCCATGATCACTTTAATCTGGTCTCCTTGGTTTTGTAGTTCTTGGCTTTTGACAGGTACACTGATGATGCTACCTCTAGATAAACCAAGAGGAATAACACCATTCATTTGGAGAGTAATTTGCTGAGAATAAAGTGTTCTGTTTTCCACAATAAGATTTTTTTTCTTAATAAGATTGTAAGCTAATATGATCACCTCCATTGAATAGATGAGGCTTATTTTATGGATGGAGTCAAAGGACTAACTAATCCTGGACCTAAATAAGTCTAGGACTATTACATCATTTCTATTAAGGAAACTGCATTGCTTCTGAATTTTAAGTTTAAACAATCTCCATCACTGTATTTTAGCTTGTTTTTTTGTAGTTGTGTCTTCTCCCTCCACTTTTTAAAACTATACTTCAAAAAAGTTTATGAGAGTATATGTAAAATAGAACACAAATTCTGTAATTTTATCCTGAGGACAGATTATCAAAACCCCCAGACTACAGTTACTCAGGTTTGTTTACTCTGGCATCAGAATCTTCTTAGAGTCAAGTGGCTGTTTAGAATCTATCACCTTTTTTTAAAATAATTTTTTATTAGGATATATGTATTATATTGGGGGGATTCACAGTGACAATTCTGATTAGACTTATATTGTAATTAGTTACATCATCCCCATCGTCTCTCCCCCTCAACCCTCTCCCTGCCCCACTTAAAGCAATTGCAAGTGGTTTCTTTGTTCTATTTCATATAGGTATATGAAGTCCATCAACCATATACTCTTACTTAATCTCCTTCCTTTACCCTCTCCTTCCCACTAGCACCCCCCTACTGTGCCTATTTCACAGTCCTGTCTTTCATTATTAATATTTAAGTTCATGTTCAAAGGGGTTTCTCAGTGTATCCCTGCTGTGGGTATACTTTATTTTTGTCTGTTCGATCCCTTCCGTTTAGAGTTCATTACTTTTGAAAGCATTAGTATTGTATCTAATTCACTGGGCAAAGCATGGTAACATACCAACTGGGCATCTGAGGCTTTGAAAGAAAGAGTGCTCAAGCTGTTTACTCCCATAGTTGCTGATTTGGGTTTCTGTGCCTTCACATTAATAGTCACCAATAATGGTTTCACTTGGTTATGTTTCTTTGGCATAGCATTTACTTAAGGTAAGATCTGAGACATCAGTGGGTCTCCAGTTATGGGCAGGATGTGTGTCCTATCCACTTAGTAATATAGGTAAGAATAGGGGTCCTCTTGTTGAAGGCCAGAAGAAAAGACACTTACCCCATCACACTCATTACAGTGGCATATATGAGTGTTAAGAGAAGCAGTTGAATCACACCTTCAGTCAAATAATTTCATTTTGAAAAATGTGATATATGCTTTTAGGCCTCATACCAGATAAAAGAAGGAGAGATATTCCTCGTGCTACAAGTGGAAAAAGCTATTTCAAACTATTTTCTAGTGATAACAGAGACACTGGATTTAATTACATATTGGTCAAATCAGAGTAATTAACAATTCCTTGTTAATTGCTTTGTGTTTGAAGCCTTGGAACTCTTCTTCTCTAGTTATTTATAAAATAAATAATAGGTTATTGTGAACTGTAATCATCACTAGAACTTATTACTCCTATTTTCTTTGTTACTGGTTGTTCAACCTCCCTCTCTTCCTCCATCCCCACCATTACCATCAGCCTCTCACTATCTCGTATTCAGAGAGCGAACACTCAATATTTGTCTTTTTGTGTTGGATCATTCTAATAGGACACAATGACATCAGTTTCTGAGGAGATAAAAGTCTTAGAAAACTTGCTAATGTTTCTCTCACTTCTGTGCTCAGCACAGCAACTAACAGGGAGGCAAAACTTTTCCTCTACCCACTTTGGGCCTCTGACTGGGCTGGAGAATTGAGCTGACATAATACAGATTAACAGGGAAAATGCATAGATTTCCCCATGCTCATGGGAGCCTCAGTGGGGCATTGGAGATATAAAGAAGCAGTTTATGTCACATGCTTATATTATATATGAGTTGGATACAGACATGTGAATTGCAAAAATGTGACAAGGCCAAGGTACTTGGGCTACGGTAGTTGGTCCTGGAAAAGTGACTAGGAGGCCCAGATTAGCTTAGTAAGATTGGTTTGTTAGGTGTCTACTGAGAGGTAGATAGTAGAGCCATGAGAAGCAGTTTTCCTTTGCCTCCAACTTCCTGTCCTTGGTGATAAGAGTAATACTTTCCTTCTGGCACATAGCAGGCATCTTTCACATGGGAGTTTCATCTACTGGCTTTAGGAAAAAAAAGGAAGGTTACAGTGCTTTTCTCACATCTGCTGTTTTTCAAGTGCCTTTAACTAAAAGCAGTCAATATGTCAGAGTGACAGATTTTGGGATAGTGTGTTCTAAACTACTTCTGTCACTAAGACATATGTTTCTTTGTGTGGATCACAGTTTTAGTTTTGTCTCTATAACAGAATGGTTTTCTCTTGTGGAAATATTTCTTTTCTGGAGTGTCACTTACTTAAGACAAGGTCTTTGGTCAAAGTTTATCCTTTGAGCCAGGAATGTGAACCCCTTTGTTGGTTTATGTTGTGTCTGTCAGTAGACTTGTCCTCCATATCTTGGGATCACCCTTGTCTTACATGGCAGGTGAAATTCAACTTAGGGAAGAAACAAGGAAGCATTAAGTTATCTGTTGAAAATTTTAAACAATCGAAAATCACAACAAGCAAAGTGAAGCATTTTGACTTGTAGTGCACACTCATCTCAGGTATGAAAAAGGTAATGTGCTATGCTGATATTAACTCAGCTCTATGCAACTGGTTTGAAATGGCAAGGCTTACTTTAAATGTAGAATTAAAAATACATATCCAGATCCAAATATGTGTGTGGCAGATAACATGTAGGTATCTGTGCCAAAACAATTTGCAAATTCTTAAAAAATATAATTTCAAAAACATATTTAGCTGTCCACTGAGAGGTGGATTAGAGCCACGAGAAGCAGGCTGTTGTTAAATTTACTTTGAGTTAGATTTGGGATCTGAGCCTTTCTTTAAAAGTCAACAGAATAAGTGGTATCTTCCTTAGTTACCTGTGATATAGAAAGATCAGAATGTGAGGAAGTTTTTGATAAACTATGAAGTTTTATACAGTTACATACCCCTGAAGCACTATGCTAAGGTTACCAAGGTTAGTATAAGCAAAGATAGATTGTATATTACCTGCCCTTATATGGTCAGTGTGTGTGTGTGGTAGACATATAGACCCACACAAACAAAGTTTAATAGGTTTAAGTGGTCAGTTCAACTGAAGGAGTCAAGAAAAGATTTCTATAGAAAGTGATCTGAGTGGATGTTTTCTAGATAGTAGGATAGGTAGGTGCCTTTTCAAGCAGAGGCCACTAATAACAAAGGAGTATATGCATGAAAGAGTAAGGCTCATTAGAAGTACAGAACTATACATGTAGATTTTCTGTTCTTGAATAATTTGTATCAGATGCATACATAGATGTAGTAGTGATGTAAGTCCAATACCAATAAAACCAAAGAGTGTTGGATTCTTTTTGAGAACACAGATAATATATTCTTTTTATAGCTTTCTTTGGATGTGTGTAAGACAATAGTGTAAAGAATGAGATTTGAGTATATTTCATGATGTGGTAAAAAGTTATGGGAATATGTCTGGGGATGTCTCTTCAGAATGCTACAGTGGGGCCAAGGGTATAAGTGAAGTGGCAGAGCACTTGCTGAACAAGCGTGAGATCCTAAATTTAATCATTGCACTGAAAAGAGATTTGCCATTATTCAGGTGCTATGGTGGTCACTCCTGTAATCCTAGCTGCTTGGGAGGTAGAGATTAGGAGGCTCACAGTTTGAGACCAGCCAGGCAAAAAGTCAGTAAGACCTCCATCTCAAAACAACAAGCTAGCCATGGTTGTATACTCCTGTCATCTCAGCTGTGTGGGAGGCTGTAGGTAAATGTTCAAGACTGTTCCAGGCAAATAACCAAACCTGCTCTAATAAATAACCTACAGCAAAAGGTGAATGGGAGGGTACATTCATTTGCTACAAGTATAAATGTGAAAAAAGTAAGAATTTGGATTTTTCAGAAAAAATGTGTAAGTTGCTCACAATTAATTATGATAAAGATTTTCTCCTCCTTGTGCAATTACTCATAGTGATTCCCACGAAACTTTCCAAATAAAATATCTTTATTTGGTCTGTGAAGAAATGGCTTTGGAAATCTTGTTCAATTACATCATGTAGCTAACAGGTGGCAGACATTTTTACTGAAAATCCCTTCCTGTATTGACTATTATATTTCTTATTCTAATAGTTTTTCCCAAGATTCAGGGGATTCTATTAAATTAAAGTCTATTTCGCAAAGAAATCATACCACATTGTCTACCATCTGTGTTTTTGATCTTCTTTTCCAGAAATAACAGTCATTTTAATTTGTCTCCCGAGTTTTCAAAATTCCCCATCCTCTCCTTATGACTGCATATCCTCCTACTTATTCTTCCATTCTGTTACTGCTAGTACTCAGCCCTTACCCTTTCTGGTTTTTTCCCATGGCTTTTTACTCGTCTAGGTCACTTTGCCATGTGCCCAACTTGAAACTTGGCCACCTGAAGCTGAATCACTTACTGAGTTACTTCCTTTCCTTAAATATCATATCAAAAAGAAATGTCACTAGAAAGTTCGATAGAAAGAGTGTGTTATTTTCTCAACTGATAAGGTTAAATCCTCTCTTAGGATTTAAAGCTCTTCAAATTCTATTTTCTTATTTTGTTAACCTTTTGGGAATAACAGTGAGAGGTACAAGTTAAAAAGGAAGAATTTTTAAGTGCTAATTTCAGTTGTTTTGATATTTTTATTGTTTTCTGTCTACTCTCTTTTATTTCCTAGTTTATAAAATAATATTTTGCCCATATCTAAAAATGTATCACTTTGATATATTTGCCACATTGAAATTCTTTATTTGTGTAAATCACACAAGTCTATTCAGATTAGCTTAAATTTTTCAAGTTGGGGAATAAGGCAGAAATTTATGCAAGAGAGGTACATCATGAAACTCAAGATCATCCCACGATCACAAGTGATTAGGATCTGGATCTGGGAGATGTTAAGAAGCACTTACTTTCTCTCAGTGTGACATGGTTTCCTGTTACCACTTCTGTGTTTCTTTCTCCCTCAGTTTTCGTTATTTCTCCAGACTAGATTTCTCTAGTTATCTGTCATAAAACAGAAAATATTTGCCTATATCAGGTATACAACAGAAGCTAATTATGGTACTTGTGAACAAATTCAAATAATGAAAATTGCAGCTATCTTAGGATTTACATATGGAAGGGACAGAATTGAAAAATAGTCTGGGGAAAATTTCTTAAACAGGAGGTCACAATAATATGGAGCAAATTATACATTTATAAAAAGGAATACTCCCAAGCTATCAAGAGCTGGTTGGAAACACTAACCAATTTAGTTTAAAGAGAATAGGGCTCACTTAAAAGGCTGACTTTTTAAAAATCAGTTTTCAATAAACTATTTATTATTTAAAACACTTTACCAAATAGCTGCATATCAAAAATAATTAGGATACCTAAGCATCTAATAAATCATTGAAATGCTTTTTTTTTGAAAAAAATATAAAAGAAGTTCTTGGAAATGCCAAAAATATATATTAGATATTTTTTCATGAAGATATTTATTTATTGCTTCAGTTTCATTGCTTGTTATGATGTATTTAAGTGGTTCAATTTTGTTGGGTCATAGGCATCTACAAATTTATCCATTTCTTTCAGATAGCCCAGTTTATTAAAACATAAACTTTCAAAGTATTTTTAAATAATCCTCTGTATTTCATTGGTATTTGTTGTGGGATTTCCTTTTTCAGCTCTAATTTTATTAATTTGAGTCTTTTCCCTCCTTATTTTGGTTAGTATAAAGGTTTGTCAATATTTTTATCTTTTCAAAGAACCAGCTTTTTGTTTCCTTGACTCTTTGTAGTTTTTTTTTCAGTCTTCCTTTCATTATATTTTGCCCTAATCTTTATTATTTCTTTCCACCTACTAATTTAGGCTTTGGCTTGTTCTTGTACTTCTAAGGACTTGTTGTGCATCATTAGATTATTTGTTTGTGCTCTCTCTGTTATTCTTTTTTTTTTAAATGTTAGTGCTCATACCTATAAATTTTCTTCTTAGCACTGCTTTTTCTGTATCCCAGAGGTTCTGTTATATTGTGTTTGCATTTTTTTCTTTATTCATTTATTCATATGTGCATACATTGTTTGGGCCATTTCTCCCCCCTGCCCCCTGCCCCCTCCCTCTCCCCTCTACCTGCTTCGCTTCCAGGCAGAACCTGTTCTGTCCTTTTCTCCCATTTTGTTTTGAAGAGTAGATATAAGCAATAATAAGAGAGGCGTAGCGTTTTTTTTTTTTTTTAGTTGAGATAAGGATAGCTATGCAGAGAGATTCCTAGCTTTGCTTCCATGCACAAGTGTATTACAACCCGAACTGATTCATCTCTATCAGACCTCTTCACTACTTCCCGGTAACCTCCCATATTGACCTCTGTCATTTTAAGGTTACTGTATTAACTCCTCTGCGGTGGGCACATCAAACACTTTCAAGTTTTGGGTTTCCTACATCTCCCTATTCCTCCTGTGTGTGTCCTCCCCTTAGTGTGTGACCCAAGTCTAATAATATTACTGAATATGAGGGAGAACATATGATTTTTGGCTTTCTGAGCCTGGCTAACTTTGCTTAAGATTATGCTCTTTAGTTCCATCCATTTACTTGCAAATGATAAGATTTCATTCTTCTTCATGGCTGAGTAAAATTCCATTGTGTATAAATACATTTTCTTCCATTCGTCAGTAGTGGGGCATCTTGGCTGTTTCCATAACTTGGCTATTGTGAATAGTGCTGCAATAAACATGGGTGTGCAGGTGCCTCTGGAATAACCTGAGTCGCATTCCTTTGGGTATATTCCTAGGAGTGGGATTGCTGGATCATATGGCAGATCTATGTTTAGTCTTTTAAGAAGCCCCCATATTGTTTTCCAGAGTGGTTGCACTAGCTTGCATTCCCACTAGCAGTGCATGAGGGTTCCTTTTTCCCCACATGCTCGCCAACATTTATTGTTGTTGGTGTTTTTGATCATAGCTATTCTAACCTGAGTGAGGTGGAATCTTAGTGTGGTTTTGATTTGCATTTCCTTTATGGCTAGAGATGGTGAGCATTTTTTCATGTGTTTTTTATCCATTTGAATTTCTTCTTTTGAAAAAGTTCTGTTTAGTTCAGTTGCCCATTTCTTTATTGGTTCATTGATTTTTGGGGGAGTTTAGTTTTTTGAGCTCCTTGTATATTCTGGTTATCAGTCCCTTGTCTGATGTATAGATAGTAAATATTTTCTCCCACTCTGTGGGTGGTCTCTTTAGTGTAGAGACCATTTCTTTTGCTGTGCAGAAGCTTTTTAATTTCATGTAGTCCCATTTGTCCATTCTTTCTCTTTGTTGCTAAGCTGCTGGAGTTCTATTAAGGAAGTCCTTGCCTATACCTATTGCTTCCAGAGTGTGTTTGCATTTTCATTGGATTCTAGGAATTCTTTTATTCCTACCCTTATTTTTTGGTAACTCACTGGATGTTCGATCTCCTTGTATTTAAAATTTTCTGTTTGTTCTGCTATTGATTTCTAGTCATTGTAGTTTGATAGACTACAATGAATTATTTCAGTTCTGTTGAAGTTCAGGCTACTTCTCACCACTGGACTAAGGGTATGGACCAGTAGCCAAAGATTTGCTCATCTTCTCAAGGTATCAGGCTTGATCCCCAGCACTGCTCAGATCAAAGTAAACTGCTGCAGTCTGTTGTCAGTTGTCTGATGCTGGGATGCTTTCACTATTGATGCTTTCCTTCTTTGTGTACTGGGAGCTGCTGTTGGCTACAGGAAAGTTAAGAACCTGGGAGTTGAGAAGGTTCTCACTTGCTTCAGATGCAACCCAGTTTGTGTTCCAGGGGGGCAGAAAGTGTCCAAGACTTGCGATGTTCACACCAGAGAGCTGATGTACAGAGTTCTTAGTGCTGCACTGCCTAGGTGGAGAACTGAGGAACAGTGGCACACTCTCTGCTGTTCATAGTGCTTTTAGATGCTGCCAAGCTGTTCACCAGTCTGTGTGGAGGAGGACATTGGACGTTTCATGATTAAGAGGGTCTGGACTCTGGCACGCAAGCCTTTTTTCCCCCCAGATTTATGTCTTTTTATTTATTTATTTTTGTCTTTTTTTTAAACTTTATTTTATTGTTTTTTGCGTTTACTTACATGTGTACCCATTATTTGGGTTACGTCTCTCCTCCCTCTTTCTAGGCAGAACCTGTTACCCCCTCTTGTTCTCTGATTTTATTGAAGAGAAAACATGAGAGATAACAAAAAAAATAGCATTTTTGCTAGTTTGAAATAAAAATAACTACAGAGAGATTCCCAGTGTTGTTGCCAGGCATATGTGTATTACAACCCATATTAGTTCACCTCTACCAGACCTCTTCACTACTCCCAGTCCCCTTTCCATAGTGGCCTCTGCCAATTTAAGATTACTACATTTGCTCCTCTACAGCGAGCACATCAACCACATTCAAGTTTTGGGTTTCCTTCCCTTTCCTATTCCTCCTGTGTGCAGTTTCCCCTTAGTGTGTGACCCATGTCCAATAATATTACATTTGTTTTAGGTCTATAATCCACATATGAAGGAAAACATGCGATATTTGGTTTTCATGAAGATATTTAAATATTGTAAATAACTTGTGCAAAGGAGCTCCAACTATAAGTCAAGAGAAGGGCTCTGCACCATAATTCCTCCCTTGGAACTGGGTCTCCCTTATCAAAACGGTGTCATGGAACTACTAGACTCTTATATAAGTTCAGAACATTTTCATCATTGACCAAACCAACATCTCTTCTAGATGAAAATATTTCATTGTTTGTATGTCTTCTGTTCTCCACAAAGCATTGGTGTTTGTCAAGGGGAGATTATTTTCCATTTCAGCCAATACCATCAATCTAATCTGTCATCAGGGAGAGTCAGAACAAAGAGATAAAATTAGTTTGATTTGATTTTGGTAAGAATTTTAGTTTTCATCTTAGAAAATGCAACAAAAATAAATTGGCCAAAGATAGGATTGAAGAAATAAAAGAGGAGAAGCAAGAGAGTAGATTAATTTTAATAAGGTAATTCCTAAAATTATGAAATTATTAATTTACTTTCTAAAGTTCAGCTGAATTTGATTTGAAAATTTCAGCAAATTATAGACAGTCTCCACCAAATGCACTAGAGATTCTAATTGTTGAAACAGAAAAATTTCAGGAAATATATGATTTAGATGACTATATAACATTTATTTAAACTTTTTTTTTTTTGTGATGCTGGGGCTTGAACTCAGGGCCTACACCTTGAGTCACTCCATCAACTCCCTTTTTTTGGTGTGCGTTGGGTTTTTTTGAGATAGGGTTTCACAAATTATTTGCCTCCTGAGTAGCTAGGATTACAGGCATGAGCCATCAGTGCCCAGCTTATTTAAGTATTTTTATATAACAAAAGAAAATTGAAAAGACTCTTTCTTTTTTTTTTTCATTTTTCTTTTATTATTCATATGTGCATACAAGGCTTGGTTCATTTCTCCCCCCTGCCCTCACCCCCTCCCTTACCACCCACTCCACCCCCTCCCGCTCCCCCCCCTCAATACCCAGCAGAAACTATTTTGCCCTTATCTCTAATTTTGTTGTAGAGAGAGTATAAGCAATAATAGGAAGGAACAAGGGGTTTTGCTGGTTGAGATAAGGATAGCTATACAGGGCATTGACTCACATTGATTTCCTGTGCGTGGGTGTTACCTTCTAGGTTAATTCTTTTTGATCTAACCTTTTCTCTAGTTCCTGGTCCCCTTTTCCTATTGGCCTCAGTTGCTTTAAGGTATCTGCTTTAGTTTCTTTGCATTAAGGGCAACAAATGCTAGCTAGTTTTTTAGGTGTCTTACCTATCCTCACCCCTCCCTTGTGTGCTCTCGCTTTTATCATGTGCTCATAGTCCAATCCCCTTGTTGTGTTTGCCCTTGATCTAATGTCCACATATGAGGGAGAACATACGATTTTTGGTCTTTTGGGCCAGGCTAACCTCATTCAGAATGATGTTCTCCAATTCCATCCATTTACCAGCGAATGATAACATTTCGTTCTTCTTCATGGCTGCATAAAATTCCATTGTGTATAGATACCACATTTTCTTAATCCATTCATCAGTGGTGGGGCATCTTGGCTGTTTCCATAACTTGGCTATTGTGAATAGTGCCGCAATAAACATGGATGTGCAGGTGCCTCTGGAGTAACAGTCTTTTGGGTATATCCCCAAGAGTGGTATTGCTGGATCAAATGGTAGATCGATGTCCAGCTTTTTAAGTAGCCTCCAAATTTTTTTCCAGAGTGGTTGTACTAGTCTACATTCCCACCAACAGTGTAAGAGGGTTCCTTTTTCACCGCATCCTCGCCAACACCTGTTGTTGGTGGTGTTGCTGATGATGGCTATTCTAACAGGGGTGAGGTGGAATCTTAGTGTGGTTTTAATTTGCATTTCCTTTATTGCTAGAGATGGTGAGCATTTTTTCATGTGTTTTCTGGCCATTTGAATTTCTTCTTTTGAGAAAGTTCTGTTTAGTTCACATGCCCATTTCTTTATTGGTTCATTAGTTTTGGGAGAATTTAGTTTTTTAAGTTCCCTGTATATTCTGGTTATCAGTCCTTTGTCTGATGTATAATTGGCAAATATTTTCTCCCACTCTGTGAGTGTTCTCTTCAGTTTAGAGACCATTTCTTTTGATGAACAGAAGCTTTTTAGTTTTATGAGGTCCCATTTATCTATGCTATCTCTTAGTTGCTGTGCTGCTGGGGTTTCATTGAGAAAGTTCTTACCTATACCTACTAACTCCAGAGTATTTCCTACTCTTTCTTGTATCAACTTAAGAGTTTGGGGTCTGATATTAAGATCCTTGATCCATTTTGAGTTAATCTTGGTATAGGGTGATGTACATGGATCTAGTTTCTGTTTTTTGAAGACTGCTAACCAGTTTTCCCAGCAGTTTTTGTTGAAGAGGCTGCTATTTCTCCATTGTATATTTTTAGCTCCTTTGTCAAAGATAAGTTGCTCATAGTTGTGTGGCTTCATATCTGGATCCTCTATTCTGTTCCACTGGTGTTCATGTCTGTTTTTGTGCCAGTACCGTGCTGTTTTTATTGCTACTGCTTTGTAATATAGTTTGAAGTCAGGTATTGTGATACCTCCAGCATTGTTCTTTTGACTGAGTATTTCCTTGGCTATTCATGGCCTCTTGTGTTTTCATATAAATTTCACAGTAGATTTTTCAATCTCTTTAATGAATGTCATTGGAATTTTGATGGGAATTGCATTAAACATGTAGATTACTTTGGGGAGTATCGACATTTTTACTATGTTGATTCTACCAATCCATGAGCATGGGAGATCTCTCCACTTTCTATAGTCTTCCTCAATCTCTTTCTTCAGAAGTGTATAGTTTTCCTTGTAGAGGTCTTTCACATCTTTTGTTAGGTTTACACCTAGGTATTTGATTTTTCTTGAGGCTATTGTAAATGGAATTGTTTTCATACATTCTTTTTCTGTTTGCTCATTGTTAGTGTATAGAAATGCTAATGATTTTTCTATGTTGATTTTATATCCTGCTACCTTGCTATAGCTATTGATGATGTCTAGAAGCTTCTGAGTAGAGTTTTTTGGGTCTTTAAGGTATAGGATCATGTCGTCTGCAAATAGGGATATTTTGACAGTTTCTTTACCTATTTGTATTCCTTTTATTCCTTCTTCTTGCCTAATTGCTCTGGCTAGGAATTCCAGTACTATGTTGAATAGGAGTGGAGATAGTGGGCATCCTTGTCTGGTTCCTGATTTTAGAGGGAATGGTTTTAATTTCTCTCCGTTAAGTATAATGCTGGCTGTAGGCTTGTCATACATAGCTTTTATAATGTTGAGGTACTTTCCTTCTATTCCTACTTTTCTTAGAGCTTTTATCATGAAATGATGTTGGATCTTACCAAAGGCTTTTTCTGCATCTATTGAGATGATCAAGTGGTTTTTGTCTTTGCTTCTGTTAATGTGGTTTATTACGTTTATTGATTTTCATATGTTGAACCACCCCTGCATCCCTGGGATGAAGCCTACCTGGTCGTGGTGAATAATCTTTTTGATGTGTTGCTGAATTCGATTTGCCATTATTTTGTTGAGGATTTTTGCATCAATGTTCATTAAGGAGATTGGCCTATAGTTCTCCTTTTTGGAGGTGTCTTTGCCTGGTTTTGGGATAAGTGAAATACTGACTTCATAAAATGTGTTTGGCAGTTTTCCTTCCCTTTCTATATCATGGAACAGTTTAAGGAGGGTTGGTATCAGTTCTTCTTTAAAGGTCTGATAGAATTCAGCAGAGAATCCATCAGGTCCTGGACTTTTCTTTTTGGGGAGACTCTTGATTGCTGCTTCAATTTCATTTTGTGTTATAGGTCTATTTAGGTGATTAATTTCCTCTTGGTTCAGTTTTGGATGATCATATGTATCTAGAAATCTGTCCATTTCTTTTAGATTTTCAAATTTATTTGAATATAGGTTCTCAAAGTAGTCTCTGATGATTTCCTGGACTTCCATGGTGTTTGTTGTTATCTCCCCTTTGCATTCCTAATTCTACTAATTTGGGTTTTTTCTCTCCTCATTTTAGTCAGGTTTGCTAGGGGTCTATCGATCTTGTTTATTTTTTCAAAGAACCAACTTTTTGTTTCATTAATTCTTTGTATTGTTTTTTTGGTTTCTATTTCATTGATTTCAGCTCTTATTTTTATTATCTCTCTCCTTCTATTTGTTTTGGGATTTGCTTGTTCTTGTTTTTCTAGGAGTTTGAGATGTATCATTAGGTCATTGATTTGGGATCTTTCAATCTTTTTAATATATGCACTCATGGCTATAAACTTTCCTCTCAAGACTGCCTTAGCTGTGTCCCATAGGTTCCGGTAGGTTGTGTTTTCATTTTCATTGACTTCTAGGAACTTTTTAATTTCCTCTTTTATTGCATCGATGATCCATTCTTCATTAAGTAATGAGTTATTTAGTTTCCAGCTGTTTGTATGTTTTTTGTCTTTACTTTTGTTGTTGAGTTCTACTTTTACTGCATTGTGGTCAGATAGTATGCATGGTATTATTTCTATTTTCTTATATTTGCTGAGGCTTGCTTTGTGCCCTAGGATATGATCTATTTTGGAGAAGGTTCCATGGGCTGCTGAGAAGAATGTATATTGTGTAGAGGTTGGATGAAATGTTCTGTAGACATCTACTAGGTCCACTTGATCTATTGCATATTTTAGATCTTGGATTTCTTTATTGAGTTTTTGTTTGGATGACCTATCTATTGATGATAATGGAGTGTTAAAGTCTCCCACAACCACTGTGTTGGCGTTTATATATGCTTTTAGGTCTTTCAGGGTATGTTTGATGAAATTGGGTGCGTTGACATTGGGTGCTTACAGATTGATGATTATTATTTCCTTTTGGTCTATTTCCCCTTTTATTAGTATGGAATGTCCTTCTTTATCTCGTTTGATCGATGTAGGTTTGAAGTCTACTTTGTCAGAGATAAGTATTGCTACTCCTGCTTGTTTTTGGGGGCCATTGGCTTGGTAAATCTTCTTCCAGCCTTTCATCCTAAGCATATGCTTATTTCTGTCGGTGAGATGAGTCTCCTGTAAGCAACAAATTGTTGGATCTTCTTTTTTAATCCATTTTGTCAAACGGTGTCTTTTGATGGGTGAATTAAGTCCGTTAACATTAAGTGTTAGTACTGATAGGTATGTGGTGATTCCTGCCATTTAGTTATCTTAGTTGTTTGAAGGTTTGATTGTGTGTACCTAACTTGAGGTTACTCTCTACTGTCTTGCTTTTTCTTATCCTGTGGTTTGGTGCTGCCTGCCTTTTCATGGTTAAGTTGGGTGTCACTTTCTGTGTGCAGGATCCCTTGCAGAATCTTTTGTAATGGTGGCTTTGTGGTCACATATTGTTTTAGTTTCTGCTTATCATGGAAGACTTTTATTGCTCCATCTATTTTGAATGATAGCTTTGCTGGGTAGAGTATCCTGGGGTTGAAGTTATTTTCATTCAGTGCCCGGAAGATCTCACCCCACGCTCTTCTTGCTTTTAATGTTTCTGTTGAGAAGTCTGCTGTGATTTTGATGGGTTTACCTTTGTATGTTACTTGTTTTTTCTCTCTTACAGCCTTCAATATTCTTTAGTTTCTGAACTTGTTGTTTTAATGATGATATGTCGTGGAGTAGTTGTATTTTGATCTGGTCTGTTTGGTGTCCTGGAGGCCTCTTGCATTTGTATGGGAATATCTTTCTCTAGATTTGGGAAATTTTCCGTTATTATTTTGTTGAATATATTACGCATTCCTTTTGCTTGCACCTCTTCTCCTTCTTCGATGCCCATGATTCTCAAGTTTGGTCTTTTGATGGAGTCAGTGAGTTCTTGCATTTTCTTTTCACAGGTCTTGAGTTGTTTAATTAATAGTTCTTCAGTTTTTCCTTTAATTACCATTTCATCTTCAAGTTCTGAGATTCTGTCTTCTGTTTGTTCTATTCTGCTGGATTGGCCTTCCGTTTTGTTTTGCAGTTCTGTTTCATTCTTTTTTCTGAGGTTTTCCATATCCTGGCTGTTTTCTTCTTTATTGTTGTCTATTTTTGTCCTGAGTTCATTTATCCATTTATTCATTGTGTTCTCTCTTTTACTTTGGTGTTTATACAGTGCTTCTATGGTTTCCTTTATTTCTTCTTTTGCTTTTTCAAATTCTCTATTTTTATTGTCTTGGAATTTCTTGAGTGTCTCCTGTACATTTTGGTTGACCCTATCCAGTATCATCTCTATAAAATTCTCATTGAGTACTTGTAGTATGTCTTCTTTTAAATTATTCTTGTGGGCTTCATTGGGTCCTTTGGCATAGTTTATCTTCATTTTGTTGGAGTCTGGATCTGAGTTTCTGTTCTCTTCATTCCCCTCTGGTTCCTGTACTAATTTTTTGCTGTGGGGAAACTGGTTTCCTCGTTTTTTCTGTCTTCCTGTCATTGTCCTTGTTGTTGTTACTGTCCCTGTACTGTGTGTAATTAAGTATTTTCTAGCTTGTAATAATAACAATGGTAATATTGAGAATGGAAGAGTGAGCTGAGATGGAAAGCAAGAAGTTAAAGAAAAGGGGAAAACAAATATACAGACAAGAGGGAGAAAGCAGAACAAGGTATCAGACAAGAGAGTTTCAAAGGTATAAACAGGGAGTGTTAGTGTACTAATCGACAGCAAGCTGAACAGACAATAGAGAGACAGAGAGAGGATTGAAAATCAAAGATAAAAAAATAAAAAATAAGTATATGAAAGTAATATCTATTTATAAAAATGAATTAAAATAAAATGGAAAATAGAAAATTAAAAAAAAAAAACCCAAAAAACTTCCAAGTTTATATGCAATGCAATTTCAGTCTTAATAATTTGGATGTCCGTCTCAATCTCCAGTCCTGGAGTTGGTGCCTCAGATGTTGTTCTGTAGTTGTCTCATCAAAGGGGATGCATAAAGTAGAACAAAACTACACTCACACACACACAGAAGGAAAAAAAAAACAAAAAAAGCCCCACCAAGTGTCCCCAGTTCAAATGCAATACAGTTTCAGTAAGTTTTTCGGCTTCCAGGTGTAATTCGGTTGTTCTCTCATCAAAGGTAGGGAGAAAAAGAAAAAAAAAGCATCTGGAGGCAGTTCTGAGAGTGGTATCTGCAACTGTGGCTTGCCTGCCTGCTGCTCTCAGCCTGTAGCTGGCGGCGTTATTTATGCAGATCTCTGGGGTGAGCTAGCACTCACCTGGTCCCACAGGCTTTGTTTGCTCAGAGTTCTCCTGTGCGGGGGGGCCTCTGCTACAGGCTTTCCCCTTTCCAAGCACTGGGAAAGGTGACACTGCCCCGCGTTGTCAGGCCTGTGTGTTTATTTACAGTTCACGTGGGAAGTGGGTCTTCCCTCCTCTCACAAGCTTCCCCGCTCCTGGTTGCTGGGCGCGCGCCCCGCTCCCGCCAGAGCCTCTCTGGCCCGCCCGGCTCGTTTATTTACAGTCCCGGGAAGGATTCCCTTCCCCCAATCTTCAGCGCTCAGGGTGCCCCACCCTCTTTCCAGCGTGTCTTAACTGTTCTTATTGCTTAGTACTCAGTTTCTCTTTTTTTCCTGGGGTGGAGGTCAGTCTGTCCAGGGGGCTATGCTGCTCTGGCCCAGGCTTGTCTGTGGGGCTACCGCGGTACCGCGAAGCTCACCTGTTCCGTGTCTTCCCAAGCCGTATGGGCGCCGGCCACTGGCGGCCCCGGGGGCCTCCTCGGTTCTCCGTTTAACGTGAAGTGGAGATTCTCTGCGCCAGCTGGAGATGTGGAGGAGTCAAAGTTATGCCTTTTCTCGGTGATTATGCCTGCAAAGTGTGTCTCCAGCGTCTCTCCAAGATTTCACTATAGGAGGGTCACTTTCTGCTTCCTACTTCTAGCTGCCATCTTGGAATCCCAAAAAGACTCATTCTTAAAGAGTAGCAGTATCTCTATTTTATTTTGTGTTTATCAACTACTTTGGTCTTGGTATTTCTCACTTATTACACTGGTAATATTCTATATTCCAAGTTTTATATTTGTTAAATTATTGAGTAGACTTTATATTGAGTAGATTATACTGCACTATACTATATCATATAGCATGAGTCCACAGTTTCTATCAATTATCAAAATCCTATTATATTCTAAATGACTTTCAATTATATTTGAAGTTTAAAATCATGAAGCTAACTTTTTGCATACATAATTAACAAATTGTTTATCTATTGTAAATTAGGTACTTTGTAAATATTTTAACCCCTATAAAATGAATTAGACACAGATCCTACCACTAAAGTATATATACTATCTTAGGGAAAATAAGACTTGCAGAAATAAATTAGCACAAAGTAGATATTAAAATGTGGTATATTAAGTGATATCAGAGGAGGAAGGGTTTTAATTCACATGGAAGCATCAACAGTGTTCAAGAAAGATATTTCCTATGAGCTCATCTTTGAAGAATTGCTATGGTGATGTATGATGTTAAGGCAAGGACTTTCCAGATGAATAAGTAGAAGGTGCAAAGGGAAAAACTATTTTTCCACAAGGAAAAATTGTTATTTGAGCACAGGAGACATAAAATATAGGAAGATAAGGTGGCAAGTTTGATTAGACCAATTCAAGGGAATGCCAAAGTTGGTTGATACTGCTTTGCTAACTTTTTTAAATAGTAACATCATTTTAGTAAAATTTGGTATTATCCATGGTGAAGAGTATATACGTGTGTGCGTTAGATGCGTCTAACACGTTGAATGCCAGATCCTAGTATAATTTAGTTCACAATACCGAGCTTTAATAGATATTTTAAAGAAGACACTTTTAGAAAAGAAAGTAATAATTAGGCATAAGTAAGAGTTAAATAGAACAAAGTTGCCTGAAAATGGGCATTTTATTAGGTGAGATGAAAGTCATCAAAGTATCTCCTATTGAATTAAATCCATAATGAAGAGACGGTAAGAGTAGACTGACATGATTTCATGACATTATATATAATAAATTTTAACCATAAGCAAAGAGCAATAGCTATTGCAGTGAGTGGATCGCTGGTGTAAAAGCCTGTATGTCTTCCAACACATGGTTCACATCCCTCAGTCTGTGTGGAGAGATGGAAGAAGCTGTGGTTGTTTTTTTCTTCTTGCTAATGGCTGGAAGAATGCTCTGTGTGGCATTCTTATTCCCTTGTCACTGGAGATGATAAGAGGGCAAGATTTTGTAAAATGAATTGCTTTCTCTCCTTACTGGACAGTGCTCCAGAACAGCAGAGCTCAGATCACATAGCACAGAAGTTTCAAGAAATCCCTAGAAGCGAAGCTCTGAGTTCCATAGATCATTTCCTATTCCTCTTATCTGAGGAAAAGGAATGCTATGTTAATTGTTTTCACCAAGAATGAACTTGTTTGCTACAGAGGAGGTATTCTAAGAATAGCTTCGTTTGACTGACATTCCAATACATAAAATAAGCATGAAACAAATTCCCTTTACTCTTAACAAGTGACTTCAGGCTTTGAGGCCTTTA
Source organism: Castor canadensis (assembly GCF_047511655.1). Taxonomy (NCBI): domain Eukaryota; kingdom Metazoa; phylum Chordata; class Mammalia; order Rodentia; family Castoridae; genus Castor; species Castor canadensis. Next base: position 137,705,593 of record NC_133388.1, read on the forward strand.
GGAATTTAAACAAACAAATTAAGAATTGCTATCTCTTCTTTGGAATCCAAGGAGGAAATGCTTGATCTGCAACAAAGTTGGACTTCAGGGCATGAATGGACCCATTGGGGAAAAAAAAAAAGGCCTGCAGAGGAGTGTTTTTATGGAGACAAGTCCAATTAGGTTGTGTCAAATTTTCAATACTGGGTCTTTGCCAAGCTTCCTGCCACCTAATTTGGCTATCTCCCAGCCTTCCACCACCACCTGAAAGTTAAGAATCATAGGCATGATGATTACTAGATATACTTAAAAACTTGCATGTTTTCAGGAAATAAGAGGAAAATTCATGTCCTTTTACCCCCCAAAAGGATTGATTTATTCCCAGAAGTTGTGTGTGTGTGTGTGTGTGTGTGTGTGTGTGTGTGTGTGTGGTATGTGTGTTTTAAAGACTAGACATGAATTAAAAGTTTTGAGTAATACATGTTTTCATAATTCTCTCTTCTGATACTTATAATAACCTCCAAAGTAAGGTGTTGTCATTCCTTCAATTTATCCAACTGAGAACTAGAGAAATCAGAAGTCAGTGGTTCTTATAAACTGGCCTGCTTGGAGATTTAAAAACTCAAAAGGTCAAATCCCATTTCCCCCAAATTCTGATTTCATTGGTTGTAGTGGAGCCTGCATGTTATGTAAAGTTTCTGAGGTGATTCCAGTGTGCAGTCTAGTTGGGGCACTCTGTGTTGGGTTGAATTTGAGTTTGACAGAGGTGGAATTTGAATTCCTGTCCCCAGGCACGAGACTATTAAAAACTGTTCTACTACTCTGTCAGTTAGACAAATAAGAAATGACAAGTTGCTCAGTAAGACAGGCAAAGTAGGATGGGCAGAAACAATTTCTTAAAACCCTAATCTAACTTGAGAATTAATGATTATCTTATCAGGATGACATTTTAATAAAATTGTTTTTTGTCCATGATACAGCCCATCTTTTAAGTTTGTTTATTCCCTTTTTTAACAAGCAAGTTTATCATTTTATACATGTATAATAAAAGAGTTAACCTCAGTCAAGTTAACAAAGTAACAGATTTTCAAATCAGAGATAAACTATGTATTTTAAAAGTTTTGAATAAAATTACTCTTGTTGACAGTATCATTAATATAGAATTTTATTCCATGCTGGCTTCCTTTAACTTTTTTTTTCTAAAATCTTAACTTTTTCTGGGATTAATGACAGTTATTATTTAGTAATTCTGACCCATCCTTTTCTTTATGGGATTAGTCATTTCTTTAGTATTTTTGTTCAAAAATTCCTTTCTTCTATGATGTAGTTAAGAAACTTGAAAATAATTTGGATCTTGCTTTTAAGATGTGTTAGCAAGGGCCAAAGCAGTATGTAGTTTTTGGTTAATTATACTTCACTATGGAGGTAAGAATCCTCTGAGTAGTCTAGTCAATGTCTCATGAACTCAGTTTTTTTGAGAGAACAAGTGCTATTTCCAGACTGTGTCAACATCTCTAGGGTTCCCTCTAACATTTTTGAATGGTTCTTTCCCTAACCTTGTGCACCTACTGCACGTATACGTGCTGTTCAGTTGTCTGCTAAATAACCAAGGGGAACTTTCATATCTACAGAGTTCTCTCTGTGCAACTCTATCTCTCTAGGAATAAGTCCTGTGAATTACAGCCAGTTTGATCTCAGCATGGGCTCAGCTCTGTCTCCTCAACTCAGAGAGTCTGTTGGTTTCTACTTGGCTTCCCCATCCTTACCTTAGACTGGAAACTTCCTTCCTCAAAACAGTAAGCTTGGACAATGATAGATTTCACCTTGTTCATTTTCTGTTTCTCAGACATCACTGTCCTTTATTGCTTGGTATCTAGTGCTTTGAAAACCACTGTTTCATTTATCATATTTGTGTATTTGATTATTTTAGATAGGATGATGAATCTGGTTCATGTTACTTTATCTTGGATAAAAGTGAGAGTATAGAAGACCAAAAATAAAAATGATTAACTAACACATATATTCTCTTCAATTATAACATATTAAGTTATTTATGATGTACTTATAGGGTATAAGAAAGAAAGAATGAAATATAAACAGAAAAAAATTGGGTGGTGACTAGAGAATAAAAACTTACAGAGAGACTGTATCATAGCTCTTTTCTGGGTGGTACTGGGGTTTTGAACTCAGAACCTCATTTCCTAGGCAGGTGCTATACCACTTGAACTGCTCTGCCCTTTTTGTGTTGGTTATTTTTGAGATAGGGTCTTGCTTTTTTTTTAAACTTGGGTTGACCTTGAACCACAATTCTGATCTCCACTTCTTGAGTAGTTAGGATTATAAATGAGAGCCTCTGGCACCTGACTTTATAAGCTTTTTTAAAAAAATTGTTTTATTTATTCCTAATAATTCCTTGAAGTATAGGTGTGTATATAGAGAAATCTAGTACATAGGTCTGATTTGCTCTAAACTTGTGTTCTTTCTTTGATGCATTCCAAAATCTAGAATGGCATCTATTTTAAAATACTTGTACTTTGAGTATAGTACAGAACTTATAGGAATAAGGAGATTCATATTGTTAGAACTTTTGCAAATGCCACAATGTACGCCAACCTAGCACAACAATAAAAAAAATTGAACATTTTTATGCAATGAAATTGGCTAGGAACTCAGCCAATTTGTTTTCTTTATTTCAACTGACTCCTAATTATTCAAAATTACACAAGTTTCTTCACTGCAATCAATCACTCAAGCTTTATCAACTTTACTATGTTTCAAAGCATTTCAACTGGGATTTCCATATCTGTGACCAGCTTATCTTCTTCTCACTTTGGTGTCTGTGTAAAGGACTGTACCCATGCACGATGGTAGGCAGACATTTCCCTGCCTCCTACAGACTGCTGTCCTCCCTCATTTCTACATGCTGAAATCACTGCATTTCCAGTACTTCATTACTTTAGCAGTCTTGTTCAGTGCTTTTAATTTGAATAAATCTTAACTTCTTTCCCTCATGGAATTTCTAATATAAAATTGACCAGTTTTTAAATTGGATTAAAATCGATTAATACTTTTGGCAAATATTTAGTTTCTATTATGTATATAAAATGTTCCTTGTTTTCTCCACTAAAACACACAATATTTTTGGATAGGAAATGAGTATTCCTAATTTTTTATCCCTTAGGTACAGTACAATGCCCAGCATGGTGAACATTTAATAATTGTCTGACTTGATGGTAAGCTGGTCTTAGCTGGTTGTACTTATTCTGACTGCCTTTGCTTGCATTACTTAGGAGCATTATTAATCACATTTAGATGAACAAATCTCAGCATCTTTTCTCCGAGAAGCATACTTTACTGCCCATGTGAAAAGCAGATTAATCACAAAGTCATACCTATACCTCGAACTTTTATTCCAGCAACATTTAATTAGTTTTCACATTTGAAACTACTGTTTGATTTTTTTTTTTTTTGGTTACTGTGCCTTAATAACCACATTCTGTTACTTCAGATTATCAGTCATGTGGGCCCCTTACTGTACCCTATTCTCATTGTTCTAGAATATAGCTTTTCCTTTTGGATTTCTTAGGGTTCTTATCTCCTCCTATCAATGTTCTATAATCTATAGTTTAGGTTATTATCACTTTTTTTACATTGTGGGTGGTAACAGACAAACAGAATTTAAATATTAATTGGGTGTCATATAAACACTGACATAGCAAATTCTTCCAAGAGAGAAACTTCTAATCTGATGAAAGTTTCAGTTCAAAAAGACAGCAAAAGTCAGAGTCAGGAGAAAGATGGGAATCAACCTGGAGCCCAGCAGGGGAACATATACATCACTGCTCACTGATTTGAGCATTTAAAGTATTTCACAATGAATCATTGAAAAGTCTCCCATTCATTGTGGTCTTGTGATGTTTAGGGGGGAACTAGAAATAGGCCTGTGAGTTTCTTATTTAATAATTCCCCTCTAATGTTATGAGTTTTGAGTTCCTTCACAAATTGTATATGGAATTCTAAAGTAAGGCTAGTTGAGAAGAATATACTTGGAAAGACAGTACTTTGAAAACAACGCCTGTGGGTTGGGGAGCCGCAATGAGGAAAATATGTATAAGTGACATTGAAAGGAAATAAGTGATTTGTAATGAAAAAGAATTTCAACAAAGAATTATTTTTGATAGTCAAATGAATTAAATACTAGACTTACACAAAGAAATGACAAGTACTGAAGACTATTAAAGCAATGTTTTCTTATATCTCTTTAAGTGACAGCTAACATTAAATTATTATAATTATAATATCAAAGCATTATGATATTTATGACACAGGTAGAAGTAAAGTATGTGACAACAAAAGCATAGAGACCATGAGAGAAGAAATGAAAGAAAACTATCATAAGGTTCTTATGTGACATGAAAAGTGATATAATATTCCTTGAAGATAGATTGCTATTAGTTAAAAAATTATACCAAAAAATCCTAAAATAACCATTGAGATTACACAATAAATTTTGTAATAGTAAGTTTAAAAAGATAAAATGAAATAATAAAAACCTTTCAGTTTAAGGCACAAGATTAATGATTTTAATTTTATATAAATTTAATTGCACTTATATATGCTCAGAACTAAAAATTATAAATTGAAGTTAAAATTAAACAACATCCACAATAACATACATATTTGATATAGTTAGAGAAAAATCTTCAAAAGTGGTATAAAGCCTATATACTGAAAACTATGAAATATTGATAGGAGAAAAAAATTTAAAAAAACAACAAAAATAGAGATATATCATGTTTATAGTTTATAGTCTCAATAGTTCAAGTCTCTCCAATTTGATCTGAAATTTCTCAACAGGTCTTTTCTTTTTAATAGATATTGACATGTTCATTCTAAAATTCTTATAGAAATGTAAACAACCTAGAACAGCCAAAACAACTTTGAAGAGGAGTAAGGTTGAAGAACTTATCCTACCTGACTTTAAGAATTTTTAGAAAGCTATGGTAATCAAAACACAGTGATATTAGCACCAAGATAAAAACAATGAGTCCAGAAATATACTCACACATGTATACTTAATTAATCTTTGACAAAGAACAAAAGTTAGAGAATAATCTTTTCCATAAATTTTGCTAAAACATTTGGAATCCATATGCAAATAAAACACCTCAGTGCCTACCTTGTATCATATACAAAAATTAACCAAAATAATCATAGACTGAATGAGGTCTAAAATTATGGGCGTTCTAGAAAAAACAAAAAGGACATTAGGTTAGGTGAAGATTTCTTAACTATGACACCAAAAACATGATCCATGAAAGACTGCTTTGCTAAATCGAATTTCATCAAAATGAGTAACAACGGTTCTTAGACATCAGTAAAAAAATAAAAAGACAAGTTACAGACCAGGAGAAAATATTTACAAATCATATATCTGACAAAAAATTTGTATTTACAACATACAAAAGACTTCCAAAGCTCAATAATAATGAAGAAACTTTAAGTGGGAAAAAAACTTGACTAGACTTTCACCAGAAAAGTTGAATAGCGTTGATAGCAAATAAGCATGTTAAAATACTAAACAAAAGTTTTTCATTAGGGGAATGCAAAATAAAACATAATGAGATGCAACTATACATCTGCTACAAATGTCGAATATTAAAAGAACTGAACATGGATGGAGCAACTGGAAACTTTCATACATGCTGTGTACGTTGTCAATTGAAATAAACAACACAACTATTTTGGAGAAGAATTAGGAAATTTCTTTAAAAAGTAAACATGTATCTATCATAGGATATAACCATTCCAACTTATTGCAACTTATCAAATTATACATTTCAAACATGTATAATTACTTTGTCATTTATAACTCAAAAAAGGTATATCTTAAAGAGAAGGTTTCTGAGGAGTTCTGATACCTGCTAATATTTGAATCAAATACTAGTTTGCCAGTCTTGAGTTTCTCAAATCAGTAAAACTCAGAATTCTATATTTGAATTTTCAAATGTACTGGTTTCTAATGTTATAAATTTATTTTTATTTTTGAGTGGCACATAATTGATCCAGTGGTCAGAAATTATAATGTGACTTTTAATTGCTTTTGGAAAGCCTGTAGGATTAATTACAATGCAGGTTCACTATGCACTGGTTAGTTGCCCGAGTTGAGCAAGGCAGAGAAAACCAAAACGTGACACAAAACAGATTCACTACTTACAGATAGGTAGCATGGACAATGGAAGCTGAGGATTCAGGGCTGTCCAGGGTTAATGGAGTCTTGTCTTAGAGACACCACTGAGAGACCTCAGAAAGTAGTCTGCTCTGGGTTTTATACTCTGAAGGCACCATGATACATTGGGCTAAAGTGTTAAAGGGCATCCTGCTTCTAGAGGTGTCTGAAGCAGATCCTGGGCTGTTTCAGGAAGTTCCTCTCATCTCCGGGTGTTGCATCCCAGCACATTTTATAGCTATTCTGGAGAAGTGAGTGGGAAGGGGGCAGAATTGGGTTGTTCCAAGTCCACTAGGAGAACTGTACTGCAGAAATACTTTGAGGAGACCATCACATTTTAGTGCCTATAGCTCCACCATTTCTAAGCTCATTTTGAACCAGGATTTGATAAAGACTTGATGTACCTTAACCTGGGTAGAGAGAAAAAGTGTAGTTGGGTGGTGAAGCACTCTCCTCTGGTCCTTCCGCTTGGACACAGGCCATGCTCTGTCCTAGGTAATTTATATACATGGCCTGGAAAACAGATGCAGTTGTAAGCATGAATTATGCTCTGGGTAGCCACAGAAGAAAAGAGGAGTATCTCTTCTAATTGTTCTTCCCTTTAAGAAGTTTTGAAAATAGACTGTTCTTATAAATGCTCTAATTAATAGTCCTAAAGTCTTAAAAGTCATTTTATGGTATTAAAATTGATTTCTTTTAACTCATGGGTTTTATTTATTCATTTCGGTAAATATAGTAAAAGAAGCAGGAAAATAATCTAAGATGTGTCTACTTAAAATTTTTTTCCTTTGCAGTTCCCCATGAGATCCCATGGTCAGGGCCACAGGTGTGGACTTTGGAGCAAGAGGTTCCTAAGAGAAGGATACAGAGCTGGGGCAGAAGGTTGGGATGATTTTGGAGTGCAACTATACCGTGTGTGTAGGAGAGTCTCAAAATGGATAAACGGCTGTTTGAAACCTTGCAAAAGGAAGCAAAGGGAAATCATTGTTGATAAGAGGGCCACAGCTACAGTTTTGTGAGTGGAACTTCAGTCCAGAGGGCTGTAAATGCTTAGATAGAAATCTCTAGGTTGAGGTTTGAGAGATTGGATTAACATCTTTAAAGTGACTGGTACTATGTAAATATCACACAGTACTTCAGAGAGCCATTAATCTCAGCTTAATATGGGGGTGAGATATAAAATCATGATCTGTTATAAACTTTTTGATAGTCAAGATTTAGAACTTAAAATAGCAATACCATTTGTGAACAGAAGGAATTTGTGGTTTAGGATGTTTATAATGACAATGTTTCTCTCATCTAAGATACTGAATTGAGTGGGAAGGAGATAAAGAATATTTTAATATGCTTAATGATAGGAGTTTGATTTTTAAGTCATTGACAGACTTTGTTATTCTAGTTTGGAAGTGTTTTATTTGATGGTCAACACTAGTCCAGAGTCACTGGCCATGAAATGGTATGTATTGGTTATCCATTGAATTTTAAATAATTATGTGAATATAATTGATGGAGACATTAGACACTCAATTAGTCCTCTGAGTATCTTTCAAATGTACTCAGATTAAATTTACAGACAAATTGTATGCATTAATCATGTACTATGTGATGTTTTGAAGTATATATACATTGTAGAATAGTTAGTTATCTGAATCTTTATTGAGAAATTTATTCTCTAATTGAAAAATCTGATAAATTTATATCTTCCTCAAAGTCAAACAGAAGATTGAAGTAGTTGCTCAAACGATTTAAATTTTGTGTTTTTCCTAGCTAGCATCTTAAATTATTTGCATTGTTTTCTTCTCCTTTGCCTATAAAATGGTGAAACTATATTTTTGATTCTTCTTTCAGACTCAGCTCCTGAAGTCTTTATTTTAAAACACCAATTATATTGTCAGACAATCTCTGTGGGTTTTTCGCACTAATTATTTTCTCTCTAATTACTTTAATACTTCGCTTTTTTCCTCTGGTCTAATAATTATCATCATACACCTGTTCTCCTAGGCAGTAATTTGAATTTTAATAGTGACTATCCTCATCCATACTTTTATGTTTGTTTAATCTATCATTGTGATTTTTTATAATCCTGTTTTTAAACACTCCATTTATCATCTCCTTCTTTAAAAATAATATATTTGGTCCTAGTTTTTGTTGACTTTATATCGTTATTAAGTTCATTAATAACTTGAATTCCTCAAGGGGGAATTATATTTCTTGGATAATTTCTCTTTTGGATTGGGTTCTTCCTATAGTATATTCCTTTATTTGTCATTTTCTTTATTCCTGTTCTGATTCCTACCTCTCTTATTTTCTTCTCTTTTCCATTCTTCTCTATTGAGAAAAACGTATGTCACTTTTTCAAATTTAGCATATTTTAATAATAAAAATTCTCCAGATCAACTATTTGCTCTGATATACTGTGGATGAATATTTCCTAATACTGTTATCATGAGGAATAATATTTAGTATATTTACTTGAATTCAAATACAGGAAGGGGTACCTCTAAGAAATCTAGGGGTAGGAAGTAGGCGGCTGGGCAAGGGAGAGACTGAGGCCTGGTGCATGCCACTATCTACACAGAGTGGGATTAAGGGTATGAGTCAATCGGTTGTTGTAGAGGCTCCTTGTTTGCTCATTCATGAAATCATTTTGAGTGTTTTCTGTTTAAGAACACATCATCCACGCAGGGTATAACCCACTCCCCTCAGATTTCATGAAATCCCTCAGCTTATTATACTGCCCTGGAAAATGAAACCCAAGCATGTACTTTCTCTCTCTGTAGAGATTCCAAAATTGTTTACGGTCTATTTGCGTGATGTTTCCCAAAATTTCTCCCCTACACTCTTGCCATTAGTCTGCTTCCTTTCAAATTGCGTGTACTAGTGAAAATTCTCAGGAACTTACCATCTCACTTCCTCAATATTTTTTCTAAGCGATATGGACTGTTCAGAGGCTGTGGCTTGTGTTCTTTCCTCTCATCATTTAGAAAATGTTCATGAATTTTGACATGCTTGTTTCCTTATCTATTGGAAGAAGGAATCTCTGTGCCCCAGAATTGCTTAGAAGTGGATCTTGATTTCTTTTTTTTTTTTTTGAAAAAAGTTCCTAAATTTATTATACACAATTTGATGAAACCAGATTTCCTAAAATTACACAGCTTTCTCTGAGACAGTCAGACATTTATCAGGGACACGTGACACTGCCAGTTATCACACCTGTGACGTAGCCTTCTAAAGCCTTTGGCACCAGCGACTTAGCTAGCTGCAGGTCCTCCAGGGAACATTTGCGACTCCAGAGCAAAGGACATTCCCATCCTCTTCTGCACTTCAGTGTCGTCGTGGATCTCTAAGGTGTTGTCAAAATTAAAAAGGTACTCAAACTTGTCACTAGAGATGCTGCAGTCAATGACAGTCTTTCTGCTGGTGTTGATGATGATGAACGGTAGCTGGATGGTGGAGTTCAGAGCTGGAGGGCCCTGGTTTTGCTGCTCATTCTGCCGATTTCTCTGTACCAGGTTCTTGAAAGCGATTTGCTGCAGGAGCAGCTCTTGCAGCTGGGCGCGCTTCTGCTTTATCCGCTCTATCGCTTCTGCTTCTCTACCTCCAGGTCCTGGCACTCCTGGGCCGAGTTGCTAGGCAGGCCGATCCACCTGATCTCCTTCTTCTCCTTGGAGATGATATGCATCATAGACAGGGCGCCGGATATTCTTCTGCTCCTAAGCCGAGTCAGCGGGCGGTTGGTGGTCTGAGCTGGTGAGCTCCTACACCAGCTCATCAGCGACCTCATTATACGACATGGTGCCCTTCCGCTGAACTTTCTCACACATCTTCATTGAAAAATGCCTCAACACTATTCACAATAGCCAAGTTATGGAAACAGCCAAGATGTGGTATCTATACACAATGGAATTTTATGCAGCCATGAAGAAGAATGAAATGTTATCATTCGCTGGTAAATGGATGGAATTGGAGAACATCATTCTGAGTGAGGTTAGCCTGGCCCAAAAGACCAAAAATCGTATGTTCTCCCTCATATGTGGACATTAGATCAAGGGCAAACACAACAAGGGGATTGGACTTTGAGCGCATGATAAAAGCGAGAGCACACAAGGGAGGGGTGAGGATAGGTAAGACACCTAAAAAATTAGCTAGCATTTGTTGCCCTTAACGCAGAGAAACTAAAGCAGATACCTTAAAAGCAACTGAGGCCAATAGGAAAAGGGGACCAGGAACTAGAGAAAAGGTTAGATCAAAAAGAATTAACCTAGAAGGCAACACCCACGCACAGGAAATTAATGTGAGTCAACTTCCTGTATAGCCATCTTTATCTCATCCAGGAACACTTGTTCCTTCCTATTATTGCTTATACTCTCTCTTCAACAAAATTAGAGATAAGGGCAAAATAGTTTATGCTGGGTATTGAGGGGGTGGGGGGGAGAGGGAGGGGCGGAGTGGGTGGTAAGGGAGGGGGTGGGGGCAGAGGGGAGAAATGACCCAAGCCTTGTATGCACATATGAATAATAAAACAATAAAAAAAAGAAAAATGCCTCAAGCCTTTTCTGTTTTTATCTCCTTTTTTGCTTCGTTTACTTTCTGAAAAGTCAGAGCCTATAAATTCTCTAGCCCGTTTTCTATCACCAGTAGTTTCTATAGCCAGTAGTTTCTGCTATGTGTGTCTGAGTGACCATTGCTGGTGCAGGGGTATATGGACTCCCAATCAGAACACTTCCTGAACTGGTTAGTCTCTGTAGAGTGCTTATGATCATTTGGGGTCCAACATTCACATTTATTGGTCCTAAGGTTTTTGGTAAAATCTTTGTTGGTGAGTTGGTGCTGGAAACTGGAAATGCAACAAGTGAAATGTTACCTGGTCTAGGGAAGCCTCTCTCTGCAGTACAACAACACTCCACTGGATCTTGATTTCTTAAGTGAATCTACAGGTATCTCAGAGTTTCCTTGTAGATCCAAAAGGATTAAGTGAGCAAAGCCACAGTGGTTCCCTGACATAAAGGAAGTCATTCCTCTATGGCTCCCTTTCTATTTCTATTCAGCAAATATTTATTGAGGGTATGTTGAATATAAATTCCAAATCTGAATTTCCTTGGGGTGGAGCTTGTAGCTTATTAATCTTTGATCAGAAGTCAAGCTACTGAATAAAGAAAGAAGTGGAGGTGAGTTTTAATATTCTGTTGTTTCTCTTTTATCCTGTTAATCTTTGCCTCTCATAAATACATTTTCCTTTCTGGGCTTTCTATAACCCTTTTCCTGTGTATTTCAGTTTTTTCCTTTAGTCTTAATTATCATTTGAATTTCTGCCATTTCAATAGATTTGTGATCATTGGCTATTAGGTTAATTTAATAAAAGGTGTGATAAAAAGATAAGCTCCTGTCTTCCCATCTTGAACAGTGAGCTCATTGCAAGTGACTGTCTGAAGTCCTGTGCAAATGGAGGTGATGCATGGGAAGTGAGGCTGCTCTGTTCCATATCACAGTATCTCTCATAGGCCTATCACACAGCAGTTTTTTTCCTAAGACAATCAATAGCATGACATGGCTCCCAGACAAGCCTCATCCTATTCTTTTATATTTTTATTATATCTGAATGTATCAAGCCATATTTTAAAAATGTACCATCTTACTGAAAAATGTTTTAATGAGTCGATTCCATATACTGAATAGTGACAATTATTTATAAGCTGGCTGTATTGTTACCTTAGATACATAAACACAGTTTCTAATAGAACACAGTGAATGGGAGAACAGGAAGTTCTCAGGCAAAACTTGACGGTTGGTACACCCATCTACAGGATGTGTGAGGAGTTATGCAAACACAGGTAATTCTTGATTATTCTAGGTCCACCTATTTGATGCATGGTGCATCTCCCTTTCTTTCTCTTCCTATTACTGCATTCAGTACTTTGGACATCTTGCTGCTCATCCATCTTACTTAGCATAGGTTGAACATCCCTTATCCGAAATGCTTGGGACTAGCAATGGTTTGGATTTTGGATTTTTTCAAAATTTGGAACATTTGCATGTACATATGAGTTATCTTAGGAAGGGGGTCCAAGTCTAAACATGAAACTAATTTATGATTCATATATATCTATGCATATAGCCTAAAGATAATTTCATACAATATTTTGAGTTTGCCTACATTTTGGCTGCATTTTTGTCCCCTAGGTCAGGTGTGGAATTCTCTACTCGTGTCGTCATACTGAAGCGCAAAAAGTTTCAGATTTTGGAACATTTTAGACTTTGGATATTCTGATTGGGGATGCTCAACCTGTCACTTGATTTTATTACTGATGGTGTACCTGGCTGCCGTATTTTCTAATCTATGTCTGTTCTCACCAAATAGTAACATGCATTCCTTTCAGTCACAGAAATGTAAAGTCACAGTTATAGAAACGTGAACAAAGCCCAATTCCCCGGCTCTTTAGCAATAGAAAATTCTACAGATTTCTCAGTGACACACATACTGAAAAAACATTTTCATCATTTTTTAACAAAATAATGTTTTTTCCCCCATAAGATAAAATATACTTGCATTTTCTTTTTAAGTTTCTCTGAAGAGAGTTTGAAAAATTTTCTCTAGCTCAAAGCATAGTAGAAGAAATTGTTGTAATTTCAGCTTAGATGTATTATTCATTTTTCTGATTCCTCATTTCCTTTAGTCTCTCTGACACCTTCTGTTGAGAATAGCTGCTCTCCGGTTGTGGCTCCTCCACTGTCTGCACTGACCAAATGGATAAATCAGTGGTAAGGACACCAAGGTGTGGGTTGGAGCTCCCTTGAACAGGGAGTTCAGTCCACAATTTTCTGCTTTTCCGTCTAAATTTAAGTAATCTTTGAACTTTAATTTTCATTGTCATGGTAATTGTTCCTACTTCTACAATCTTAGCACTAATTTTTTCCTGATAGTTGGTCATCTTCATATATATTCTCTTCTCATAGAGTCAAGAATTATTGCTGCCAGAAAAAACTGAGTCCACTGTGCCTCACCCATTTTGCAGATGAGGAAAACTGAAATCTGGCAGAATGTTTGTCTCAAAGTCAAACAGCTAGTGGATGGTAAAGCCGGGCATGGAATCCATGTCCTGTTCACCTAGTTCTAAGCTCTTTCTACCCTGTCAAACTGCATCCACTTTCAAGCTCTACATTTAAAAAATATAATTTATATTTTCCATCGTAACTAGTTCCTCACTTCAGCATCTTAGTGTTATTGGCATCTTCATTCTCCTGTGTTTCTAGTATTTTGATTCTATATCAGATATATAATTATCATGTCTCTTAAATTCAATGCTTAATACTACAGCTCACATTTCTCTTTTTAGGTATCATTGCCTCTACACTATGAAAACTTTATGCCTATATAACTACTGTTTTCTATTTTGTGTCCCTATTTCTGATTTTTGGATTTCATTTATATAGAAGAAAAATCTAACATTCCTTATGGGTCAGGCACTGTTAATACATAGAGTATTCACATAATTGAAGTAAGGAAACATGCAATAATAATGCTGATGAAAGCCAAGTATGGTGATGTATGCCTGTAATCCCAGCACTTGGGAGGATCAAAGGAAACTGTGTGTGTATAGATGGGGTAGGGTAAAATTCCAACTCTATAATCTCATGGCTGATTTCCTGAGGTTGGCTATCCATGAACACACCAAGATTATTTCATTAAACAAAGAATATTCCTATTTTCCAGGAAATTCTAAGGGATTTAGGAGCTCTGTGTCAGAGGCGATCACTCAGAAAATTACAACTGTCTTAGGAGCTTTATGTAAGCAGCTGGGGGGTCAAATATTTGAACATGTGATTCTCCTAGTGTCCCTGTGTACAAGGGTTTTAGATGTTCTATGCCAGGAGCTTGGAAAGAGAGCAAACATTTATTTTTATTATATCACAATATCACAATTTCTAACTACTTATTAAGTGTTTTCATACTGTGTCAACTAAGCTACAACTTAGACTTTCAAAAAATCTTCCTCTTATCCTCACAACCAGGTCCCTTGATTTTCCTTTATCTTATTAAGGGTTGCGCCAACTTCTCAGTCACTGAGGCTGAAAAATCAATCCATCCTGTCTTCTTTCTTAAGTTCCATCTTGCTTGCTGATCCTCTTACTTCCATCTCTCTTGCATCCAGTGTCTCTTTGGAGTCGCCTCTAAGCTCTAATGTATACTTTTGTTATGTCTTATTGAGACTTATGTGTTATATGTCTTATTCTGACTTATAGTCTTATTTCTGGTTTATCCATTTGTTTACCCTATTTCTACCAGAACAACCTTTTAAAAATAATGTTTGATCATTATTATTTTCCTATGTCAAAACATTTGACTACCTAATGAGTGCATATTCCTTAGCTTGTGATTTTCAGAACCTATTTTAGTATGGCTTTACCCTCTCTTTCCAGCTTCATTTTTCTTAATGTTTTTATTAGCATATACAGGGAGTTTCATTGTGAAATTTTCATGTATGAGAACAATGTAGATTTGGTTCACCCCTTCCATTCATCTGCCTCTTCCTCCTTCTTCAAATGACTTCAGCAGGTTTCAAGATTCAATATTCATACATGTATAGAAAATGCATTGACCATATTCACCCTTCTTTACCTTCTTCACTTACTCTCTCTCTTCCACTAATGCCCTCCACTTATCATGGCTTGTTTTATGTTTCTATACTTTATTGTTGATTTGGAAAAGCCTTCTCTTCTGCTTCAATAGAACCAAGCCTACTGGTTCTCTTTTCAAAATCCATGTTCACACGACATGGAGCCTATTCCCTTCTTTAGGAACAACTTTCCTGTACACCTCTATGTGCCAGAATCTTTATCTTTTAGCACCTTATCAACACTATATCCTTCACAAGATTAAGTCCACCAAAAGGCTATTTTACTACTCTAGAGTTGTGGTCAACATGCTCTAGACACACTAAGTAACCAAAGAATTAAGAAGTTTAGGGGTTTATTTGGTATTATAAAGCTGTGATAAGAAAAGAGAGCTGGGCCTCTGACTCTTTTCTTCTGGATCTCAGAATAGAGTTTTTCACTTTAGTCCTTTATCTCAATTGTTGAGTGAACAACATGTTGCTCTGTACATAAAAGCTATTGAACATTGATGATACCAGTGAATGAGAACTATTGTCAAGGTTGCAAGAGGTAACAAATTAGAAAGGTAATATTTTCAATAATGAAATTGGAGAACACTTCTTTACCCAGCTCTGAAGCACTGGTGCCAAATACCACGTGCTCTGGTTATACTTCTATTACATTTGGCATCCTGGCTGTAGTACCCTTCCAAAAATTATTTATGACACTATCAAAAAGAGCCAGCTTGTGACTAATTGGTAATGTTTTGAAGAGAACATTTATATATATATATATATATATATACATATATATATATGTATATATATATCTCACACATACACACACACGATACACACACACACACACACACACACACACACACACACACTAGTTTGGGCAAAGGTGGAAATCATGAGCATTTTGGTCCAACTGATTTTCCATTTTGTTTTGAGAGCAATTAGCCCCAAATATGCTGAATAGCTTCTAGGGCACCACCCAAGGACCAAGCTATTCTCTTCAAATTGGAAGCATATCATTCTTTTCAACATCACTGATGCCATAGCCAAGTTCCTGTGCTTATGTCACTTTACCCAAAGTTCCAGAGGGGTTGATTTTACTTCAAGCACGTTCTTGGTCATTCTTCTGGGCAACCAGGGTGGTGTGATTACTTTGGCTCACTGTAAGTAGAGTGGAGAATTTTTGTGGAATATATTTTGTTATTGAAATGCAGCATTTGCTACTAATCAAGTTCTCACACTAATAAGAATACAACTAGCTCTTCTCTTAATTGTTGTTGTTTTAAAATCCAGACTCCCAACTATTTTCCATCTGAAATTTTGTGAGATTGAGTAATTGTCTGGAGTTTGTATATTTGCCATGTATTGAAAGTACTATTCACCCTTCACATAGATGCTTGTAAATGCATCTGATTGGCCAGCTGAAACTTATAGTTTTTGATGTATATGAATATAACATTTTCCTTTATCACTTCCAATGTAGGCTTCATAGCACTTCTGCATTTATTTATATTTGCATTATGTTTTCTTAACACTTAAATACTTGAGACTTGTTTTGTCTGAACACACCTGCTTGTGAGGTTCTGTACATTTTCTTACTTAGTCTTTAAAATAATTAAGCTGGGCATGAAGAAAGAATATGTGATTCCCTTTTTGGAGCTTTAGCTGTCAAAGAGGTATGGAAGGAAACCAAGAAAATTTAGGTGGGGTGACTCTTATACTCTGCTATCATTGAATCTGAATACCTTTATTGAAGTGCACAAAAGTGACATAATTTGTAGAGCACATTGATGTAAGATGAGAGAGATTCAAGAGCATCTATACAGTGCCAGGAAACATATAGCCATAGAAACTAGCATATATTAAATTTCGTGGCTATTAAATTTTGACAAAATGTCACAAATTTTAGATAAAATTGAGCTTGTTTCTATTTCTTTTGTAGATGGTTACACACAATTCCCATTTCAGTGATTCTTTCTCTAAAACTCTGATAGATACCATCATTAAGACATTGTTACCAGGTGTGGTGGTACATGCCCATGTTCCCAGCACCTGGGAGGCTGAGACAAGAGGATTGTGGATTCCAGGGCCTGGACAACAAAGTGAGACCCTATTTAGAAAGAAAGGAAGGAAGAAAAAGAAACTGCTTTCCTATGTGGTCAAGAAATTTAAAAAGTGTGATCATTTAAAGGTTTAGACAACTCAGATGTTTTATATTTCACTTGCTTTCCTCTCGTTGATGAATGTTATGGTAAATGTTCTGGTAATAACACAGATTGATTTGAGATCCAATTGATCTTTTTCATATCACACTTTTCAAATTGAAAAATTTCAAAGTGGTGAATCTGTATATTTCATGCCTGCATTGTAAGAGCAGCCACCCTACAGCAATCTTAGAAACATTTAAGTGGTAAATTAGCAAAATACAAAGACAAATATTTGGGGACCATCTGTAACCATGATTACAAGAGCTCAAAAAAGTGGCTCCCTTTTTGTCTGCCCTTCAGATGGCACTCCCTGGGCACCGGAAACAGGAACTTCTCTAGTAGCTCTCCCACCCCATGTCCTCAACAGCAGCACTGGGCAGCTGGGTGTGAAGTGGGCATCCAGGTGGAGCAGCCCCTGCTTGGCTCACTCAGAGCAGAGCAGCTAGTGCTGGATTGTGCTCCCATTTTGTTTTCCAGCAGGTATTACTAGCAACCTCTTTAGAGCCATTTCCTTTGAGGTGCCTTCCTGGGATCTTCAGATGAAGCTGCTAATGGTAAAAAGATTTTGCCTCTATTTCTTATAATCCCAGGTTCCTGGCCTGACCAAGGGTCAAGTGGGTCACTTCTTGGCAGAAACTTGTGATTCATTCATGGCATAGCAGTGTGCTAAAAGTGCAGAGATTAGGCCATTCTTGAATTATAATTAGTAATTATAATTACCTCCATTTCTGTGGATGGAGGTAAGCGGGTTCCTAGGCAAGGTGCCTGCAGAGTTTTACTAGTGCCTTTAAGAATGTAGGGTCAAGGGATATGCAGTGGGAAATTGGAGTCAGATGTATATCAAAGTTCCAGGATATGTTTGAATTTCAGGGCTCTAAGCAACAACTTGCTTCATCTTCTAACACATTACTAATAATATCCTTCTCTAACCATGATAGAAAAGATCTTGTCACCTTCTAGACACATCCCCTTCCATGTGTTTTAAGTCAATCGGTATTTCTAGGTTTTGTTACTATAGTCAAAGTCAAGGTCACCATCATTCACATCCATATACCCCCACATACTCCCACTTCCTATTTGCATGTGCCTCCCAATATACTCTGTATACTGAGGCCAGATTGATATTTTACAAGTGCAGATTGGACTACAACATAGTCTGCCTTAAACCTTTAATGTTTTACCATTTTTCTTAGAAAAAAAGGACAAAAATCCCTAATATGGCCTTTAAGACTTTATGTTTTAACTTTTGATGAACTGTCAAGACTTAAAAATATTTCACTCTATATTATCTGAATAATGTGTCAGTTATCCATTTAATATTATGGTTGTTTATGTGACTATAGTTGGTTGTTGTTTTAAAAATGTCTGACTACATTACATATCCACCATGGTTCATGAATGTAATTGAAATATTGAATAAACATTTAAAAAAATAAAATATTTAATGAAACTATTAAATCTTCACTTTTGTAATGATCTGTTTATATGTTTTTATTAGTAGATTTAATTGTACAGAGATTTCATTTTGCTATTTCAGTACATTCATAAAATGTACTTTGATCCAATTACCCTATTACTCTTCCTTATCCCCCCTCCTCCCCTTTTAAAACAATTTTAATGGGTTTCATTATTCTATTTTCATACTAACATGATAACAATCAGGGATTTGAAGGATCCAAAGACCCTTTAAGTTCACATATATCAAGCTTAATAGCCATGTAACTTGGCTGAAAGGCTGAGTTGATTGCTCTCCCTTTCTGTTAGTGCTGGGAATTTTGTGATCTTTGTAAAGGGAGTGATGTTTTCTGATTGTCTTGTTCTGTGTAGTCTCATTTTTAACACAGTGAAGAGAAAGAAAAGGCAATTCATGTCTGAATTAAAGACCAGTTAAAAATTAAAACAGATATTTATTACAAAATATTTGGCTTTGGGGCATTGGAGAGTGATGAAGAGAGGAGCAAAGCATAAAACCAAAGGAAATAAAGCATCAGGAGAACCCAGGAACTTTCTTGACAAAGGCCTTTGTATGAGAGCAGAAACTAAACATTTGTTTAAGAGCTTGGATGGTCCAATGTAGTAAAACATAACTATCCTGAGAAATAAGATGAAAAAAAACCATGATGATCTCGGAAACAAGATTAAAATATAAAAGTATGTTCATGTGGTGCAGATGAAAGTTGAAGTTGAAAAATATTTTGTAAGAAGCTTGTCTATGTGGGTGGTTGAATGGTGGTGGGATTCCTCTGGTCAACACAGATATGTGCTTCAAGGATTTAGTCAAAATAGTGTTTGGGGCAACACTTATATTTAGTAGTTTCTAAGTTTTGTGGATATTTTAATGAGAAAGATACTGATATTTGCAAATGAGAAAATGGAGTATTTTGAGGGAGACTTTTCATTGGTCTAGATTTCCTCCATTCAGACTCTGAACTACTCAGAAGGAGTTTTTGAATGTTGAGTGATGATCAAGGGTCATTAACTGCAGGAGGTTTATTTTCAAATATTTCAGAAGTGGGATTAAGACATTAAATAACACAATTGTAGTTAGAGAAAAATTAGAAGACATAATTTAAGAGAAGGTAATACTGGGTAAGCCTGATCGTCAATGATGATAGTCTCTGAAAAATGACTTAATCAAGTACAAAATTGACTGTGGAGGCCCAGGAAGTAAAGAACTGGTAACAAAAGGAAAAAAAAAACCATATTTTTTCTTGATAGTACAGGAAAGAGTACCATGGTTTTCTAATATTCTGGAAGGGAGGAATTTTTTTGAGAAAAAGAACCTGTGAATGCATTTTTAAATTAATTTATTTTTTTGGTGGTACTGGGTTTTGAACTCAGGGTCTCATGGTTGCTAGGCAGGTGCTGTACCACTTGAGCCACTCTACCAGCCTTTATTTTATTTTTTATTGTTTTAAGTTTTTTGGTGGTATTGGGGCTTGAACTCATGGCCTAATGCTTGCTAGGTGATGCTCTACCACTTGAGCCACTCTGCCAGTCCTTTTTTGTCTTGAGTATTTGAGATAGGGTCTCATGAATTATTTGCCCGAGCTTGCTTTGAACTATGATCCTCCTGACCTTTCTGCCTCCCGAGTAGCTAGGATTATAGGCATGAACCACCAGCACTTGGCTATAAATGCTTTTTAAAGAGAATCTCTTCCAGTTCACTGATATATTGAATGAACACTTGTTTGAGCTCCACTTATATCAGCCAGTATTTTGGTTGCTTTCATATGCATTTTGCCTGGAACTAATTTACTGTGCTAGCATGCTTTCATTTAAAGATCACATAAATATTGTTAACAAATTAGTGTTATTGGTACTGACTTATTTGATGGCAGTGCCCTTAGGCCATGGTAAACTGTTCCATTCATGTGCAGACTTTAGCAACAGTTAATTCATTAATTTATACCTTGACTCAGCAAATATGTACTGAACAAATGTTAGGATCCAGAGAATATTCTTGACAGTAGCAAGCAGAAGAAGGTACTTAGCCGAGCCACATAAGATTATTTTCAAGTTGTTTTTATGGTGGGTGATGCCTGAGATAGGAATTTTGAAAGTAATCTGGGAGAAAGGGATAAAAAAATGGAAGGCATGGAACATGAAATACCAAGCCCTTTATTGTCCAGTGTCATGCAGTATAGCCTGTGGGTCTCTCCTTGGGAACATAGCTCTCATCTGAGAGTAGTTCTTCAGTGAAGGGGAGCAGTTGTGACCAGCTTAGCAGGCAACACTCAGAGAAACTAAGAATGGTTGCACTGGCTCTGTGGAGGAGATATGTGGGTCATCTAGTAAACATCAACCATCAGTTGACCATCATTTAATCACAACAGTAGTTGATGGATGAGTAATAGAGATATCAAATACTGATCCATTTTTCAAGCAGTTTGAATATGGATGTTTTCCAGATAACATCCTTAGCCTAATCTCACAACTGAAATTTTTCTTTAGGCCATGGTTGCTGCTCTGGTATGACTCATTGTCACCTGTGATGTCCTCATGACTCCCACACTCATACATCCATCTAGACATTTCCCCAAATCAATGTTTGTTGAATGGACAAATGTACTAGGAACTTTCTGCCTGAAAAAGGAAGGAAATTACAGACATAGAAAAGAGTAGTTCAAAGGCATGTTCAAAAGCTATGATAATGAACTTATATCATCGTGGAAGTTTACATCTGCTCAAGTTGATCATCAGATGAAATGTGCTAATTGCATCTGATAATAATGCTAAAAGAGTCCTAAGCACCCTCTCTTTCTTACCAGTTAGTTACTTTTTTTTTTTGTGACTGACAAATACCTGAGAAAGTCAACTTAAAGGGAGGGAAGATTTACCTTGGCTCATGATTCCAGAGTTTCCAGCCCTGATGACTGGGCTCCATTGCTTCTGGGCAGTGAGTGACGAGGTAGAACATTGTGGCAGGAACACATGGTGGAGCAGAGTGGGTCACCTCATGGTGAACAGGTAGGAGAGTGTGGAGGGAAGGGCCAGAGACAAGATACACTCTATTTTATTTTTTTTTCTTTTATTCATATGTGCATACAATGTTTGGGTCATTTCTCCTCCCTTCCCCTTGCCCCATCCCTTCCCCCTCCACTTCCTCCCTCTCCCCCCGCTACTCCCCTCACTACCAGGCAGAAACTATTTTGCCCTTATCTCTGATTTTGTTGAAGAGAGAGTATAAGCAATAATCGGAAGGACCAAGGG
Source organism: Castor canadensis (assembly GCF_047511655.1). Lineage (NCBI taxonomy): Eukaryota > Metazoa > Chordata > Mammalia > Rodentia > Castoridae > Castor > Castor canadensis. Next base: position 137,727,330 of record NC_133388.1, read on the forward strand.
TTTTTGTTAGTTGAGATAAGAATAGCTATACAGGGAGTTGACTTACATTGCTTTCCTGTACATGTGTGTTACCTTCTAAATTAATTCTTCTCAAACTAACCTTTTCTCTAGTTCCTGGTACCCTTCTCCTATTGGCCTCTGTTGCTTTAAAGTATCCTCTAGTTTCTCTGCATTGAGGGCAACAAATGCTATCTAAAGACATACTTTTTAAAGACACTCCTCCACTGACCTACTTCCTCCAACCAAGCTCTCCTAGTTTCCATCACTTCCCAATAACACCATTAAATGATGAATCTATCAATTAATCAATCCACTAATGAAGTCAGAGCCCTCATGAGCCAATCACTTTCTGTAAGACCCATCAGCTGGCAACCAAGCCTTTAACACCTGAACCTTCAGTGAACATTTCACATTCAAACCACACTCACTACCCTTTTTATTTCCATGAGAGAAAATCTGACACATTTAGTCAATTGATTCAAAATGAAGTTCCTATTCTCCCTCCCCACTGCCTGGATGAGCAGGCAGGAGACAAGCCAGGCCAAGCAAAGTTTCCTGACAGCTGCAAATGTGCATCCCTCTCCAAGTGCAGAGAAGGAAAGAGCCAAGGGAAAGTGGTTAAGAAGGAAACCTGGGTAAGACTCTCCTCAAGAAAAAGGAAGGAATCATGAGAGAAAGGACAAAAGTGCTAAAAAATTTCTCTGAAAAAAAGGAAAAGGCACTCTAGCTTAAAAATCTTTGATGATAAGCAAATCTCTAGGGAAAGACAGCTAGAGCAAACATGGACTGAGCTTTCAGAAACAAGCCCTTTGGAAATTGCAGGAGAAAACACAGGCTGGAAATTCCTGGCAGGGAGCTATAGGGGACATGTCCCAGTGTCTACATCTTCTAAGCAATCTGTTTTATTTTGTTTTACATTAACAATTTACAAATAAAAAGAATGGAAAGTGTTAAAAATGGCTATATAGTGCCTCCTACACCTCAGTCACTGTGGAAAGTGTTTCATACACACTCCATCACTGACCTTCAGACCATCTTGCTGTCTTCTTTGTACTGATGAGAAAGCCAGGCTCAGAGTCAATAGTTTGCCCATGTTCATATTCAGTTATTCAGTGACATGTTCTTTTGTCAAGTGCACATAAAGCCAGATTCCCTTGTCCATTTTCCCACATATCCACAGTTTTAGGGATGATAAGATTTTTCTGAGTTGTGATTGGTAATGAAGAAGAAACTTTTCATGGTAGGGTAATTTGAGGACAGTGCAATGATCATGAGGTACACTGCTCAAAGTCCACACCCACCTCACTCAGGGCACTGTAAAAATAAACACAGGCGTTTGGTGCCTGCTGTGTATTTAGTCAGCTTACAGCCAGCCTCCCCATTTGGTCATCTGTGGAGTAGGAGGAAAATCAAGTATGTGTCTGCTTTTTGTTTTCCAACAACAAATCCTGGGAGAACATTGCTAGTTATAGCAATAATTTTTTTGAAAAAATAGAAGGAAAACATTTTTGATATGTTTCAGTAGTTAATTCCATTATTCCTGCTTAGGTATCTGTTTCCATGGGTGGTGCCCATTGGGGCTGAACTCACTAGTGATAAGAACTTAACTCTAACCTTTTATTGTTGATAATTCAGATAGCTTTATTGGTATGAAATAAACTTGTTAGAAAGAAATTACAAAGTGATGTGAATATAAGCCTTCAGATACTTATATGTTGAAGAGCACAATGGAAGATAGGATACTCTGTAAATGTGTGAATGGTTTGTGCATTTATACACTAGCTAATGTTGTCATTCACTAATTCATTCAATAGTAATCATCGTGTCCATTAGGTGTACTAAGCCTCTATTAAGAGGAGGAAACTAAAGAATATTTAATAGACAATTCTAGTGTCTAGAAGTTTAAAAGGGAAGGCAGACATATAAATCATCTTAGCAAGTGGTAATAAACTTGACTTGTATTTTACTATTACTTGTGGAAGGCATACTTGCTCTTTGGATTTGGGTTTCCTGAAACATAGGAAAGGCAGGTTATTGGATCACTCAGGAGCTAGTAATACTTGGAAATGGCTTGCGGTTCTGAGTGGAGGCAGGGATTGACATGAACTGACAGCCAGAAGTAGAAGACCCAGTTTAGCAGGGTATTATTAAGATAATAATTTTGGCAATGATAAGGCAAAAGTTTAGATATCACAATCTTTGCACAAAGAATAGTTGTGCCAGAGGCAGAAGAAGCTTGTTGCTGACATTATATACTATTTGTAACTTGTCTTCTTGCTTATATTCTGTTGCAAATAATCTGGAATTTTTGCAGAACATTTTAGTACATTTTCACTTTCAAAATTTTTTGAATCCTATTATTTTTAAGTACGGTGGCCATTACTGAAATATTCAGTGCTTAATTCAGAGACAAGTCCATTGGGGACTTACGTGGATCAATTCAGTCAAACATACACTTCTGTCCCCATGAGTGGGAATAGACATGATTTTAAAGTAAGTAACATAGTGTTATCTATAAAGCTCTTTTTCATTCTGTAAGACCACTTGGTACCTTCAGGATATTCAGGCCATTTCACAGGTATCACATGACATATGGTCATGAATTTTGAGTAGCTCTGTAAGATGATGGTACTCATTCTAGACATACAGACATTTCAGAGCACAATTGATTTATTAATTTACTAATTCTTCAAATATTTATTGAATAGCAACTAAGGTTCAGGTATTGGCATTATGCCAGGAATATAATTTATTTTTATTCAAAGAAAGGAAATTGGTCCATGTATTAGCTGTCTTCATCTAAAAATTCTATGAGGAAACAAACACGTTACAATGATAACTTATTAGTTATTATATATCATGGTAGGATTCTAGAAGAATTTGGAAGAAAAAATGAAAATGTGAGAATCAGGGTGAACAATAAATAAGAGGTTATAATTGTCTTATCATTTGATTGAATCCTTATCATTTCACAATTGTAGAATGATGAGACATTTATGGACATCTACTATGTGAAAAATGCTATATTAGGTACAAAAACCACAAAGATGGATAATTTCCCACTACCAAGAAATTTTTAGTCTATTGAGTTATACTCAACCTATATGTAAATAAATATAACATGAGATGAAGCTTCAGTTTCTATGAGGTACTTAAAGAGTAAATTTTCAGCTGTTGGGATCTTTGGAGGCTCAATGAGAGGTGTAATTTATATTGATTCTTAGTCACTGGATAGCTTTTAGACCTATAGATATGGGAAGAAAGAGAGTTATAAGGGAAAGAAGATGTAAACAAAATCACAAAAATAATAAATTAAATGATATACACAGAACCGTTTGTTCTTCTTTGCTACAGCCCAGAGACATGGTGGAATAAGATTTAAAATTCAAGCTGGGGCTACATTGTAAAGGACCCTTAATGCCAGGCTTGGGAATTAATAGGCAATGAAGGGTGTGACCCATCAGGTTGAGACATAATTTGTTGCTAGAATTTGTGGCTGATTTTCATCAGTCTGTGTCATCCTAACCTCTGAAATTAAACCTTAGTCAGGAACAAACATTGATGTCTAGGGATTTCAGGATCAATGTCCCGAGGGAAATTTATAGCAAAGCTTTAGATTTGATTCTTTTCAGAATTTTTCTTTGAGGCAATATAAAAATCTGATGTATTGTGTGTTGACAACAAGTTTTAAAATACGTGGTGGAATGCTTTTGTTTTGCCAACCACTGAAAAGTAAAATAATGACACATTAAGTAATGGAAATGTGGGAATTAAAATTTTCACAGAAAGAGAAAACAAACTCATCATTTCTCTCCTTATCTCTGTCTCTGTGTTGTGTCCCCTTGCTTGCTCATGACTTGTCCTTTGAGATGTCCTCAATTGCCTCTACTCCAATGCTTTTTGATTTCCACAAGGGGTGAGACACCATTTTGGAGTAAAAACACTCTTGGCCTCAGTGACTGAAAATAATTAGAGTAATTTCATTTTATTTATTCTTGAGGAAGAAAGTATGAGGTTCAGAAGTTGACTCTACTCTTCCCTTACCTTTCTGTAGTCCTTAGCTTGTTCCAAGTACTGTGGGAGTTACAGCTCTTAATGCATTTCTGACTATGTATGCTTCAATAAGTCCCCAAACCTTCAAGCTCTTGTCCCTGAATAGAGGATGCTTCCACATTTTTCCAAAGACAATTTTGCCAGCTGATGGTCTAAGTTAGTTAAGTTCCATATATAAATTTTTACAGGAAAAAGAGGGAGAAGAAACTGTGTTAATGAAAACAAATATTTGAATGCAGTGAGACAGTTTTAATCCAAAAAAATGTCAAGTTATAGTGATTTTTTAAAAAGATCTTCAACTTGCAGAATGCTTTATAATATCCTCTGCCAAAAACTTCAAGTATGCATCAGTGTCTTTCACCATTTTATGGCTTTCAGTGGTATATTGTGGTCCATAAATTTAATACATTATCCAGGTTACCTACTGAATACCTTGAGAAAATTCCTAAACCACATTGGTACACTGATAGCAGTGGATTCAATATGTGCCCTTGATTTTCTATGCTTTACCTATGCATCTACCCATAAAGACAACACTGAAAAATCTCCTATGTGTTAACCATATGAAATAGCCTAATGGCACACTTCAGGCTTTAATGTGATAAAAATAAACTGTGGGTGTATTATGGTATAGACTCTGAAGTCTGTGATAGTTCCTAACAGTTGCATTTCTAACAATAGTTAGAGTATGTGGTAAGTGAATCATGCCTTGGGTAACAAGGCTCTTTGGGATTTTTTTTTTACTAAAGTAACTCACAATATAATGGCAGCATTAGGCACATCAATATATAGGCAATGATAAGGAAATGTGAATACAGTGGTATACATATTTCAATGAGAAGGAGGGACTTATGGGGAGTGGGATAAATTCACAAAGGCTTCATGGACAAGGAGAGTTTTAATGAAACTAGGAAGATGTGGTACAGGAAGTTTAATAGGTATGGAGAATATTCCAGAGAAAAGGACTGCAAGTTAGAATTCATGTATTCCATAGACCCATGTGGCTAAGACTTAGGGTATACATTGAAAAAGGGATGAATGAGAAAGGAAACAAACTTAATTAGTTTAGATCTCTCAGCACACATATGCAAATGCATCCAGAATTTTGTGAGAGTTGGAGATAAAAATTAAACAACACACACACACACACACACACACACACACACATGCACACACACACACATGTTCCTAGTCAAAATTGTCCTTTTGCTTGCTCACAAATCAATTTTATCTTCAGAAAAACATAGTCAATTTTAACAGCAAATTTTTGTTCTTAAGCCATGTTTTAACTTTATAACTTGGAATCTTTAAAAGAAATATAAATAGAACACTTTGAAAAACTTTCATGAGTATCACTCTGAAAAACATACATAAGCTTTTTGAGATTCTTCTAGGCTTCATATCTGCCACATTCTCTGTCTTCTTAGAAGCTAGCTGCTTTATAGATAAGGTATACATTTTTAAGGATGGCATTATTAATCCTTTACAATTTGGCTCTGACTTAGTTTGTTTTTCAGCATAGCTTTCATGGTATTTCCCTTATTTCCTATCTATATGTAATATTTATCTTTTGTTTTTAATTTCTTAGTAAGTGCATGAAATACTTACTATGTACTGGAATAAATAGTGGTGCTTGGCTCTGAGGATACAGTTTTGAACAAAATAGAACTTGAACCTGCCTTAAAGGAGCTTTAAAAACCTCTTAGGGCTGACAGATATTTATAAGTAAATGCAATGAATTGTGATGAGTGTTATGAAAAAATGTAAAATTATAGGGATCTTACTCATCAGAGATGAAGCATAGACCTGAAGAAGAGATGTTGAAGCTCAGCCCTAAGTAATAAAAGGAGCTAGTCAGAGTGTGTGTAGTGGGAATTGAGGAGGGATGAAGCAGAACTCTGTTCATGCAGAGTAGTATCATAGTTATCGGAAAGTGCAATGCCTTCAAACAGCTCTCAGAAATTCAATATTGCTTTACCTTATAGGAAGAGAGGGAGACTGGTGAGAAATGAGAGCCAGGCAGGGGTCAGTTGCAGAAGGTATGGTCTTATGTGTTAGTGAACATAAACATGCAAAGTGCACTAGAAAAACTACTCACTGAGTTTTGAAACAGGCAAATAACATGTGAATTTTAAATTTTACCATAATCATACTTGGCTACGGGGTGGAGTAGGTGATTTGAAGGAGGCGATACTGGAGAAGAGAGACAGGCCCTTGGGATTGTTCAGGTGACATAAGATGGTGCAATGGAAGTGAAGAGAAGTAACTAATCTCACATTTGAGGACTTGTGTGTGTGTGTGTTTGTGGGATGGTGATATGGATACAAGAGACAGACATCACTGATGACACCAAGATTTTAGTGTGGGCCAGATTTACTTATTAAGATAAAGAACAGTGGAAAAGAATCAGTCTTTGAGAATAGGAAGGCAACTTCACATTTGAACACATACTTACTAAGCTTTGGGAATATCTAAATAAGGATGTGGAATAGGAGTAAGAGATACATGTTTGTAGTTCAGTGGGGAAATCTGGCTTGGAGTTATATATCTGGAAGTCATCAGTGTATAGATGGAATTGAAAGCCAAAGAAATTTATGGGATTGCCTTGGGAGATTATGCTCAGTGAGAAGATCAAATAAGTTTTGAAGAGCATGAGCAATAGGAAGTGAGCAAAGAAAACAAAAGTCTACTAACAAGTGCTGGAATGGACCAATAGTAGTAAGAGGGAAATTAGGAAAGAATGATTCTTCAAAGACAGGGTATTTCAAGAAAGCAAGGTGCTCCCAAGAGTTAGTAGGTTTGAGTGAGTCTGAGACACATAGCTGAAAAGTGTCTCTTTTCTGGAAGGCTTTATTTTTTTTTTCCAGTACTGTGGTTTGAACTCAGGGACTCACACTTGTGAGGTGCTCTATCGCTTGAGCCACTCCACCAGCCCTTTTTCATGTTGGGTATTTTTGAGATAGAGTTTTGCAAACTATTTTCCAGGTTTGTCTTCAACCATGATCTTCCTGATCTCTGCCACCTCCAGTAGTGAGGATTACAATTATGAGCCACAGGTGCCCCATTTGGATGGCTCTATTTATAATGGGTGGCCTTGGTCAGTGTCAAAACACTTTATTTCTTCTGTCTTCCAGCCCATGATTATATTGTATTCTCTGTTCTGCAGAATTCTATCCATTTTCTAAGATTCAGTTAAGGTAGACTCTGCTTCATAAAAATCTTTGTGATCTTTCCTGTTGGAGATACTTTCTCACTTTTATGTGCATCTGTCAACTTTTGTATCTTATGTGTCTTTGTAACAGTTTTCCTACCTTTTCTATCATATATATACATATGTATATTCTCCTAATATTGAATATATATTATGTATATATTATTCCTAATAATATGAAAGATTCCTTGAAGTCAGGAATTCTGCCTTGAATGGGAGGAAGATTTCAGTTCAAACATTCAACACAATTGGTCAGAGTTTTTATTGATTTTTGCAGGATTTTAAGACAGCCATCTGGATGACACAGTCTATGTGGTTTTGGGAAGGCATAAATTGTGTTTCATGTCTGTTAATTGCATCATCCTCTGTGTTTAACTTAAGGTATGTAAAGAACAGCCATTAAAATTCTGTTGCATGTTTTTTTTTCAAATTTTAATTTTAATTTTTCTCTGTTGAAAAACTGATTTCAATTTTATTCCTATTGGAAGTTCCATTATTTTTGATGAATTCTAGGTTAAGTTGTGATATGACTATCCTTTATTTTTGCCACTTTAAATAAACATAAAAATTCTCACCAGTATTGAAAAGTTAAGGAGCTGATCTGAGCATCCATATCTATTGTACCAATCCACAGGAGGAAGGCAGTGGGAAGGGTCAAATGCTAGCATTTTCTTCTTCCAGTTAACAGCATGGGAGCTTAACTGAGCCAGGTGGTATTTGTGTGAGTTTTGCTTGCCATAGTCCCACTGTGGTTTGGATTTCACCAGCAGTTCCTTTAATGACTTTACCTTATTGCTATTTGTTCACTAACGTACCATCCTTTGATTCTTTAATTTACTGTTTGAAAACCAAGAATTAATTATTCCTTTTTGAGCATGGACTTCCTCATAACAGAAAATAGGAGTAGACAGCAATGTTCTCCCTGGCCTCACTTCTAACCTCTCTGAAAGCAATGCAAAGAACAAAAGACAGATGGATCATTAGTTTTCCAGAAGAGGCAAAAACCCTACCCCCACATACACCCACTTGCTCCTCATGCTCTTATAAGGACTTAGGAACAGATTAGGGAAAACAAATGCCAGCTAAGGACTCCTTCCTTTGTACCATATCCAGGGAACGAGATCTGACTGCATCCCAAGAAGGCTTACTATAAACACCCTCTTTTGTAACCCAGCCATAAAGAGTTACATGCAGAAAAATAGCCACTTGAAACCCTTTGCCCCCGTGTTCGGATTGCTGCCAAAGCTTTTGCCTTAGCTTACTTCAACAAGAATAAACTGTACAAAAGCTCCAGAGTTCTCAGGCAATGTGACTACATGCCCTGCTTGCTTAAGGTCATTAAAATCCTGGCCTTTGCCAAAACACTTAGAGCAGAGCCATCCTGTTCTTGGAGTGAACTGCAGTTTTGCTTAGGTCACGGACTTTTTAGTGTCCAACAGCATTGAAATGGGTTCTTCTTAATGGTGTTAAGTATAAACAAGATGCAAAGGGTGAGTGTGATAATTATAACATTGTGTTTATAATGATGAGAGTCTGTAATAAATTACAAGTACATTTACAGACATGAATTATTGAAAATAAAAATGAAAAAGAAAATTCTGTTGGATGAAAGGATTTTATATTCTGAATTCTAGTTTTTTACAAATTTCATTTTCTTTATTGATTCCTGGGTGCATTAGTGCCTACTTCTATATGGCTCAAAAGATGAGATGAGTCGAATAACTATCTGGTAAATTCAAGCTGTTAGGTGGACCTGTTAAATTAATAAAAGCAAAGCCACTGTCAAGTCATTATTGTTTAACTGATGACTTTGACAAAACTGTTCAGTAACTGTTCTATTTGCTCTGGTTAAAGATAAAAGAAGTTCATTTTTCTATCTTGTATTATTTTCTCTCTAGTAAACCACAGAAATTTGTATTTATGTTTCTTGAATTTTTCTTGTATCATGATTGATTAGGAAGGGCAATAGAACAGATCATGACTCAGTTTTCTTTACAGTACAACACCTAGTTTAAAAAAAAATCAACTAGAGAAAGAAAATACATGAGAAGATGGCAGATTGTTGACATCCCTATAGCCCAGCAGCTACTAACTACCCTGAAAAAGGAAAATCAGAAGACCCCAAAAGGCACCAAGGAGGTCATAACCAGCAAGACCTCTCTGAATCTACAAATAGAGAAACAACTAACCTTGGGAAGAATGGGAACTTCTTCCCATTGAACTTGCAGCTCAACACTGCTGATCCCCTGCCCCTGAAGTATCCATGTGTCTCCAGGCTCCATTACTTGGTGTGCTTAGCGTTAAGTCCTGCACACAGGAGGTTGGAGCTCCATGCCCCACCCTACTACACAACCTGCTACTATCACCCTGAAACATCATGGAAACTGGCATTCATATGTAAGCAGGACCCATGGTTCCTGCTGCTCCATGTGTAACAGAAGGCACAAACCAGCATCACTGTACTGCACTCCCTGAGGCCCTTATGGCAATCTGATCCCAGAACTCCCACTGCCCAAGGTTTGGTTCTCCCAAGCGGACAGCAGTGCCACTTGACTCTGCTCCTGGAAGCCCAAGCTGGCAACAAGCCCAAGAACTGCTGCCTGCAGGCTTGGTTCCCTCTGAGCCAGTAGCAGCTAGTGTGGTTCCTGATAGCCTGAGCTGGCAAATAGGTCGCAGGGCTCCCACTACCTGAAGGCTTGGTTCCCCATGCCAGCAGCACTATCACACTGCTCTCCTGGAATCTATGCCTGGAAAGCAGGCCCCAGAATTCCTGCTGCCTGAAGACTTGGTTGCCCTGTGCCTCCAGCAGCTTCTGTGGCTCCTGGAAGTAGACCCCAGGGCCTCTGCTGCCTTGTGGATATCAGACAACCTAGGGCCACTGGCTTTACTTCCCCATGGGTACCTTCAACTTGTTACTCAGTGCCAGGAGCCCACTACCATACACCTAAGGAACCAGGGTTTGCTATTCTGCTGGCAAAGAGGCTTCCCTCCCAACAGAGCATGGGGGGCCAGCACTTCCCACTGTCCCTGACAGCAAGAGAGCCCTTGCTTTCCCATCAAAGAGCAAGAACACCAGATTCACCCACTGAAGGGAGGAAAGCTGTAACCTGCTATTCTGCAAGTGGCACCAGAAGCCCTGTTTCCCCCAAGGTGCACAGAAGCCCAGTGCTTCACACTGCACCTCTTTGCAGGACAGCCACATCTCTCCTGTCCAAGAGCTGGAATCCCAGCTCTTCCATTGGGTGGCAGTCTGCTACTCTGCTGGTGCTAGAAGGCCTGCCCCTCACAGTGCACAAAGACCCAGCGCTCCCCACTGTGACTGCAGGAGAGCCCCTGCACCCCTATAAAAGAGCAGGAACTATAGTCCCCTCACTGAAGGGAGAAAAGAGGTAATCTGCAACATATCCAGCACACTCCTCTCTGAGGAACACTGCTGGAGTTCCAGAAGAAAAAACTCAAAGCCCCAACTACAGGAACACAAGGGATTAAAACCCTAACCCAAACCAGCTCCAGATGTGTAAATCTCAATGCAGAATGAAGCAGCAAGACAACCACTCTCCATCAAAAGCCAATTCCACCACTAAGGGTCCAAACACCTGTGTAGAAGAAGAGCTTTCAAATAATGAATTCCAAAAACCAATAGCAAAAATGATTAATGACCTCAAGGAAGAAACACAAAAGTTAGTATTTGACTTCAAAGAGGATGTGAATAAACAATTAAATGAGCTCAAAGAGAATGCAAGCAAGCAAATGAAAGAAATTAAGAAGATTATCCAAGACATGAAAGAGGAAATCAATAAAGATATGGAAACCCTGAAAAAACTCATGAATAAATTTGGGATAAAAAATATCCCAAATAAAATATCTCAATTGGAAGCTTGGTGAACAGAGTGGAACAAGTTGAAAATAGAATATCAGGAACAGAAGACAAAGTAGAGGAATTAGACCAAACAATAAAAGACCATGAAAGAATGCTAAGAAAATATGAATTGAACATGTAAAATGTCTGGGACACCATGAAAAGACCAAACCTACAAATCATGGATGTAGAAGAAGGAGAGGGGATACAAGCTAAAGGCACTGAATAATAGCTGAAAACTTCCCTAACCTCAAGAAAGAGAGAGTTGCCTAGGTGCAGGAATCTTACAGAACACCAAACTGTCAGAACCAAAAAAGAAACACCTTAGACACATCATAGTCAAAACACCCAGCAAACAGAACAAAGAAAGATTTCTGGAAGCGGCAAAAGAGAGAAGACAAGTCACATATAAAGGCAAACCCATTAGAATAATAGATTTCTCAACTCAAACTCTAAATCCAAGAAGGTAATGGAAAGGTATAATTCAGCTCCTGAAAGAAAGCAACTGCCAACCTAGTCTAGTCCACCAAGCAAAAGTATCCTTCCTAACTGAAGGATAAAGTAAAACCTTCCACAACAAGGAAAAACTAAAGGAATTTGTGACTACCAAGCTCGCACTACACAAGATACTTAAAGGACTTATATATATAAAAGAAGAAACTAGAGTGAGACAGGAAGACTCAAGAAAGAATAAACCTTTTTGAGCAAGCAGACCAGTAAACAAAGAATATGTAAAACTAAACAACAGGGGAACAAGAGTAACTGGAAACAATAGGCACCTCTCAATTTTAACACTGAATGTAAATGACCTCAATGTCTCAATCAAAAGAAAGAATAGCAAATTAGGTTAAAAAACAAGACCCAAACAAATGTTGCTTATGAGAAACTCATCTCACTGAAAAAAGTAAACACTGTCTTAGAGTCAAAGGGTGGAAAAATGTTTTACAAGAAAATTGACCCCACGAACATGCAGGAGTGGTCATATCTGACAGTACTCATATCTGACAAAGTATACTTCAGACTAAAATCAATCGAAGAGACAATGAATGTCACTTCATATTAATGAAAGAAACAATTTGTCAAGAGGAAATATCAATCCCTAACATATATGCACCAGACTCAGGGGCACCATCTACATTAAAAAAACTTTAATGGCCCTAAAAGCACAGATAGATGCTAACTCAGTGATAGTAGGAGACCTGAATACCCCACTGTCACCAATAGATAAGTCATCCAGACAAAAGATTAACAAAGAAACTTCAGAGTTACACCACACATTAGATGAAACAGACATGGTTGATATCTACAGAGTATTTTACCCAACAACTAGGCAATATACATTCTTATCTGCAGCTCATGGAACTTTCTCCATAATAGAGCATATTTTAGGACACAAAGCAAGTCTCAACAAATTCAAGAAAAATGAAATAACCCCTTGCATCATATCAGATCACAGCAGAATAAAACCAGACCTCAACAATACAAGAAACCCCAGAAAATATTCAGACACATGGAGACTGAACAACACACTGCTGAAAAACCAATGAGTGACTGAAGTAATAAGGGAAGAAATCAAGAAGTTCCTAGAATCCAATGAAAATGAAAATATAACCTACCAGAATCTGTGGGACACACCAAGGCTGTGCTAAGGGGAAAGTTTATAGTTATAAGTGCCTACATTAAACAAAAATAGACCTCTCAAATAAACAATCTAATGATACACATTAAGGTCCTAGAAAAACAAGAACAAACCAAACCCAATACCAGCAGATGGAGAGAAATAATAAAGATCAGGGCTGAGAGCAATGAGATAAAAACCAAACAGACTACACAAAGAGTCAATGAAACAAAAAGTTGGTTCTTTGAAAGGATTAACAAGATCAACAAACCTTTAGCTAACATGAGAAAATGGAGGAGGGAGAAGACCCGAATTAATAAAATCAAAGATGTAAACGGGGATGTAACCACAAATACTAATGAAACCCAGAGAATCATTAGAGAGTACTTTGAAAACTTGTATTCAAGTAAACTGGAAAATCTGGATGAAATGGATAAATTCCTAGACACATATATCCAACCAAATTGATCCAGGCTATTAACCACCTAAATAGTTCTATTACATGCAATGAAATTGAAGCAGTAATGAAGTCTCCTTACAAAGAAGAGCCCAGGACCTGATGGATTCATGGATGAATTTTACCAAATTTTTAAAGAAAAACTGGCACCAATACTCCTCAAACTTTCCCAGGAAATAGAAAGGGAAGGAACACTACTAAATTCATTCTATGAAGCCAGGATTACACTTATTCCAAAACCCAATAAAGATGTGACCAGAAAAAACAATTATAAACCAATGTCTTTAATGAATATAGATGTAAATATTCTCTCAACAAAATATTGGCAAACAGAATTCAACAACATGTCAAGAAGATCATACACTATGACAAAGTTGGCTTCATTCCAGGGATGCAATGATGCATAAATGTAATACAGTATATAAACAGAAACAAGGACAAATATCACATGATCATCTCAATAGATGCAGAAAAAAGCCTTTGACAAAATCCAACACCCTTTTATGACAAAAGCCCTGAAGAATCTAGGAATAGAAGGAATGTTCCTCAATATAATAAAGGCTATATATAACAAACCTAGAGCCAACATCATACTAAAAGGAGAACAATGGAAACTGTTCTCCTTAAAGTCAGGAAAAGACAGGGCTGTCTGCTTTCTCTACTTCTATTCAATATAGTTTTGGAATTCCTAGCCAAAGCAATAAGACAAGAGGAAGAAATAAAAGGGATTCAAATAGGGAAGGAAGAAGTCAAACTAGCTTTACTTGCAGATGACATGATCCTATACCTCAGAGACCCCAAAAACTCTACCAAAAAACTATTAGAATTCATAAACTCTTTTGGCAAAGTAGCAGGATAAAAAATTAACATAAAGAAATCAGTAGCTTTTCTGTATACCAACAATGCATAGACTGAGAAAGAAATTATTTCAATGATTTGAGGCCATTTACAATAGCCTCAAAAACAATAAAGTTCCTCGGAATAAAGTTAACAAAAGAAACCAAAGACTTTTCTAATGAAAACTATAAACTACTGAAGAGAGAAATCAAAGAAGACATCAGAAGATGGAAAGACCTTCCATGATCATGGATTGGTAAAATTAATATTGTGAAAATGGCCATACTATCAAAAGCAATCTACATGTTCAATGCAATCCTTATCAACATTCCAACAACATTCTGCACAGAAATAGAAAAAATAACTGTGAAATATATATGGAAACACAAAAGACCTCGAGCAGCCAAAGCTATTGTGAACAAAATGTCCAATGCTGGAGGCATCACAATATCTGGCTTCAAACTATACTACAGAGCCACAACAGTAAAAACAGCATGGTTTTGGCACAAAAACAGACAGGAAGACCAATGGATCAGAATAGAAGATCCAGACATAAACCTATGCATCTATAGCCAATTGATGTACAAAGGAGCCCAAAACATGATGCAGAAAAGACAGCCTCTTCGACAAATGCTGTTGGGAAACTGGATTTCCACACATAGAAAACTGAAACCAGATCCTTGTCTTTCATCTTGTACCAAAATAAACTCAAAATAGATCAAAGACCTTAATATAAGGCCTGAAAATTTGAAACAGCTCCAAGAGGCAGTAGGAAATACACTGGAACAGATAGGTATAGGGAACAACTTCCTAAACGGAATTCAAAAAGCTCAGCATCTAAGAGAAGCAATGAACAAAGGGGACTGCATCAAACTGAACAGCTTCTGCACAGTAAAGGAAACAATCACCAGACTCCAGAGACTGCCCACAGAATGGGAGAAAATCATTGCCAGCTACTCATCTGACAAGGGACTAATATCCAAAATCTATAGGGAACTCAAAAAATTCAGGCGCCAAAGAATCAACACCCCAATGAAGAAATGGGCACATGAATTAAACAGGGAATTCTCAAAGGAAGAGGTAAAAATGGCCAGTAAATACGTGAAGAAGTCTTTATCTTCCCTGGTTCTAAAAGAGATATATATCAAAACAACAATTAAATTTCATCTCACTCCAGTTAGAATGGCCATAATCAAGGACAATAACAACAACAAATGCTGGCGAGGATGTGGTGAAACAGGAACCCTTATCACTGATGGTACAACCACTATGGAAAGCAGTATGGAGATTCCTCAAAAAACTAGAGATAGAATTGCTATATGATCCAGTGATACTGCTCCTGGGCATCTACCAAATAATGTAAGACAGGATACAGTAAGAGACACCTGTACACCGATGTTCATCACAGCACTATTCACAATAGCCAAGCTCTGGAAACAACCTAGATGCCCTACAACTGATAAATGGATCAAGAAATGGTGGTATATATACACAATGGGGTATTACTCAGCCACAAGGAATGATGGCATGTGATTTGAAGGTAAATTGATGCAATTGGAAGATTTCATGTTAAGTGAAGTTAGCTGGATCAGAAACACAAAAGCCACGTTTTCTCTCATATGTGGAACATAGATCCAAAGAAAAATATATACACAAAAACAAGCATGCTCATATAGAGACTTAGAAGTAGAACATGTTTGTAACTGGCACTACTCTATGGAACACAGGGAAAGCAAGGAAGGAAAAGAAAATGACAGAGCATTAGTAACATAAGATGTGAAGGTGGAGGATATAAGGATGTGTATTGAAAACTGCTGAAAAATGAGGGGCAGGAGGTAATGAGGTAAAGAAGAGTAACTGAAATGATTAAACAGCCCAAAGTAAAGCACACCCACGTGGGCATACATTGAGGCACACCTTTAACATCAGCTTAAATATTAATAATGAAAACAAGGACTATAAAATAGGTGCAGTGTATGGGGAGGACAGGGTACTAGTGGGAGGTGGGGAGGGTGAAGGAAGGAGATTTAGGTGATAGTACATGGTTGATGGACTTCATATACCTATATGAAACAGAACTAAAAAAACCTCTTGCAAGTGCTTTGGGTGGGGTGGGGTGGGGTGGGAGCTTAGGGGGAGAGACGATGAGGGAAATGTAAATAATGTACAATATAAGTCTGATTGGAATTGTCACTTTGAATCCCCCCATATAATGAATATATCCTAATAAAACTTTTAAAAAAGAGAGAATACATGCTAACTTTCTGTTCAATTTGATGTGAAACCAAAACTGCTAAAAAATAAAGGTAAAGACCCTTGAAAACAAACAAAAAATATGATGTAATACATTAGTTGTGAATAACTCTTCATCAGTGTATGGACCTATTCTCATTTCTTCCCTTTTAAAATAAATTGTGATAGAGAAATAAGATAGTTGTAGATTGTACTTAACTACTTAATTTTTTTTTTCAGTACTACGAGTTGAACCCAGGGCCTCATGCATGCTAGGCAAACACACTTCCATTTGAGTTATGCCCCCAGATAAGTCTCCTAGGGATGGCCTTGGATTTGTAATCTCCTGCCTCTACTTCCTGAGTATCTGGGATTACAGACGTGTACTATCACACCCAGCTTATAAAATGTTTTTTGATTAAAGTACATTAATAATGTTTGGAGGGTGAAAATGCTTAGGCAATTCTTGTGTTTTCTCATTGACCTGATACACTGATTTATTGAAAATTACAGAGGAAGGAGAGAAAGGGTCAGTGGAGATATGTGGGGTTAGAGGATTGAGACAGGACAGGAGCAGGACAGGGAGCAATCATGGTGGTGTGGATTATTGATAGAATAATATGTGCCAAGAACTTTCCTAACGTCATATTTATAATGTCAGACAGGTTTATTATCTCCATTTTAAATATGAAGACACTGGAGTTCATAAAATTTGCCCAGGATCACAAAGTAGTAAGTCAAATTTGGGATTTGAACATTATCTTTTTTTTTTTCTGATTCAATAGCTTAAATTTATTCTGCTCGATTTAGATTGCAATGGATAATGTGTAGGATAGCCAAGGATTTGGACACTTCAAGAAGATGAAATCATGCCAAAGTCTTTTTTAGGCCTGAAAGAACTTCAGAAAGATTTTGGGAAATTTGATTTATATGTGTAATTAATCTGTTGAGACAGCTATTGACTCAACCACTTTGTTGAACAAATTATTTATTGAGCACCAACCAACTGCCAGGCATTGTTGTTGGTGCTGAAGAAAACAATGAGCCAAGTAGTCACTTCCCAACACTGAGGAGGCTGCTCTCACCAGCACTGATTTAAGAATCAATACTTATGATATTATGGTTAATGACTAACGCTGCTGTAAAATTTAAGAACATATAGTGAATGTATTATGCTTTTGCTAGCTGTCAGGAAATTACAATTAAATACAGACAGAGCACCACCAATAAGTAGTTGCCTGGCCTTTCAAGTCTGTGTGTGAATCTACATCATTTAACCAGATGATGGATTTATTTAAAACATATTCTTTTTAAAAAAATTATCATTGTACTGGGGGTACATTGTGACATTTACAAAAGTTCTTGAAATATATCGTAGTTGAATTCACCTCCTCCAAAATTCATATTCTTGTCTATGTGCAGTGTTTCTTTGGACTGATTAAGTAGCCTAGGGCTTTCTTCTACATCAAGCCATATAGCTGTCATTACCCACTATTTCTGCTTCAATGCATGTCCAGTGTGTGAAGCATTTGTACCCCCACATTCTAAATGTGACTTTTGCTTTTGGCTACCAGCATTGTAAAGTTTCACCAGGCAGGAGGTGAAATAAATACTTTACCGTGGTTAGCAGATCACTATTATCTTTTTTCTTTATCTCCCCTCTCTCTGATAGTTTGCAAGTTTTTTCTTTGATTATTTTACTCATTCCCAAACCTAAGTCTGCTTTCTCTCTAGGAACATTCTAACTTTTTGTCATGACAGTTCTCAAGCAAAAAGGATCCACAGGTAGGAAGATTCACTAATGGTTACCATATTTTCTTTTGAGAATTAAAAAAAATTTTTTTATTGTTGTACTGGATGGGGGTACATTGTGGCATTTAAAAAAGTTCTTACCATATATCAAATATATCATCGTTGAATTCAGCTCCTCCATCATTCTCTTTTATCCTCCTCTCCCCATTCCTGGAGTAGTTACAACAGGTATCATTTTCCATTTACATACATGTGTACACAGTATTTGCACCATATTCACCCTCCTATACCCTTTCTCCACATCCTTCCCCCTTCACTGGTATCAAACCCCAGAGAGGACCTGTTTGGCCCTCCTGTTCTGCTACTTGTAAAAGACAAAAATAAATGGCATTTTTGTTTGTTTTATGACATTTCCATGTATATATGTATTATAACCCAAATTGGTTCATCCACTCTATTTTTCTTCTTTCCGCCTTAGTCCCCTCCTTATGGTCATTTCAACAGGTTTAAAAAAGGAAAATTCTTTTTGTCACTGGAATGGTTATCACTGTCTCTGCCCTGGACATTTGATTCAGAGTTCTGCAATTTCTCATTAAGGGTGGCAGTAAGGGTGGTTTCATGGTTTTTTTTTTTTTTTAATATGGACCTAGCAATTTGAACCTAATGGGAATTAAAAAAATATCCCTTTGAAGAACTGAAAGTCGTTTGAATGAGCAACTCCATGAGGCAGAGAGAAATGAAGATGGATAAGGGAATGTTATGGGTTTTATCTTCCAGTATTTCCAAGAGTCCTGAGGTAATTTTTTTTCTCTTATGGTTTACCTTTCAGCCTTTCCTCTAAGCTTGTTAGTTAAGTAAATGACTTGAATACCAAAATGTTTCCTTCATCAACAAGAGAAAGGAATACCAAATTATTCTAAGGATCTGTAAATATTTGCAGTAAATCTCATGTAAGCTCGGATAATGATGAGATAATTAGCTGTATAAGAAAAATAAAAAAAAATAAAAGAAGCCCTTTAAGCAATAGAGCTCAGCGTCAAAGTTGCTTTAGTAAGGACAGTTCTTAGATCCTTTCTCTCATAGTACTAAGCAATTAATAATACCAGGGTAATGGGATTTACCAATCTGTTTTCATTTATCATTTAAATGGAAGAAGGAAAAGGAGGAGAAGAATAAGAAAAAAGAAAAGAAAAAAATCCTTTTAAGTTCTTTTAGAAGGAAAACATTTTTCTTAGAATAGATTTTTATTTCAGAACTAAATCACTCAGGGAAATTCACGATGGTAAGCTTCATCCTTAGATTGTATCCTCAGGGGTTCATGTCCTCCTAAAATTCAAATTAATCTCCCATGTCATCTTCCTGAAAAAATATTTCTCATGATTATGTATTGTCCAGCCACTGGAGTTGATTAGCATGCAGTTCCTAAGTTGGGAAGAAAGATGATAGATAAATAAGAAAGTGAATTCCGGATAAGGAAGTACTCTGAGTTCATAGAGGATTAGATCCTTTTTTTAATGAGACTCAGTTTCACCTGAACCTAATGAGATGCCACTGGTAGATACCCCACTGCTGACATTTGTGAGCCAGGGCAGAGATCACAGGCTTTCCAATTAAAGACCAATTGGCTGCAGAATTATCCAGAATGACTATGGCTATGCTCACTGATTAAACCCACTTCTACTGGTCAATGTCAGGACAGCATGTATTTCTCAAATTAACCTAGGGCACCAAACTGAGCCATTTAATGACTGAACCCTCCACCTAATATGCCTGTCTTATTCTGACTATGTTACATATGCCAGATCCTACTTTTTATTGTTTTGTGATGTTTGTTCATCAGTGACCTTTATTGGCAAATTATTCATGTATTTGTCCATTCAGCCAATATATGTTTAATGTGTAGCTACTATTTGCAAAGCTTTGCACTGTTCACTGGGGAAACAAAGGTTAAGAGTGGCAGAGACTTTGCCCCTATGTAACTCAGGATACAAATAAGTAAGCAGTTCAGCAAATGAAACACCATAAAAGGGGGAGTACAGAGAATACCATAGAAGAGGGCATCTTACACAGAAATGTGGGTTCAGGAAAGACTTCGTGGAGGATGGAAGATGCTTACATTTAAGTCTTTACAGCATTAGTCTGACTACAATGTGAAGAGTGACTAGTGAACAGGTGCTGGTGACCTGAACAGAGAAGCAGAGAAAAGAAGAGATTTAAGAGATGATAGGTACATCTACACTGGTGTTTGGTTGGAAGTTAGCCCTAAGGGAGACAGTATTGTTGGGACTGATGCACAATTTTTTGGTTTGGGCAACTGAGGGGATAGTGGTGACAATTATAGAGAAAGCAAATACAGGGTGGAGATAGAGAAGGATGGTGAGTTTGGCTTAGGACATGGTCATTTGAGTTACTTATGAGAGAATAAAAACATACGTCCTGTGGGCTTCTGGGCATCCATATATGATGCTGAAGATTCAAATAGTGCTATAATCAGTAAATAGGTCATAATTTTTAGAATCTTACCAGCTTACCCAAACCTTATTCCTGAATCCTCATCTTCAATGAAACTTGAAGGAACCTATTAGCCATGTGTTTAGTGTGCATGTATGGCTGGCCTCTCTCTGTGTCTTTTATAAATGTAGACATGTACACAATATACTTTAGTTAAGAGGTGATGTGGTGGCACAGAGAGATCGTAGGACTGGAAGAACAAAAGACCCAAGGCTTAGGCCTTCTTTTTAGCCTATGACTGTGATTTAGTCACTTTACCTCTTTGAGCATCAGTTATCTATTGAATGTGGCTTCCTACTTACCAGGTGTGATGCTCAAATGAACAATATATTGGAAACTCTTCAGTATCATACAAATGCAAGCATTGCAAATTAGTTTTGCCTTGGCATTAAAAAAACACAAAATGGAAGACTGAGCATCATGGCTCATGCTTGTAATCCCAACTCTTTGGGAGGCAGAGATCAAGAGGATAGCAGTTCAAGACCAGGCAAAAAGTTAGCAATACCCCATCTCAGTCAATTTAAGTGGGTGTGTTGGTATGCACTTGTGATCCCAGCTATAGGTGAAGCATAAGTAGGAAGATGTTCATTTGAGGCTGATTCTGGGCAAAAAGCAAGACCCTATCTGAAAAAATAACTAAAGCAAAGAGGACTAGAAGCATGGCTCAAGTGAAAGAGTGCCTACCTAGCAAGCACAAGGCCCTGAATTCAAACCCCAGCACCACCAAAACAAACAAAACCACCCACAAAATGGAAAATCAAGCTGTTTTTGGAAATTATCTGTCTTGTAAATTTGTCATTCTCATTTGCTGATAAAGCACTTCCTACTAAGACTATATTGTTTAGAAGTGAAAAACTGAAATTGGAGCTTAGATGGACCTATTAGGAAAGTTAAGAACATAAAACATGTGGGCTGTTATTTGTTCCTTCTTTTGTTGTATCTCATTGGATGGGAGAAACTGAGGACCATTATGGTAACAACTTGAGGCTTTTGAATCATGTCTATGTGTTTGATAAACTGTATTTCCATATTCAGAAAGAACAATAGAAGGAAAATAGTGTGCTAACATGAAGGTCTGATTCTGTTTTACTTTCTATGGCCTGTTGTTCATGAATATTCAACTTTCATTAGTCTCTTAGGAAAGAAAGGAAAGCTGGGCATACCATGTCAGGGAATTCTGGATGCCTGACATGGCCTGGAACAGAGAGGGAGGGAAGCAGGAGACATGGGGAAAATTAAAAGGAAATTAGAATAGGCACAAGGAAGGAATGTTTGCAATTTATCTTGCTTCTTTTTTTTTAATTTAAAAGATTAGGTTGATAATGTGATTGATACTGATTTTTTAAAAAGAGGGAAAGAAAAGAAAAATCAGGTACATTTTCCCTGGCAGTAATGCAGGTTTCTTGAAATACTTTATAGAGCTCTGAGTACGTGGCCTGGAATAGTTGATGGAAATAACACCTTGGGTATATTCTTTTTCTTGTGTGAAAAAATTATTTTTTTTCCTTGGTGTGAAATTACATTTTTGTGTATATGATTTAATATTATTCAGAAGCATTTTTAAGACATATTGCTGAGACTTTCATAGTAGGATTTAAAGATGAAATGGGATAAAGATGAATTAAAAATAAAAATTAAAGGTACAAACTCAAAAAAATGTTAATCAGTCTTCTACAAGAATGTAAACATGGAAATTCACACACATACATGTATACATATGCATATGTAATATGTGAATTGTTATTAGGCACCGAGTATATCAGAAATGCTTTAATTAGGTGCACTTGGCTTTCAAAGTATTTTCATTTTAAAAATTTATTTAAAATATTTTACAGAATACAATTAAAATATAGACTACAAGCCAAAAATTTTTCACTATTCCTTAATTAGTGCCACTGTGAATTAATCACCATTAGGCAACTTTCTTCCAGGTGGTTTGGGGGATTCTGGTGGAGAATTTGAGAGAAGTGCATGTTTTAACATCACAGAAGAGTTATTTTGCATTCAGGTTCTTGTTGGCTTCTGGTATGCTTATAGAGTGCTTCATAGAGTTTTCAAAGAACTCTCCCTCTATATAAATGTGCAGAGAATCACCACCATCCTCATTATCCTTGCTTTTATCATTATCACTAAATGTCCCTGGATTAAGTGTATATTTTGAAATATGATTTAAATTTTTGGTATGATTTAACATAATTTTCTAAGCTAATTAATTGTATTTATGGCATAAAATATTTCTCCAGTGGATCAGATCATTTTATATTTGGTTATATTAGTGAAGTTTCTTTTCAGATTTATTGAAGTATAACTTTTATACAATAAGATTTACTAATTATATGTATAGGCTGATGGATTTTTGCAATTACATACTGTTGTGTAACTATCACTACAGTGAAGATTTAGGAAATCCAGAAAATTTCACCATTGCTTTCAGGCTAATCCCCCTCACTATAGTTTGCATTTTCTGGAATTTTATACAAATGAAATTATATAGTATGCAGTTTTCTGTGTTTGGCTTTTTTCACTTAGTATAATATTTTTATGGTTCATTTTTTAAAAAAAATTTATTCATTTATTCACATGTGCATACATTGGGCTATTCCTCCCCACTGCCTCCCGTCCCCTCCCTCTCCCTCTACCCCCCCCTTCCAGGCAGAACCTGTTCTGCCCTTATCTCTAATTTTGTTGAAGAGAAGACATAAGCATAATAAGAAAAAGGGTTTTTGTTAGTTGAGATAAAGATAGCTATATAGAGAGATTCCTAGCATTGCTTCCATGTACAAATGTGTTACAACCCAAGTTGATTCATCTCTACCTGACCTTTTCACTAGTTCCTGATCCTCTTCCCATATTGACCTTTGTCTCTTTAAGGTTACTGTATTAGTTCCTCTGGAGTGGGGACATCAAACACTTTCATGTTTTGGGTTTCCTACCTATCCCCATTCCTCCCATATGTGCTCTCCCCTTAGCACGTGACCCAAGTCCAACCACATTGCTGCATTTGCCCGAGATCTAAAGTCCGCATATGAGGGAGAACATACAATTTTTGGTCTTCTGAGCCTGGCTAACCTCTCTCAGGATGATGTTCTCCAATTCCATCCATTTACTTGTGAATGATAAGATTTCATTCTTCTTCATGGCTGAGTAAAATTCCATTTTGTATAAATACCACATGTTCTTAATCCATTCGTCAGTAGTGGGGCATCTTGGTTGTTTCCATAACTTGGCTATTGTGAATAGTGCCGCAATAAACATGGGTGTGCAGGTGCCTCTGGAGTAAACTGAATCACATTCTTTTGGGATATCCCCAGGAGTGGGATTGCTGGATCATATGGCAGATCTATGTTTAGATTTTTAAGAAGCCTCCAAAATTTTTTCCAGAGTGGTTGCACTAGCTTGCATTCCCACCAGCAGTGTATGAGGGTTCCTTTTTCTCCACATCCTCGCCCCAACATTTGTTGGTGGTGTTTTTGATGACAGCTATTCTAACAGGGGTGAAGTGGAATCTTAGTGTGATTTTGATTTGCATTTCCTTTATGGCTAGAGATGGTGAGCATTTTTTCATGTGTTTTTTGGCCATTTGAATTTCTTCTTTTGAGAAAGTTCTGTTTAGTTCAGTTGCCCATTTCTTTATTGGTTCATTGATTTTGGGAGAGTTTAGTTATGGTTCATTCTTATTGTTGTGTGTATCAGTAATTTGATTTTATTGGATATCCTCTAATAATACATATTTACTACAATTTTTTTCATTTATCAGTTTATGGGTATTTAGTTGTTTTATTCCTAATTTTCAATTATTTTGAATAATGAGGCTGTGGACATACTTATATAAGTGTTTTTCCTGGGTAATTTCTGGGTTGTAGAATAGATGGGTAAGGTATGGTATATAAGAGATTGTCAAACTATTTCCCAAAGGGACTGTATCATTTTTCATTTGACCAGCAACACACGAGTGTTCTAGTACTTTGATACCCTCAACAGCAGTTTGTGTTGTTAGTTGTTTTGATTTTAGCCATTCTGGTAGGAATTAGTGAAGTTTTAAGTTGTGAATTAGCATGTGACTAAAAAAAGATTGTCTAGTAAGTGACAAAATGAAAGTACATTTTATCTGAGCTCTCATTCTGGTCAGCAATCAGCAGACTTGGAATATATAAGCCCTTGTTTTATTGTACTGAAATACTTTCATTTTCATAAAGTGAAATATTAAAGTGTGTTGTGACTTTCAGTTTGAAAATTCAAATGCTGCCATTTTAATGTGTCTCACCATGAATCTTTTTTATTGCATTCTATGTCATCCCTCATATCTTGAATAAAAATGCCTTTGTTTCTTTTCTGGTTAATGGACTTGGAAATTGTGTATTTTCTTTCCTTCTTATGCTTGAAGAGAGTTGGTAATAAATTCTTTTTTCTCATTTTTTTTCTTAGTGTACTTTCATTTCTATATTATATAAGGCCACCAGAGCTGTTGGGAGCTAATTGTTTTTAATGGTGAATAATATTGTAAAACTTCCATTCTCTCCAAGAATATTTATTTCTCTTCTAAAAATGGAGCTCTATGATATTGTAAATTGAATGAATATCTTTAACAGATAATGGTTAGAAAATTGTGGAATTCTGTGATAAATGTAGCCATCATCACATAGTATGGATATATGATTCTGAAGTGAGTATTTTTGTTTATTATAAAGAGTGTAAAATTTAACAAATATATTTTCTGGCTTCTATTATGGGATCTTACAACTATGCAAGATGTTGGTTCTATAAAGAGTCTATAATTTAGTGGAGGAGAAAACAAAAAAACCCATATTAATTATTCAAATTAGTACATGGTGTTGAGAGGAATCTTTTCTCCCCACTCCTGATTTTTAATTCTATAAGAAAGGCCCTTAATATAGACTCCTATACAGGAGTCTTCATGTTTCTCCTTTGTAAGGAGGCATGTTATCATCACATCAAAATATAATGCAAAATGGGTAAAAATTGAGCTTTCTGATGTTCATTTTGCTGAGAACTTTGTCTCATTATTTGATATTTCAGGATTTATTGCTTCATGAAATAATTGAAAAATTCTATCCTGTATCTGTAGATGTATTTATTGAGGATTTTTTTTAGCTATTTATTAAATACACATAGTTTTTTAAGGTCTATACTTTCATTATCATAATAATCTGATCCCTGATCATGAGATTTCAGTGTGTGTGTGGGTGTATTTGAGATTGTCTAATTAAAGATTAAATCACATGTCATGCAGTGAAAATAAGTGTTCTAAATGTGCTTCAACAGAACAGACTGGTGTAAGAGCTGAGTCCCATGCAGTATATAGTGATACAGGCAGGGCGAGCTCAGAATCCTCTGCTCAAAGCAACAATAAGATATTTGCATGAAGAGCAGAGAATCCTACAAAACACATGAAATCTGTCTCAGTATGAAACACTACATTACTTCATTAGAAATAAGTACAATGATAAGTATATGATTAGTATACTAATCAACAGTAATCCAATTAAATGTACTTATTTTGTGCATGTGCCATAACATTTACTTCAAATAAATAAATAAGCAAAGTATAGAATTCTCAAGAAATACTTAAATAAAATTGGTTTTTGAGAATGGCTTTCTTGGAAGATAAGAAGTTAGAATTTGAGTTCTGATTATCCAAACTACTAAATAAAGCCATACATTAAACAATAATTCAGTCTTAAATGTTCAAAGAGAATTACCTTAGAACAAGTTTTTGTGAACTATAGATGACTCTACCTCCAGCAGGAGAGAATTGGAGGTAGAGAAAGCTTCCTAGTAAGAGAATTGTCTTTGGGGTCTACTTATCTTCATCTGAAGTGAGGAAATTTCAATGAAGGTACCCAGAGGGATCAGTGTGTGCACCTCTGTGTGGAGGTCTTCTGTGGGCTAGTGTGTGATTTTCTTCTTGTGAAAAATCTACAGGGGAGACTATAGCAGACTGGTTGCCTGGATTGGGGAGGGTAAGGGTGGCTATACTTTGCACTTAGACAAAGGAGGCATGACTGGTTCCATTGAACAGATGAGGGCCATGTGATAGTCAGACCCAAGGGACATTTTTTTTCTTCTTTTTTTTAAAATTTATTTTATTCATATGTGCATACAATGTTTGGGTCATTTCTCCCCCCTTCCCCTGCCCCCTCCCTTACTCCCCCACCCCCTCCCTCTCCCCTCCTACCTCCTCTCTTCCAGGCAGAAACTATTTTGCCCTTATCTCTAATTTTGTTGAAGAGAGAGTATAAGCAATAATAGGAAGGACCGAAGGTTTTTGCTAGTTGAGATAAGGATAGCTATACAGGGAGTTGATTCGCGTTGCTTTCTTGTACATGTGTGTTATCTTCTAAATTAATTCTTCTCAAACTAACTTTTTCTCTAGTTCCTGATCCCCTTCTCCTATTGGCCTTAATTGCTTTAAAGTATCTGCATTAGTTTCTCTGTGTTGAGGGCAACAAATGCTATGTAGTTTTTTGGGTGTCTTACCTATCCTCACCCCTCCCTTGTGTGCTCTCGCTTTATCATGTGACCAAAGTCCAGTCCCCTTATTGTGTTTGCCCTTGATCTAATGTCCGAATATGAGGGAGAACATGTGATTTTTGGTTTTTTGGGCCAGGTTAACCTCACTCAGAATGATGTTCTCCAGTTCCATCCATTTACCTGCGAATGATAACATTTCATTCTTCTTCATGGCTGCATAAAATTCCATGTGTATAAATACCACATTTTCTTAATCCATTCATCAGTAGTGGGGCATCTTGGCTGTTTCCAGGACTTGGCTATTATGAATAGTGCTGCAATAAACATGGGTGTGCAGGTGCCTCTGGAGTAACCTGAGTCACATTCTTTTGGGTATATCCCCAAGAGTGGTATTGCTGAATCATATGGTAGATCAATGTTTAGATTTTTAAGAAACCTCCAAATTTTTTTTCAGAGTGGTTGTACTAGTTTACATTCCCACCAACAGTGTAAGAGGGTTCCTTTTTTCCCACATCCTCGCCAACACCTGTTGTTGGTGGTGTTGCTAATGGTAGCTATTCTAACAGGGATGAGGTGGAATCTTAGTGTGGTTTTAATTTGCATTTCCAAGGGACATTTTTGATCCTATTCAAAGTACAGTGACCAGGGGACGATAATAGAAAGGACTGCCCACTTCTAAACTGAGGGAGAAGTCATAGACAAATGAGGGAGAGACAGATTCATCCAGGTCAAGGAAACTGCATTGGAGAAGGTTTTGGAATCCAGGAAAAGAATCTTTATGGACTCTCAAAAAAAGGAAACCAGCTCAGTTAAAAAATAATCGCTCTAAATACCTGGTAGTCCTAGGTAGCCCTAATGCTAGCTGTAGACGGTACCAATAAAATAAAGCTTTTTCTTCCTTTCTACCTAGAGGCAGAGAATGGAATAAGTTGTCATAGGTTCTTATCCATGGGGGTACTGTGGGATTACAAGTCCACTTGCAGTATATAGGGTGACTTAACCCTTTCTACACAGCTGCTTTTACCTCTTCTTCCTTTCTCCAGCCACTGCTAGGGAGCAGTGAGTAGGAATGAGCTCTTGAAATAAAGAGAAGCCAAGCATACCCTTTTCCTAACTGTGAGTTTCCAGCACCAGGTTGGGGAGGTATGAAAGGCATCTGTAAACAAAGTCTAGAGTTTTAATTATTACACTAAATCAGTTTACATTATCCCTCTAATGATAACTCTTCAGTGACTCCTCATTTTCTCACAGTAATGGCCAACATCCTTTTTAAAGACCTAGAAATCAGCTCTCAAAAAATGGTCCATGGACTGTCAGTATCTACAACTGGGAGCCAATTAGAATGCACACCTCAAAACCTACAAGGGACCTGCTAAGGCAGAATCTACATTTCAACAAGATCCTCAGGTAATCCACAAATCCTGTTGTTCATGTATTAATCTGGCCAGAGTGGGTCTTGGCCCATACTGCCTCAGAGCCCTGGTGGTTCCTTCTTCCTTGATACCCTCCTCCACATATCTATCTGCTCACTCCCTTTCCTCTATGAGACCAATACGTCACAATGCCTGAATTTGAAATTACATCTTCACTTGCCAGTACTTCCAACTTCCTTTAACCTGTTCTGATTTTTGCCTCTCAACATTTAATGCCTTTTAACCTGCTATAGAATTTGCTAATTTATTATTTTTTATTGTTTGCTTCCTTAAAAATGTAAGTATCACTTGGACTGGGATTTTTCTTTTTCTGTTTTGCCTGCTGATGTTTCTTAGACAATAATGCCTGATAAGGAGACACTTGATAAAAATGAATTAAACAAATGTATTGACTGAACTATTTAAATTTAAAATCATCAACTTCTCCAAGTGTTTACTATGATTTAAAGGTGAGAAAAATCTCTATAAATCATGCTATTTTATTGGCGTATACATTTGCATCAAGAAGTTAACTGGACACAACATGTAATTTGTTCTAACTAAAGAATATAGTTTTTTTCTATTTAAAATTTTGATAAAGGAAGATGTATTTAAAATAATTTAATAAGTTCTTTCACAGTTAACCAAGTGATCTTCTCTTCCAAGAGGCTGAGAACACACAAAAAGATTCATATAACACAATTTTATCAAGGCTAGTGCCTGAAGCTGATGTGCATTGCTTTTTTTTTCTCCCAAAGAAACAAGCCTGATTTTTTATTTTCTATTTCCATCCAAATTTGGATGTTTTGTTATTCGAGTTAACTTGCTTTTGGCCAATCAACCTGTTTCTAAGAAAGGCTAAATATCCTCATAAAGAAGAACTGAAAGGGCTTCTTGGACAAGTAATTTTTACAAAACAGCATTTCGATGAGTTAAGTGTAAGCAAATCAGAAACAGATGGATTACATAGCTATTAAGGCCCAAAAGTTTGAAAAACAAGTGACTTTCTTGTGTTTTTCAAATATAAAAATAACACGTACAGTTTGAAACAAAACTTTGGTTCCAACCATGTTTCAACTCAGAGGCTCTGCTTACCATGGACTTTTTTGGTAGGAAACATTTCCTCTTTATAATACTTGTAGGATCATCAAATTGTCCTAATCTTTCAATTTTGAACCAAGGTATTTTATTAAAGCAATTAGAATAGTCTAAAGTTATCCATATTTCTTCCATTTTAATATAAGGGTGGCCAACGTTTGTTTGGTTTCAATTAGCGTTCTTTTGGTTACTAAGAACTGTGACGCACACAGTCTAGTTTAAGAAATAGGTACTCTACAAATGTAGAGAGACATGAACTCCGTGTGTTTGAGCAAGGTTACATACATGAGCATCCATACAGCAGAGCCTTATGGCAAATCGGACTGGATGTCTCATGGTGTCTCTCCCCTCACCTGAACAGTTTTTCTTCATTTTACAGATTGCTGTCATAAATTCACCTTCAAATGACCCATAAAGGCCCTGGACTGAGTTTATAATCTTTCAGCTGAACTGCCACAGCAGTCTGACTTAAGCTCTATAGTTTAAAATTCCTAAAAGAGGACTTGATGGGACCAGCTTATTTTTGAACCAGGTTAGTGATCACTTAAATCCATAGGTAGGCTACCTGGTGCAATCATCTATGATCAAGAAAGCCAGAGGGAAGGTAGGTAGATAGGTATCAAGATTAGTCACTTTGGCTTCAGTGTTTTAAATACAGGTTTCATTTCCATTAGCTGGAAGCAAATTTCCATCAAAATATTTTTGCCAATTTGTTTTTCAAAAAATAAAATACTACTTTCTTCTCTCTTCAAAAATTAAAATACTTTGGATTTTTAAATAAGAATGCCAAAATTGGAAAGGGTGTGGATGGCTTTCAAAGTTGAAAATTTTATTTAATCAGTCTGGAGTTTACAAAAACAACATCAGTCAGGTGCAGTGGCTCACTTCTGCAATCCTATGTTTCTTGGGAGGCAGAGAAAAGGAGGATCATAGTTAGAGGCCAGCCCAGGCAAAAAAATTCACGAGACCTCATCTCAACCAATAAAACCTGGGCGTTTTGGCACGTGCCTGTCATTCCAACTACACAGGAAATGTAAATAGAAGGATTGCAATTCTGGCTGGCCTGGGCATAAGTGAAAGATTCTGTCTGAAAAATAACTAAAGTAAAAAGGGCTGGAGGGCATGGCTGAAATGGTAGAGTGCCTGTCTAATGAGTGCAAAGCCCTGAGTTCAAAGCTCAAACCCAGTACTTCCCCTACTCCTGCAAATAAGTAAACAACTTAATCAATTACATGACCATTTAGGAGACATGCTTTTGGAGATAACTTATTGCACTGTTTTAAATATGGTCACTCTCTTTGCTGTCTTAAAATCCCTGAAGTATTCCTTGAAATGGTAATCTTTGATTTGATACATACTAATCCCAAAATAGGATTTATGTTAAAAAGAAGACAAAAGCAGATTTGGGGAGCTTGGAGGAGATCCAATGAAAACATGATAACAATTGGAGTAAGCTTTACTTTGCCCGGAGAAGGCAAAAGTCAGAATAAACAATAATTTTAAATAATACATAATTCTGATGTAGGATTTAGACAAAAATCTGCTCTGTCAGCAGCTGGAGGTCTGAAAACCCATAAAACAGATAATAACTAGTGCTAGAAAAAGCACAGATCAGCTGAGAGGCAACCATCACTACCGACTCTGGCTTCACCGGCTACATGCAGGGCCACCTTTGTTTCCTGCTAAGGAGGATAACCTGACTTGAATGCCAGCTCAGTTCCTTCCCAACATTAATGAGAAGTCTGCACAAGGGACCAGGGACATGGCTATACAAGTGGTTCATCAGACATTTCTTGGGGATGATGTCCTGAGGTTTCTCATCTTTTTCTGCCCTATCAATTAAATACATTTATGTGGAAATTTATAAAGAATAAGAATTTCTTCCATATCATAAATTATGTTTAACTCAGAATTTAAAATTCCATCATTCATGCAGCGGTTTAATCTGTACCAAAGAAAGCAATGGGGAATCTGATTCAGGTGACAATTTCTGATCTTGGAATTGAGAAACAGCTAAGTATATTTTTATGCCCCTTGAAAGAAAAATAGAGTGGAAGGCATTCCTATGTTGTACAGGAATTATTATCACTCAAAAAGTGATGTCTGGGCTTGATACTAATTGTAAGAGAAAGAAAAACATGGTAAATATTACCAATGACAAAATGAAGCTTTATCAAGCATTGTACCAAATGGCTATACTACTAAAATGTATGCGTTCAAATTTTATCCCACCATTCAGCTTAATTACTTCAATCCCTTCTAATTAAAGCATGCTGTTTTCTCATAGCAAATCAAGCATCATAAGATAGAATCACAGTCTTGAAACAAGAATACCCTGAATGCAGTCATTAACAGCAGTATTTATTTCTGGCTCTTGGAATCTTGATTATGAGAGCCTTTGTAAACATCTCAGTAGTTGACTTGAGTAGTCATTTTCTCTCCCACAATAATGTCAACCACAGGCATCAGTTCCCTTCTGTAAACATATCCATTGAATATTTGCCTATTTTTATGCCAAGGACATTGTAAAATCTCAGCCTCTGGAAGAAACAGTGGACCCTCATCAGGGTCAGTTTCTATAGAAGTTGTGCTCTGCAAGGTATAATTTGAGGGCCTTAGAAAGGCCAAATTATTTTCCATGTTATCTAGGTTATATAAATTTTTTCTTCAGCTTTTCTAAAAAACAGATACTTCTATGATGAGAAACACCTTAGAAATAATGAGCACATTATAATAGTTTTCCTTTATGATAGGAGGGTTCACTGTGGATACTTTTTTGACCCCCTGAACAGGGGAGGTAAAAATGAGGAAAAGACACTGAAAACACTTTTCTTCTAGAAATTACTCATATTTTTGTATGCTTTTGGTATAATTTTATGATTTTAGTATGTATTTTTGGAAAAAGATACTTTTAAAAGGATGCATTATTGTACCATATCCTTTTATTATGCTAGACTGTAATGCTATAGCAAGATTATTAAGTATCAAAAAATTGCATCACAGTTTAACTCTTGAATTAATACAGTATCAAATATGATAGTCTGTACTTACTGACAATAAAATCCAGAAGTCCTTTAGCGTTTTTTATCCACAATGGCTATTGGTATCATGGTAATACAATGAATACATTCTTAGAGGAATTGGGAGAAGATATAAGTGACACCAACTTAGTTTGCTCAGGAAAAAGTAAAATGAACCATATGCACAGCAAGAGTAATGACACAGTTTAACAAGGCATCATAATTTTTTGACTTTGATTTATTGATGTACATAACAGGGAGATAAAAGGATGCTTGTGACTTAAGAACAAGTTTTGAATTATTTGTTATGGTTTTACTTATCCAAAATTTTTAAACCTACTAACATTAATACTAAGACAAGAGATTCAAAGACGTATTCAGGAAATATTCATTGAGCCAAGCTGAAGGCAGTAATCTCCCTGAGATAGTTTAGAAGTGAAGTCATTTGTAGGACTGTTTTCCCTGTCCTTAGAAAGAATTTGTTCTAAAGTAAATCCCTCTCTACCCATCTACAAACATTGCTAATGGGGCTTCCTTCCCTCTCATGAAACTTCTATAAAAGTTTCAGAATCTCGGGGTGGGGGGGGTAGGAGTGATCCAGTGAACTTGATCTTATCCGATCAAAGAAATAATCTATATTCGGTGTTCTTAGGGAATTTGGAGAGCACATGAAGAAAGTACCATTTACCTCTGGACTTTATTATTGGTGGTTTTGAGTCCTTATCAGTTTCAAGGGCCTCATGTAATTGCATCTCCAGGAGCCAGGACTCAAAGCAATGTTCCAGACCTGAAATCGCAGTGATTAAACTGAACACTGACCACCTCAAGGAGTTCTTTAGCAGTCAAGACAAAAAATTATTTCTTCTACCATATTCCACCATGAAAAACAATCCTATGAAAACAAGAGATTTTGTCAAACATTTGAGGATTAATAGTTTTTTACTCAATGTGGTGAAGCTTTAATTACAGATTCAAATATATGCAATAAAACAATTTCCAGGAAGACTATTTAGTTCATTTGACTTTTTCTGTTCTTTCAGTTTATTCTTTCCATCATATATCTTATTGACTCTATTTTCTTTCTTTCCATCCCAACAGCTTTCTGGACTTTGCACCTTTAATCCATGCAAGTCAACCATGAGGCTTTGTCAAAGAGTCAACACTACCAGAATCACAGTGAAACTTCCAAATATCTCCTGTTCCTCCCTCCCCCAAAAGAAGTCAAATTCACTCTTATCTCTTTTATTGCCAATTATTTCCTGGTCTTTGAATTGGTTCTCTGATGTTATGCTCCCTGTCCCATTTCTTTTTTTTTAATAATTGGGAATTTTCTCTGCATTCCTTGTTTGCTCTTTATGGTATACTTAAAAAAAAAACCATATTATTGTTGTACTGGGTGTACATTGTGAGATTTACAAAAGTGCTTACAATATATCTTAGTTAAATTCACCTTCTCCATCATTCTCCTTTATCTCCCCTTCCCCATTCTTAGACTAGTTTCAACCATATTGTACTTTCAACCTGAATATTTACTCTCGTCTCCCAGACATTGCTAGGTTTTTAATCTGCATCTCTTTATTTCTCTCTTATCTACTATTCCTCCACATCCTTCATCACAAAAGTAATAATAGCAAATAGCAACAACATCAGGGAGAACAAAGCTTGCATTGGTATGCTTGACCCTCAAGTTAAGGACCCAAGTGGTTCTTTCATCAACTGATAACCTCCTTTTGGGAGCATACTCTGTCCTTGCTGGATACTTGTATTGCTTCAAGTTATGCCACAGACCCCTTGTAAATCTTGACTGTTTTCTCATAGCTGCATTGAAGCTCTTTTGCCAAGGTCACTAATGGCCTGATAATGATCAAATTTACTATCTTTTCTGCAGAATTGCTGCCTCCATGCTGCAATACAAACTTTCTAGACACTTCGTCCCTTTTTGATTTCTCCACCCATGCTGTCATCCTCATCATTTTATCTCCATCTCTTTAGTGTTATTTTGTGTTGCCTTCTCTGTTCTATTTTGACCACATTTTTGGCTTCCTATTCTCACTTCGACTATAATATTTCAGGATATATTGCCATGGCATATAGCTTAAGTACTTTTGTGGTAACTTCTAAATTCAAACAGTTGCCCCTCTCTTTCCTCCATCACCCTAGTCCAAGTCACTATCATTCATCACCTGGACTCCTTTTCTAGCCTCCTGACTAGAGGTTTTCTCTCTCTCTTTTTTCCTTTTATTGTTGTGTTGGGTGGGGGTACATTGCAACATTTACAGAAGTTTTTACAATGTATCAAATATATTATACTTGAATTCACCACCTCTGTTGCTATCCTTTATCCCCTTTTCCCCTCCATTCCTGGAATAGTTTTAACAGGTATCATTTTTACACTTACAGACATATATACTCATTTTGCACCATTTCTTTCTTATAATTCATTTCCTACACAGATGTACTTCAAATCCCATTCATACCATGTCTGTTTTCAGGAGAGCATTTATCCTGATTTCACTGACTTTTTTCTTGTTTATTGTTTTTAATATTACCCTTGTTTATTTGTACTGTTTTTTCTAACTAGAATGCATTATTTCTGAAAGCTGCTCTTTCCACCACTTTTTAAAAAAATTAATTGCAATGTCATAGGGCCCAGAACCATGTCTAATATACCATATTCTCAATATAGATTAGCTGAATAAATATCTTGTAGAACTTTGGAGAATGCATCTTTGGGGTAAATTTCTAACATTCTGTATGGCTCAAAATAAAAAAATTCCAGAAGAGTGCAAAATTGCTACCATGAAGGGAGAACAGATTCATTTTCCCATCAGCAGAGTAAAAGAATGCCTCTGAATCCCTTTTCTTGCTCCCAGTGGGTATAATTCAACAATAAAATCATTGAACTATTATGCCTCTTAAGTGTGTGTGTTGACTGGGCTCAGGGGCAGTTCTGCTAGGCATGGCTGGAGTTTCTCATGAGGTTGCAGTCACACGGAAACTACTGTCACCTGGAGGGTCACCTGTACGCTGGGACCAGTGGACTCTTTCCTTGGGCTCCAGTTCATCTCATTGCTTTTCCTCTACTTGCCTTCTCTGTGTGATCTTTCTAGCATGGGAGCTGGATTGCTCATATGTCTGCTAATGCTTCTTAAAAAACTCATGCAAGAGGAAGAATTTCCCAGGTATGCTATATTCCTGCATTTAGATTTCCTGAAATGTTACCCAATCTACTTTCTTTTGGCTAAAGCACTAAGGAACTCAGTCCAGATTCAAGGGAGGAATGGGATGAATGTAAATGGAAGGGTGGAGTCGTCTGAGGCTATTTCTGGAAACTTGTTCCTGCAGGTAGGTTCAAGTGAAAAAAATGGGACTATGACAGTAGGAATAGGAGCCAAAGACGATACCTGGGTTTTGAACCAGAATTCCCGGTTCTATGACAAAGCATTTGAAAGTCAGGAATGGGATTTGTATAAGAGGTAATGAAGAAAATTAGCAGGAAAGCATATTACCTAAAATTTAGCTTGCTCCTAAAATCTAATTCTGGTTATTATTTAAAGAGAATGTGAATGAATATGATACTATTTTAAAGTTTGTTTTAATAACCCAGGCAAAATCCTATCATTTTAGAATTTTGCTATGCGTATTAAATTACATGTTCAAAGTATCTTCCATCTCATGCGTGCTACTGTGGAAATCCACAAGCATGGATGGAATTCTTCTTATGGTTTTTGACATTGGTTTCTCTGAAGTATCCTTGAGGAATACCACTCCTCTGCCCCGCCAACAAACACTGTGCTCTCTTGTGTTTATTACTGAATACCGAAGCCGTAGCTGTAACCATTGCAGCACTCCATTAATTGTGGACATAGGATGCTCAGGAGACCCATCCCCTGTAATTATAGTTTGAAACCCTGCAGGAGGCCAGTCATTGACAACTGATCTCCAAAGAGGGCATGACAGTGGCATTAATGGTTCCATATAATGCTGGGTTTGATATGAAACATTACTGAGGCAAGACATCCAGATGATGTCAGACATGAAAGCAAGTAAACTTAGAGAGGGATAACAATGAGATGCAAGTGTGCAAAGAGAGATGACTGACATGGGAAAGAAAAGCAAAAACAGGGGTGCTGCTCATGTAGAACTGGATGTTGTAGAATGCTGATGTATCACTTTCTGGACTGTTCTGGCCCCTTATGCTTTCTGTAGGCATGATAACCATTTCTACTACAACAAAAAATAGATATACTGGCCAACTTATGATATTTTAATTTCTTCAAATCACATATGCCAAGAAGATCAAGAAGGTATCTTTTTTCCTTTTCTTTTAAACTGTCTTTGCCCAGGGAAGCCAACAGATGATACAAGGTCTTTTGTTTATAATGAATTTAGAAAATCCCAGGACCTCCCAGGAGCCAGGGTTTTTATTCTATCTTTAATTATAGACAGCAGGCATGAACTGGAGCAGTTGTTCTTGCATGCTACATAGTTGTAGGATAATGTCTGGGAGTTCTGTCCTCAGCTTTCCTTGTATTTCTGTCCATATTTTCTCAGGAGACTCTCATTTGGCATCATGTTAAAGGACTAACTCTGTGGGTGGGGTGGGACTGGGATATTATGATGTGCTGCTCAGACCTCTCTTCAGGAATTAAGGGATTATTTTGCCAGCTGTTGTCAGAGCTGCACCCCACCCCAATAGCTGTGGGTTGTCAGCCATCTCCAGGGATAGCCTCACCAGAAGAGAGCCACCTCACCCAAGGTTACACCTTTTTCATGGGGCATATGGAAGTTAATAAATACATCAAGTGATGGGCCTTAGAGGCTTGACCTCTACCCTAACTCAAAAGAGTTCTGAAGCCTCCTTCCACCTTCAGAACTTCTCTGTTGATCTTGAATTATGGTTCAACTTCTGCAGCTTTCCAATCTTTCATTTTCCTCTCTTTCACAGGCACTGAGCTGAGAGTACTCTGTGATAACCTTGTGCACACAAAACCTCAGAATTTGCCTCCCGAAGAACCCAGTCAGCTGTACTCTTAAATACACATCTCTGGCCTTACCTTTCCTTGAAATTAAGATTTATAAATCAGAATTTTAAAATCAGCACTTAAGTTTGCATTTCTAAAAGTCATCTTAGATTTTAACATGTTCAGAAATGAATTGGTGGTTTTTATTTCTATCAGAATTGCCCTACTCAGTGAGTACCACTTGCAACCACCTAGATCCATAAGATCCAAACCAAAGTATCAGCCTAGATTTTGGTCCCTTCCTTAATACCACATCTTGTTAATCAATGTCATATCAGCTCTTCCTCTTAATGCATCCCAAATTCAATTGCTTTAGGCCATTCCTGCTGCTATAACCCTGTTCAAGCAGCTGTCAGTTCTAACCTGGCACACGATATATCTGTCTCTTCTCTGGTCTCTCTAAATAGGTTTCCCATTGGAAACCAGAGAGATTCTACCCAATACTTAAATGAGATCTTGTCATATTCCCAACTCTTTCTTATAGCTTCCCTTTACAAGAATCGAATCCAAACTTTTCTCCAAATCCCCACATGTTGAGTCTCTACTTACAAATCTCATTGTCTACTGATGGGTTCGCTATGTAGGTGTGCTGGTTTTCTATCTGTTGTTCACGCCAATTCTTTCTCTCTCGCTTGTATTTGTATTTGGAAATTTTACTTTTTGGAAGTTTCCTCTCCAAAGTCTTTGCTGGATACTTTTTCTACCTTTTCTTTCTTGGTTCTCAAATGTCACCTCTGCAAAGAGGT
The DNA here is from genome assembly GCF_047511655.1 of Castor canadensis. Lineage (NCBI taxonomy): Eukaryota > Metazoa > Chordata > Mammalia > Rodentia > Castoridae > Castor > Castor canadensis. The sequence goes on from NC_133388.1 coordinate 137,765,652, forward strand.
CCTCCTAACTGAGCTACAGCAGTTGTCATACATTCTCCTCTGCCATTTGACTTTATCTTCATCACAGCACTTACTAGTTTTGAAATTTGCTTTTATGGACTGGATTATGTCCCTCCCTCAAGTTCATATGTTGGAGCCTTAACTCCCAAAGTGACTGTCTGGAGATAGAGTCTTCAGATGGCAATTAAGATCAAACAAGGTCATAAGATTGAGGCCTTCATCCAATAAGACTGTGGCCTTATAAGGGAAGAAAGATGTTTCTCTCTACCATGTGAATTCCCACAGAAAAGTCATCTATCTGCAAGCCAGGAAGAGAGTCCTCACCCGACCTTGACCCTGCTAGAAGCTTGAGTTCAGATTTCCAGCCTCCAAAACTGTGAGAAAATAAATTCTAGTTGCTTAAGCCACATAGTCTATGGCATTTTGATATGGTAGCCCGAGCAGACTAATACATGTGCTTACTGGTATATGAATTTGTTATTTTTGTTTCATCATAAAAAAGTAATCTTCTTGAAGTCAGAGTATTATCTGCCCTGATCACTGCTATATCTCCAGGGCAAAAAAATTGATGAAACCTTATTAAATGGCTGGGTGACTTTTGCCTCAAAAGTTAATTAAATATATGGAAAATTCAAGTGCTGTTGTTTCTGGTAGTAGGTTACATGTCTAGAAAAACTTTTCTGTACTAAATCATTCAAAAACATGGTTTAAATATAAAACATCTCTTTAAATTTGTGAAGTAGTGAGAGAAATACTGAGGACTGAAAATGACTGAAAGTCACAAATGCTGAAAGATAACTGAACCTTGAGTTTTGGCAGCTGCTCTGGAGAGATATGCTAATCCCTGGAGTTTAGGAGTAAGAAAATGTGCTACATTTATGTGTAGTCTTGTGACGAAGGAAAAGTTCAATACTTGAACAATCCTAGAAGGACATCTAATATTCATACAAGATAAAGAAAAATTATCTCAAGAATTTTATAGTTAATGGTTAAAACGAGCAGCCTGGAAAAAGATTGAAAAAATTTCTAAGATCAAGTCCAAGTTTGGGAAGGTAGAGAGGAGAGACTTTTATATGGCTTGAATGCAAGAGAACAGCATTTGAAATTATTTTTCAAGGAACCAGTTCCTTTCCCTTCCTTTGTCTTCTCCTTATGCTCTTATTCTCTCTCATTTGTTGGTCACTCTTTCATGCTTTCAAGTCATGTGTGCACTTGTGTCTATGAGTGTCCAGATATGTGTGAGGAGGGTGTGCAGAGAAGAGGGTTTGGGGAAAGGAAGGAAGAGGGCTTTATGGCTCTGGAATTTCATTTTCATGTACTGTCAGTTATCTGAAGGATATCTTGAAGAACTCCTATGCATTTTATGTCAGTAGAATGAATTTTTGCTATCACTTAAAAGCATCCTGTCATTTCTGGTGAACTAGACCTAATTCTGTTATTTGAGGCATTTTAATACATGTTCTAAGAATAGCTTCCTTTGCTTTGCAGTTTTTGCAAGCTTAATTCTGATCTTAATAGATAGGTTTCTGTTCAATGAAATGGTATATTTGTATTCAGTACAATTGCTTAAAGTACTTTGTTACTTTGAAAAAGCAAGGGATCTAAAAGTAGACTTTATGCTCTTTTTCATTTTGAGATATAAAAATGCCATTAAGATCCAGCTGGTCTCAAAATCCAAAGTTGGAAACTTGAGGCTGTTGAAGAGGAATGTGCTAGTAACAATGAATGGACTGAAAATGAGAGACCTGTTCAAACAGTATGCTTCATGGTAGTTGAGGTTTGCTTAACCATGGCCTTTCTCTGTCAAAGATAACAAAGCTTCAGTCCCACTTTGCACAATATCAACTCTGCATTTTCTGATCTGCTCACAAAGGTTGGATTTTATCATTGTCTTACTCAGAGATTCAGTCGCCATTAACAGAAACCCACTAAGAGGAGTACACTTTGTGGCTTCAGCAGTCTACCAAACCAAACAGTCACAGGTCAGCTCAGGAGAAGGAAAATGAGCTCTTTCAAGACAACTATTACTGTACAAGCAGAAAAATATCACCAAACTGGATACCTTTCTTACACATGAATTTTAAGTTACCACATTATCGATCTTCCTCTACAATCCCTGCTAATTTTAAACATCAAATTGCATTGGCAGAGTATGGCCAAAGATTAATGTCTTACCACATATTCATATATACATTTGTCATGATATCCTCTTTTTCTTGTTTTTCTTGGCCTTCTATGAATGCTTTCATAAGGATAACAGAGTATCTCACAGATGTTATCTGACAGAATGCTCTTATCTGGGTTTTGCAAGTCTAGCATCCATTGAACTAAGAGAACACATAGCACATTCACAGTTGATAATCTGAGGCATAGAAATTCAGTCTATTGTTGGGTAGGCAGCTTGTTGTGGTGAATCTCAGTATCATATGAAGATGATAGACATGGTTGGGAGCAAAAGGGTGCTGTAATGATTGTGCTAGGCAGAGTTCTTAGGATACTTAGGAGGTAGTGTAAATTTAGTGAAATGGACTACCTGTTATGATAGTTAAATCATGATTAGGACTAGGAACTTTTCCTATTTACAATTCCTAAGATCTATAAATGGTCTAGCGTCAGCAAAAGTGAAAATTCATGTGCTATGTCCAATGGAGGTTTATGGAAAGTGGGAAGAAGATCGACAGACAATAATTTATAATGTTGCTCCAGAATTTACTAACTGATACAAATGTCACTTTGGTATCATAGGTGGTTCTTTTAGGCACAATGTTTTATTGCTTTAATGTCTTCTAAGTTCTGTTCATACCCTACATAGTATTAAACTTAAATATGATTGTAAGGTAAGTGCATTTCCCAAAAGTATAAATGGAAATTTTCAGATTTCAGTGTGTAAGTTGCATACTCTGCTGACACTCTTGGACAGCATACTTCTTGATCAACTACCCTAATGGAGAAGAGAGTGCAATCAGTTGCAAGATGGATGGTACCTTTTTTTCAATCCACTGATGACCCTTTTCATCAATAATGAGAAAATTAATAAGAGATGAGGAGGCAATACTAAAACAAAGCAAAATTAATAAGGAAATTAATAAGAGGAAGCAAAACCAAACCAAAATAACAACAAAAAACAACTGTGGCTTTTATTGGGGAGAAGAAACTCCTGCTGTTTGGACATTTATATATTATTACATAGAGTAGACTGTTTTAAAAGAAGAATGTGAGAAGTGTTTGCCAAGGCCTCCAACTCTGAAGGGAAAATGGGGTCACAACAGCCATTAAGGAACCCCCCTGTTCTGTTCCAAAATCCTCTCTGCTAGTTTATTGGGTCCCTGGAGTGTCTCCTATGAGAGTCTAGAGGGCTACAACTGTCCTTTGCTTTCTGTATTTATTGTTCCTTTGCTCAGCTGACTCATACTTATAAGATAGTTTGTGCTTTGCTGCTCTGATATTCTGTCCTACTCCCAGTGTTGGCTGCTATATGTATGTTGATTTTATATCTTGCTAGTCATTTCAGCACATCTAGTTTTATTATGCCATGTGAATAGAGACACCAAAGTGGAAGTGAATATCCTCCTAAGCTTATGTTATATTGTATTTCTAAGGTCAAATTTCTTCCACTTAATCTCCAAGTCACTAACAATATTTAACTTTTCAAATTAAAAGGAAAGAACTGAAACACTGGACAAAAGTTACCTGTAGTTTGGGAGTTGTCTTGGTGTAGTTAAAATTACATTGTTTTGTATCCCACTCAGATGGGACACTGTAATATTAAACTACATGGTAGTATTCAAAGATAACTACCAAAAAAAATTTAAGTAGAGGGCATAACTTCCAAACAGCAGAAGGATATATGAAACTAAAAGATATAAAGAAAAGTAATCAGTCCAAAAAAGACAAGAGATTAGGGAAAGAAACAGAAAAATTGGGACAAAGCACACAAAGTAAGAGGGTGAAAAAGTTATTCAAATATATCAATAGTCATAATAAAAACAAATTTAAAATGAAAACCTAGAAATAAAGCTGAATAAGTTATTTACTAAAGACCTACTATATACCATAGTGATTACAGTTAACAAAAACATAATATATATTTGAAAAAATTTAAGAGGATAAATCTCAAATATCTTTATCATGCATACGAACTAACTATGTAAGGTGATGAATATGTTAACTACCTGAATTGTGCTAATCATTTCACCCCAGGCATCCATATATTAAAATATAGTGTTGTGTGCCTTAACTACATACAAATTTTGACAATTATGGCTCAATATAATCTGGAAAAAAATTCAGGAATAATTTAATAAGAGAAACACCTAAACTATAACTTTGTTATATGGAAAATAAAAGTATGCAAAAAGAACTTGTGTAAATGCTTTAATATCAGTACAAATAAGCTTTAAAAAAGCATCAGTAGAAATAGCAAAGACAATCACATAAGGTTAGGAGTTCAATTCACTAGGAAGACATTATAAGTCTATATTTACCTGCATCTATCAAAATCACCTCAGTGTATTTTAAAGAAATTTATAGATGAGTAAAATAATGAACACATCACCATTATAAAGAGTTTTTTCAATAGTCTTCTGTCAAAGGTCAAACAGATAAAAGAGTAAATTATAAGTCAAATAACATAATTAGTAAGCTTGTCAACAGACATGCATGGAATCATTTATCTATTATTAGAATGCATAGTTCTTCTCAAGCACACAGAGAACATTATAAGAATTGACAATGTATGTATTATTCACTCATAAAGTAAGTAATAAATTTCAGAAACTTAATGACAAGCAAGCTACATCACACTGCTGTCCCACAGTCCACCGTAGTGCAGATAGGTTAGAAGCAAATTGTAATGTGCATCATATAATAATGAATAAAATTTAGATATTAAAATTATATTTCAGAATTGAAATTGACACAAATACAATATTACGGGAAAAGGGATGATGATCGGGTTGACACATATTAAGACTAGTAGTATATAGGGAAAGTAGAGTTTTGGGAGTAACATATAGTGTGAATATGCCAATATTTGAAAAGAAGGCTGAAATCAAATGAGTTAGAGATAGAAATTCCTAACAAGAAAAAAGAGCAATTTAGTAAATAAACTACAAAAGCATGATGGCTAGAGTAAAGAAAAATGCAGAAATTAGCAAAGGTAAAAGTGATTTCTGGTTGAGGTAAAAAGAAGGAAGCTACAGATAATATTAGAACTTGAAAAAAAATAACTACAGAGTGAAAATTGAAAAGAGTTTAGATGGTAGGGGTGTAACTCCACAATAGAGCACTTGCCTAGCATGTGCAAAGCCTGGGTTTGATTCCCAGCACTACAAAAGGAAAAAAACAAAAAAACCTAAAAAAACAGATTTCTCCAGGAAAATTTGTAGAAAAATTACACGAGTTTCTAGAAAACATTTTATATTAAAACAACTGCAGCATGGGTGCAAATCTGTAATCTTAGCGCTTGGGGGAGGAACCAGAAAGATTGCTTTGGAGGTCAGCCTGGGATATCAAGTGCGTTCCAGGTCAGTCTGGGCTACACAGTGAGACTGTCCCCAAAAATCAAGGGCTGGGGGTGTAACTCAGTGGTAGAGCATTTGCCTATCATGCTGAAGCACTGGCTTCAATTACCAGCGTGAGAAAATAACAACAAAACTGACTAAAAGAGAAATAGAGAGTTGACTGAGAGAAAATAGGAAGTTTGGACTGTTCTATAGTTAGTGGTAATTAGTTAAAAAGTCTTTTCACAAAGAAAACAACTAGATTATGTTATTGCTAACTGGATAAAAAAACCAAGTGAATCTGCTGACAATGTATGAGAATTATTAAGAGAATTAAAAATGTTGGCTGGATATTGTAAGTAGTATATATAAAGTAACTTAGATTTCTAAGACACAGAAAGAATAATTGTATATCATAGACCTCCAAAGATATCTAGGAATAAACTTGAAGGTGCAAATCTTATGGTTTTCATGAATAAAAACTTTTATGACAGACATTAACGAAATCTAAACCAAAGAAGAGATAAAACCATGGTTGAGGATAGATGTGACCAGTATCAGTTTGCATATAAATTGATCTTTAGGTTCAGTGCAACTACAACAAAACTAAAAATTATTGAAAGATTTTTAAGAAACTTGTATTAGAAAGTATATACGCAAGAGTGGGGGCAAAAAGTTAGCCAAAACATTTCTAATAAAATATAATAAAATGTAGATTTGTCCTACCAGAAGCAGGACATTTTTGAAGGGAGAAGTAATCAAGAAGTTCCAGTATTAATACAGGGATCGCAATGTTGATGATGGAACAGCACTGAGAAACAAGAAGCAGACCCATAAACAAATGGTGACTTGATATATAAGCACGATGTCACTTCAGGTCACTGGGGAAAGTACACCTGTTCAATAAATGCTGCTGAGGCATGTGGTTGTCTGAATGGGGGGATTGAGAGCACTGCACACTTAACAGAGATTTTTTAAAAAAAGGGGTATGTGTTTAAACGTGATAAATAGATATGCGAATTTGCCTGACTCTAGTAACAGTTTCAGTATTTATATGAAAATATCATGCTGTACACCCTAAGTATATACAATAAATAAAAAATGCACTAGAAAAAAATTAAATGGGTGTGTTGGCACAACCACTTGAAGTATGCATTTTTGTACATGCAATCCAGCATTTTTGTGCATACAATCCAGAAAATCTTCTAGGTATACAAACCTGAGAAATTGTTATTCATATTCAGCAAGAGACATTTTTTGGAAGGATTATTTATAATAAAACAAAACTAGAAAGAACCCAACTATCAGCAAACAGATGAATTAATGAACTATGATATATTCACACAGTGAAATAGTATTTAGAGGTGAAAATGAATGAACCATAACCACAAATAGAACATGGATGAATCTTAGCTATAAAAGGGAGTTTTTGAATAGTACATGTAGTAGGATCACTTTTATAATGTTTAAAGACAAGTAATATTAATTATGTGTTAAGATACAGAGTGATGCATGTAATGAAAGTGTAAGGCATAACAAAATGTAAAATTCACAATGGTAACAACAAATGGTTACGGAGGAAAGGTTAACATGGAGTTTCCAGGTGTTTTATTATTATGCTTTGCAATGTATGTATGTTATATAGCTTCCTATGTATAAATCAAATATTGTAAAATATTCTATAAAGCTGTAGTTATTCAGAGTAATGATTTTTAAAGAAAGAACTGGGAATGAAAAATTTAGCAAAATATTTCATGATTTTGAGGACTAGTGATATTTTTATTGTCACTTGGTCTTTCTGAGTTTCTGTAATGTCAGATGCAAATTGAGTTCACTAGTATGATCCTTAACCTAAGCATAATCTTTAGCTATACAAGACTAATATAAGATTCTTGAAATACAGTATCACTGCTTGCTTCTGAGTAGCAAGAGAACTGAGTTGCACAGATGACTAGGTTCTCACTCAATCTGTTGTTGTGATTCTTACTGTATTTGGTCAACTTGCCTACCTTCCCTGGATTCATTTTTACCCATCTATAAAATTAGGATATGGGTCTCTAATGTTTGTTTCAAAAATAAATGATGCCATTCTCTGTATCTTAATGTTTATTTGTATACTCTTTTAATGCTTTATTTCCCTGGGCTATAGCAGACAGAAAACACCTAAGAGGTGTGCTTTGAATCATGGTGGTGCTTTCATCCTTGCCTACATTGCTATGGTAGGTACAACCCTTCCCTACCATGACTCATAGTCGAACCCAGCTCTCCTCTTAGACAGATCCTGGGTGGTTGGATTGCGCCCTAATAATATTTTCCTGTCTTAAGATTTCTTGACATTCTAGGTACCTTCTAAACTAACACTTCCCATCCTTTTACAGAAATTACAAACCTTCGTATCTCTTGATTCGCCTGGTGCCAGAAAATCAGTTATTCCTCAGTCCTTTAAAATTTTGATTCCATAGGTCCTTATGGGAATGGCACTGCTGGTGGCTTGCCCTTAACACCAGTGTTCTTGAGACATATAACAAGTTAGACCACACCTTGAATATATTAGTTAACCATTGTCATGGTAATATTGTATAAAAGCCGCTGAACTCAGTGGCTTTTTAATGTATTTGTCTACTTTAGGCTATAGAACTGCTGGTCTTAGCTGGGATATGTACTTTTCCACGTAGCTGGGATGACAGGTACTTGCCCCCACACCCAACTGTTGATTGAGGTTGGGTCTCATTAACTTTTTGCCCTGGATGGCCTCCATGTTTATCCCAATCTCTGCCTCTCAAGTATCTAGGATTACAGGCATGAGCTACTGGCCTGGCTCAAGACTTTTATCTTTTTCTGCAGAGCAAAATTACAATCCTTAACCTAGTTTCACTTTGTTAATTTGAGTTATGAACCATGATTAAGACTTTAGAAATCAGTAGTCTCCTCTGATTTACATATACTTTACAGGGAATGTGTGTTCAGACGAAATTACGTCAGCAGATAATCTAGACAGGAAAAGTTAAACAAAACATTCTTCTGCCATGCTGAGGATAAATTGGAGGAAATAATCTAAAAAGCAGCATGCTGAATTTGAATCTTATTAATGATGACAGTCAGGTGGGGCGTGGTGGGAAGAGCTCAGACTTTGGAACCAGACAGCTCTGTTTCTGAGTTCTGGCCCCTCATAACTGCCAGTGAAAGCCATTTGCTTAGATTCTCTGAGGCTCATGTCTTTGCCTATAAAATAGGATCATCTCTGAGATATTGTTGTGAGGACCTTTGAGTAGGAATGTAAAATGTTTAATCTCTCATACTTGGCACTCAAGAAGTTGCAACTATCATTTTAGAAGCATTTACAAGATACCCTAAGGAGTATTTTAGATTTCCCTGGATGTCTTTTAAAACATAACTTCTTTCTTCTAAACTGGTTAAGGCGTAATTTCACTTGAAAATACGATGATCTTCTCCTAGGAACTTTAAAAAATCTTTGATTCAGTGATTCCAAAAAAATAACATTATTTATTCATCTCAGAAAACCATTTGCCACACTGCTGCATATTTTAAGATGTGCAAATAAAGGAATACCAGCTGCTTGCTTTATTTTCAAACAACTACAAAGGAAACAGTAGAATTTTGGCTTCTTGGAATTTTCCTTTGAAAATTTTCACAACCATGTGTGGTTGGAATCTGGCATTTATCTTTTGCTTCCACTCTGGAAATTTATACAGCTCTCTAGCATTTGGTTTAGGTCACATAACTTTTCAATTCTTGATCAGTCTTTCACTTGCATAATTTCCTTCCAGTGTGAAAAACCCATATACTGTAATGTGTCTACCCAGCAAGACTTTAGACATGCTAACTGTCCATAATCAGAAGAATTGACATAGCCAAGTCATTCACGAGTAATAAGAAAACAAAAAAATTACATAAGGGACAGTAATGACTAACCAAGACTGGGTGTATAGGATGTAATCAAAGTCAAATGAGTTTTGTAACCATTGACTTTATAAGTGTAATAAAAATGTATTGCGTGGCTCACATACAGAACAATTTACTAGTTTCCAAGTGGCCAGATTAGTCCTGCCAAATTTTAAAATTTATGTTTTTAGGACTTTCAAATACAGCTTTTTAAGATCATCTGGGTGATGAGAGTTGATGTCAGACATCTGTTTCTTTGCCCTGTCTGTCCTTTATTGCATCCAGGATTACAGCCCTGCCTATACTTTTGAGAAGATAAGCGATTCTAGAAAGAAGTTTATTGGGAAACTAAATCTTGGATGTTTAAAAAAATTATTTTGGATTAAAAAACTCAACTTCTACTCCCTTTATTGGAACATTTTTCTGGTTCTCTTGCATATATCTTTACCATAGCCTGCACAAAGCTCAATTTCCTTTTTCTGACTCTTTGTCAGAACTTTTAACATTCTATTCCAGTCTTCTAATGTAACTTTGATCCTTACTGTTTTACTCTTGACATTGACTATTTCCCTGCCTAGAGAATCAGGATCTGCCTCTGACTAACATTGTTTTGTGAGTCCATACAATATTGTTTTGGGGAGTGAAAAGTCTCATTTCATCTGATTTGACTAGTAGCCTGATTTATAGGATTTTCTAGCTTCACTATTACCTGCCATCCATCTGTCTGTCCATTTATCCATCCATCCATCCATCCATCCATCCATCCATCCACTCACCCATCCAGCATTTGTTGAGTGACTATGTCCTAGTTCTTTGCCTTCACTGGAGTGATCATCCAACCTGATAAAACAAGAGGGAAAATGGATATTGAAAACATCACAACCATCGTAAAACTCATTGAAAGATATATTCATGATAATCTTGTCATGTCTTTGCAGAATCTCTGTCTCTGTCTCTCTGTCTCTGTCTTTCTGTCTCTGTCTCTCTCTCTCTCTCTCTCTTAATCCCTGACTTTGTTTTAGTATTGGGGGATTAAACTCAGGACCTCATGTTTGCTATGCAGGTACCTTACCCCTTGAACCACTCAGCCAGCCCTTTTTGTATTAGTTATTTTTGAAATAAGGTCTCACTTTATTCCCAAACCAACCTGGAGAATGATCCACCTATTGTGCTTCCCTGCATAGTTAGGATGACAGGTGTGTACCACCAGCCCTGACATTGGTTGTGATGGGTGGTCTCATGAATTTTTTCTCCCAGACTGGCCTCAAATGAGCCTCCCCATTTCTACCTCCCATGTAACTAAGATTACAGCTACTTGTACTGGGTGTATACTGTGGCATTTACAAAAGTACTTATGATATACTTCAGTTAAATTCACCCCCTCCATCATTCTTTATATGCCCTTCTCCCCATTCTTAGAGTTGTTTCAATAAGCCTCATATTTCCATTATCATACATGAATGCATAACATTTCCTTCACATTCACACTCCTACATCTTTCCTTATATCCTCCCCGTAGAGTCTCTTTTGATGGACTTTGAAGATCAGAAACAAATATTGTAGTTTATCTGACTTTAAAAAAAGGACTTGTAGAGACAGTTCTCCAAAGAAGACAAATAGTCAGCAAGTATATGAAAAGATGCTCAACACTGTTATTTGGCAAATAAAAATCAAAACCACAATGAGTTATTACCACACACTTGTTATCAAGAAAAGACAAGATTACAAGTGTTGGTGACAATGAAAAAAAATGAGGACCCCAGTACACCAGCGAAGGAATATAAAATGTTCACTAGCTATGGAAATGATATGAAGATTCCTCAAAAATTAAGATTAGGATTACCATATGATCTACAATCTCATTCTGCATTCATATGCAAAAGAATTTACGAGTGAATCTTGAAGAGATACCCACACTCCCATGTTCACTGCAGCATAGGTCACAGCAGTCAAGACAGCATCAACCCAAGTGTCTCTTGGCAGATGAATGGATAAAGAAATAGCAAGGAGGGATGGGGTATCATGATAGAGCACCTGCCTAGCAAGCACGAGGCCCTGTGTTCAACCCTAATATCTTCCCTGACAAGAGGACAGGAACTAAAGAAAAGGTTAGTTCAAGAAGAATCAACTTAGAATGTAACACACATGTACACGAAAGCAATGCGAGGAATCTCCCTGTATAGCTATCCTTATCTCAACTAGCAAAAACCCTTGGTCCTTCCTATTATTGCTTATACTCTCTCTGCAACAAAATTAGAGATAAGGGCAAAATAGTTTCTGCCTGGAAGTGAGGGGGTAGGGAGGAAGAGGGAGGGGGCGGGGGGTAGGGAGGAGAAATGACCCAAACATTATATGCATACATGAATAAACAAAAAAAAGGAGGGAAATCCTGACATTTGTAATAACACAGATGAAATGAAATAAACCAGTCTCAGAAGGACAAATATTGTATGATTCTCTTTACATGAATTACCCATAATAATCAAATTTATAGAAGCAGAGGCTGGGGTGAAGAAGTGGGGAGTTGCTCTTCAATGGGTATGAAATTCAGTTATGCAAGGTAAATAAACTCTACAAACTTGTACAACACAGTGCCTATGGGTAGTAATATGCTATTGTACACTTCAGATTTGTTAAGTGGGTAATTCACATTAACTGTTCTTATCACCAAATAAAAACAGGACACAATGAAAGGTATCCAATATGTCTATTACCTTAATTGTGGTGGTGGTATCCCGTGTCTTGTATGTGTTCAAATTCATCAAATTGCACACATTAAATATGTACAGGTTTGCATGTTAATTGTGCCTCATTGAAATTGTTGAAAATCTTTCTTCATTTGATAGTGAGGGTTCTTCATGAAGGCTGATTGCCACTTACGGTACTTAGAATACACTTTGGGATGCATAATAGGACTTCATGGGAATAGTCCTCATATATTTATAGTTCTTTGCCTTATGTTTACATCATCATACATGTTATGCCATGAAGTAACACTGACAGTGGTAAATTAATTGTGGAGTGTTCAGCTTTGGCAGAATTAAAATTGTTTAAATTACTAATGATGATCAGTCTTCATGATACAAATGTATCACATTTGTATATATTGTACAGCAAACCATGCTTTTGTTTCTTAATTTATTAGACTGATAGTTATGACCACAGACTAGGACTTAAGATACAGATATTGAACACAGTTTCTGTTTTCAAGAGATTGATTATTTAATGGAAATGTCCCAAAATAAATGTTTATGTAGAGTTACACACAGGACATTAAAGAAGAACTACGGATGTGCTCTTATCAGTGTTCAGTAGTTATTTCTCTTCTTTGATTACTAGGTGCTATACAAATATGAACACCATTCTGTAGCATAGATAAGTATTTAAAAATGAGGAGCATAATAAAAATGGCTTTTCATATCATAAAAAGGTCATGAGAAAAAATATGTTGTCTGTTGGCTTTTAATCTCTACTTTGTATCAAATGAAAGATTTGATGTTATCTTGAATTTCTGGTTTTTTGGCCTGGTTGTCATGTTCCTTTGATGTTGTACAGCCACAACTGTAGGCAGTTGTGTAATTTGTGGTCTGAAAATATTTGGGTATGTGTGCTTGGGATATAATACTAGAAAAGGGTTTAGAACATTTGGGAGGAAAAGGCCACTAGAATGAAAGAGTCACCTCTTATTGCAGTTTTACAAGAAATCAGACTACTTAAGTCACAACCACCAATTAATTAAAGAAGGAAAATATGATTTTCATTATTGCATGAATTGTGTGATTCTCTTCTATTTCCTTTCTTGCCAATTCCACTTGATATGATTGTGAAATTCTATTAATAAGCAGTGTAAGCCCTTTCAGAAGGTTACCCAATAAATGTTTTATTTAGGACTAAGTGACATGGTTTAAGAGCTTTATTTTCTCTATCCAAAGCACTTATTTTGATAAAGTCTGAAAATTTGGTACTACAGTTTAATTCTTTCAGTTCAAGACTTTATCCTTCAATATCTTGGACATTTGTTTATTATGTATAGCAAATCAACTATCTGAACATGTCTGTATTAAAGGTATTTGGAGCAGGAAATTTAAGGATGAGTTACAATCACTGCATTTAAGTAGCTTTTCACCAAATAGAAAAAAAGGAATGAAATGTAACAATATATAAAATACAGGTAACACTTGACAAAGACTATGACTTATTCATTCTTTAAACAAAAATGTGTTATATATCTGCCATATTCTGAGCAATATGTGAGATTCTAGGGAGCAAGCTATGAGGAAGGCAGGGATATTATGTAGCCTTAGAGTCTGGTAGTGATGATAGTAGTTAGTTCTCAAGAAATAAAGAGCATTCGCTATGTGCTAGATATGTAAGAACCACTGATAGAAGACTGCCTCAATATGCTGACAGTTTAATGAACATGGACCAGAAAATAAACAATAGCTAAGCATTATGATAAACAGAGCTATAGGTGGGGCATTACAAAAAGACAAAGAAAGTACAGCCAACATTCTATTTTCTTTCTCTCTCTTTTTTTTTTTTTATTTTTGCAGTAATGGGTTTTGAACTTGGGGCTCATGCTTGCTAGTTAGGTGCTCTTCAACCTGGGCCACATCCCCAGCCCTAAGTGTTGCTTAGGCTGGCCTCAAACTTGTGATCTTCTTATCTCTTTCTCTTTCCCTCATTGATTATTGGTGTGTGCCACCATGATGGGCAATTTGTTTTTTCTTTTGGTGGTACTGGAGTTTGAACTCAGGGCTTCATGTTTGTTAGGCATGCACTCTACCTCTTGAGTCACTCCCTCAGCATATTTTCTTTTCTTTCTTTCTTTCTTTTTCCTTTCTTTCTTTCTTTCCAGTACTGGGGCTTGAACTCAGGGCCTTCACCTTGAATCACTCCATCAGCCCTATTTTTGTGAAGGTTTTTTGAGATAGGATCTCATGGAACTATTTGCCCAGGCTGGCTTCAAACCGTGATCCTTCTGATCTCTGCCTCCTGAGTAGCTACGATTATAGGCGTGAGACACCAGCATCAGGCCCACCAGCCTATTTTCCAATTAAGATTTGTTTTACTTTCTTTTGTTACATGCTGTATACATATGAAACACATTTTGGAGCCCTGCCAATGTTCGTGTTTAGTGAGTCACCGAATAAAATGAGAATGTAGAGGAAGAAATCATTAATTCTCTTTGATGTTATCAGGTGTGACTGTATGGAAGAGACACCTTTTAGGTGAGTTCTTCAGGAAGGTTTGGTAATCTTCAGCAGAGAAGGATTCTAGATTGAGGAATCCATGTGGGCTAGTGTAGAAAGACTGGAATGTGTGGGAATTTAGCTCATACTGAATAGTCCTACACTGACAGATTGTAGGATTAAGGAGTTTTAAGCCAGGGAAAGCAGTTTTTAAGTGCTTTTTCAGGTTTTGGAAAGGCCTTGTATGCCTCAATAGAAAGTTTACTTAGGTTTTATTTGAGAGCAAACTTCAAAGCAAAAGACAATGAAGAGAAGCAGGAAGATGTTTGGTGCCTATGAGGAGGTGTCAGGGACATACCGGGAAAGAGGTGAAAATGACAGAGCATAGGAGACCTGGGATAATTTTTACTTCTACTGATTCCACAAATTTGCTTAAAAATTTGAGTGCTTAAAAATTTGAGTTCCTATATTTCTGCTGAGAAATTA